>NC_090812.1:62566910-62866910 GCF_000390325.3 Nicotiana tomentosiformis
AGGCGGTGACTATGGTTCCTTAGGTCCTAATTGATGGCCCGAAAATTTTTTAGGCGATCCGAGTCCGGCAGCCCGGCCCACTCGGAAGGCGTGGGCAATAGCACACAAAAATATGGTAATCGAACGGAATTCTAGTTTTTTGGCCGAAAAACGCAATAAATAAGGAACGATCATGGTGGGGCGGTGACTATGGTTCCTTAGGTCATATTTGATGGCCCGAAAAAATTTAGGCGATCGGGGTCCACGGCTCCCGGGACCACTCGGAAGGCGTAAGCTATAGCACACGAAAATATGCAAATCGCGCGGAGTTCTAGTTTTTGGCAGAAAAATGCAAAGCATTTGGAACGATCATGGTGGGGCGGTGACTATGGTACCTTAGGTCGTATTTGATAGTCCGGAAAAATTTTAGGCGATCGGGGTCCGCGGCTCCCCGGACCACTTGGAAGGCGTGGGTATAGCACACAAAAATATGGGAATCGGGCGTAATTCTAGTTTTTTGGCCGAAAAATGCAAAAAATGAGAAACGATCATGGCTGGGCGGTGACTATGGTTCCTTAGGTCTTATTTGATAGTCCGAAAAAATTTTAGGCGATAGGGGTCGGGAGACCCGCGACCACTCGGAAGGTGTGGGCTATAACACACAAAAATATGGGATCGCGCGGAATTCTAGTTGTTTGGCCGAAAAACACAAAACATGAGGAACGATCATGGCGGGGCGGATACTATGGTTCCTTAGGTCGTATTTGATGGCCCGGAAAATTTTTAGGCGATCGGGGTTCGGGGTTCCCGGGACCCCTTGGAAGGCGTGGGCTAAAGCACACGAAAATATGGAAATCGCGCGGAATTCTAATTTTTTGGCTGAAAAACGCAAAAGACTAGGAACGATCATGGCGGGGCGGTGACTATGGTTCCTTAGGTCGTATTTTGTAGTCCGGAAAATTTTTAGGCGATCCGGCTCCGGGGGGCCCGACCCACTCGGAAGGCGTGGGCGATAGCACACAAAAATATGGGAATCGGGCGGAATTCTAGGTTTTTGGCCAAAAAAAGAAAAATATGAGGAACGATCATGGTGGGGCGGTGACTATGGTTCCTTAGGTCGTATTTGATGGCCCGGAAAATTTTAGGCGATCGGGGTCCACGGCTCCCGGGACCACTCAGAAGGCGTAAGCTATAGCACATGAAAATATGCAAATCGCGCGGAGTTCTAGTTTTTTGGCCGAAAAATGCAAAGCATTTGGAACGATCATGATGGGGCGGTGACTATGGTACCTTAGGTCGTATTTGATAGTCCAGAAAATTTTAGGCGATCGGGGTCCGCGGCTCCCGGAACACTTGGAAGGCGTGGGTATAGCACACGAAAATATGGGAATCGGGCGTAATTTTAGTTTTTTGGCCAAAAAATGCAAAAAATGAGAAACGATGATGGCGGGGCGGTTACTATGGTTTCTTAGGTCGTATTTGATGGCCCGGAAATATTTTAAGCGATCGGGGTCCGGGGGTCCCGGAACCACTTGGAAGGGTGGGCAATAGCACACAAAAATATTGTAATCGGGCGGAATTCTAGTTTTTTGGCCAAAAAACGCAACAAATGAGGAATGATCATGGCTGGGCGGTGACTATGGTTCCTTTGGCCTTATTTGATAGTCCGGAAAAATATTAGGCGATAGGGGTACGGAGGTCCCGGAGATCCCGGGACCACTAGGAAGGCGTGGGCTATAACACACAAAAATATGGGAATCGCGCGGAATTCTAGTTGTTTGGCCGAAAAATGCAAAAAATGAGGAACGATCATGGCGGGGTTGTTACTATGGTTCCTTAGGTCATTTTTGATGGCCCGAAAAAGTTTTAGGCGATTGGGGTTCGGGGTTCCCGGGACCCCTTGGAAGGCGTGGTCTAAAGCACACAAAAATATGGAAATCGCGCAAAATTCTAATTTTTTGGCTGAAAAACGCAAAAGACTAGGAACGATCATGGCGGGGCGGTGACTATGGTTCCTTAGGTCGTATTTGATAGTCCGGAAAATTTTTAGGCGATCCGGCTCCGGGGGCCCGACCCACTCGGAAGGCGTGGGCGATAGCACAAAAATATGGGAATCGGGCGGAATTCTAGTTTTTTGGCAAAAAATGCAAAAAATGAGGAACGATCATGGCGAGGCGGTGACTATGATTCCTTAGGTCCTAATTGATGGCCTGAAATATTTTTAGGCGATCCGAGTCCGGCGGCCCGGCCCACTCGGAAGGCGTGTGCAATAGCATACAAAAATATGGTAATCGAGCAGAATTCTAGTTTTTTGGCCGAAAATGCAATAAATGAGGAACGATCATGGGGGGCGGTGACTATGGTTCCTTAGGTCGTATTTGATGGCCCGGAAAATTTTAGGCGATCGGGGTCCACGGCTCCCGGGACCACTCGGAAGGCGTAAGCTATGGCACACGAAAATATGCAAATCGCGCGGAGTTCTAGTTTTTTGGCCGAAAAATGCAAAGCATTTGGAACGATCATGGTGGGGCGGTGACTATGGTACCTTAGGTCGTATTTGATAGTCCGGAAAAATTTTAGGCGATCGGGGTCTGCGGCTCCCCGGACCACTTGGAAGGCGTGGGTATAGCACACGAAAATATGGGAATCGGGCGTAATTCTAGTTTGTTGGCCGAAAAATGCAAAAAATGAGAAACGATCATGGTTGGGCGGTGACTATGGTTCCTTAGGTCTTATTTGATAGTCCGGAAAAAATTTAGGCGATAGGGGTCCGGAGACCCGGGACCACTCGGAAGGCGTGGGCTATAACACACAAAAATATGGGATCGCGCGGAATTCTACATGTTTGGCCGAAAAATGCAAAAACTGAGGAACGATCATGGCGGGATGGTTACTATGGTTCCTTAGGTCGTATTTGATGGCCCGAAAAATTTTTAGGCGATCAGGGTTCGGGGTTCCCGGGACCCCTTGGAAGGCGTGGGCTATAACACACAAAAATATGGGAATCGCGCGGAATTCTAGTTTTTTGGCTGAAAAATGCAAAAGACTAGGAACGATCATGGCGGGGCGGTGACTATGGTTCCTTAGGTCATATTTGATAGTCCGGAAAATTTTTAGGCGATCCGGGGGACCCGACCCACTCGGAAGGCGTGGGCGATAGCACACAAAAATATGGGAATCGGGCGGAATTCTAGTTTTTTGGCTAAAAAATGCAAAAAATAAGGAACGATCATGGCGAGGCGGTGACTATGGTTCCTTAGGTCCTAATTGATGGCACAAAAACGTTTTAGACGATCTGATTCCGGCGGCCCGGCCCACTCGGAAGGAGTGGGCAAATAGCACACAAATATATGGTAATCGAGCGGAATTCTATTTTTTGGCTGAAAAATGCAATAAATGAGGAACGATCATGGCGGTGCGGTGACTATGGTTCCTTAGGTCGTATTTGATGGCCCGGAAAATTTTAGGCGATCGGGGTCCACGGCACCCGGGACCACTCGGAAGGCGTAAGCTATAGCACACGAAAATATGCAAATCGCGCGGAGTTCTAGTTTTTTGGCCGAAAAATGCAAAGCATTTGGAACGATCATGGTGGGGCGGTGAATATGGTACCTTAGGTCGTATTTGATAGTCCGGAAAAATTTTAGGCGATAGGGGTCAGGAGGTCCCGGGACCACTCGGAAGGCGTGGGCTATAACACACAAAAATATGGGAATCTGGCGTAATTCTAGTTTTTTGGCCGAAAAATGCAAAAAATGAGAAACGATGATGGCGGGGCGGTTACAATGGTTCCTTAGGTAGTATTTGATGACCCGAAAAAATTTTAGGCGATCGGGGTCCGGGGGTCCCGGAACCACTTGGAAGGGTGGGCAATAGCACACAAAAATATTGTAATCGGGCAGAATTCTAGTTTTTTGGCCGAAAACCGCAACAAATGAGGAATGATCATGGCTGGGTGGTGACTATGGTTCCTTTGGTCGTATTTGATAGTCCGGAAAACTTTTAGTCGATCGGGGTCCGCGGCTCCCCCGACCACTTGGAAGGCGTGGGTATAGCACACAAAAATATGGGAATCGGGCGTAATTCTAGTTTTTTGGCCGAAAAATGCAAAAAATGAGAAATGATCATGGCTGGGCGGTGACTATGGTTCCTTAGGTCTTATTTGATAGTCCAGAAAAATTTTAGGCGATAGGGGTCGGGAGACCCGGGACCACTCGGAAGGCGTGGGCTATAACACACAAAAATATGGGATCGCGCGGAATTTTAGTCGTTTGGCCGAAAAACGCAAAACATGAGGAACGATCATGGCGGGGTGGTTACTATGGTTCCTTAGGTCGTATTTGATGGCCAGGAAAATTTGTAGGCGATCGGGGTTCGGGGTTCCCGGGACCCCTTGGAAGGCGTGGGCTAAAGCACACGAAAATATGGAAATCGCGCGGAATTCTAGTTTTTTGGCTGAGAAACGCAAAAGACTAGGAACGATCATGGCGGGGCGGTGACTATGGTTCCTTAGGTCGTATTTTATAGTCCGGAAAATTTTTAGGCGATCCGGCTCCGGGGGCCCGACCCACTCGGAAGGCGTGGGTGATAGCACACAAAAATATGGGAATCGGGCGGAATTCTAGTTTTTTGGCAAAAAAATGCAAAAAATGAGGAACGATCATGGCGAGGCGGTGACTATGGTTCCTTAGGTCCTAATTGATGGCCCGAAAAATTTGTAGGCGATCCGAGTCCGGCGGTCCGGCCCACTCGGAAGGTGTGGGCAATAGCACACAAAAATATGGTAATCTAGCGGAATTCTAGTTTTTCGGCCAAAAAACGCAATAAATGAGGAATGATCATGGCGGGGCGGTGACTATGGTTCCTTAGGTCATATTTTATGGCCCAAAAAATTTTAGGCGATCGGGGTCCACGGCTCCCAGGACCACTCGGAAGGCGTAAGCTATAGCACACGAAAATAAGCAAATCGCGCGGAGTTCTAGTTTATTGGCCGAAAAATGCAAAGCATTTGGAACGATCATGGTGGGGCGATGACTATGGTACCTTAGGTCGTATTTGATAGTCCGGAAAAATTTTAGGCGATCGGGGTCCGCGGCTCCCCGGACCACTTGGAAGGCGTGGGTGGCGTGGGTATAGCACACGAAAATATGGGAATCGGGCGTAATTCTAGTTTTTTGGCCGAAAAATGCAAAAAAAGAGAAACGATCATGGTTGGGCAGTGACTATGGTTACTTAGGTCTTATTTGATAGTCCGGAAAAATTTTAAGCGATAGGGGTCGGGAGACCCGGGACCACTCGGAAGGCGTGGGCTATAACACACAAAAATATGGGATCGCGCGGAATTCTAGTCGTTTGGCCGAAAAACGCAAAACATGAGGAACGATCATGGCGGGGTGGTTACTATGGTTCCTTAGGTCGTATTTGATGGCCAGGAAAATTTGTAGGCGATCGGGGTTCGGGGTTCCCGGGACCCCTTGGAAGGCGTGGGCTAAAGCACACGAAAATATGGAAATCGCGCGGAATTCTAGTTTTTTGGCTGAGAAACACAAAAGACTAGGAACGATCATGGCGGGGCGGTGACTATGGTTCCTTAGGTCGTATTTTATAGTCCGGAAAATTTTTAGGCGATCCGGCTCCCGGGGGCCCGACCCACTCGGAAGGCGTGGGTGATAGCACACAAAAATATGGGAATCGGGCGGAATTCTAGTTTTTTGGCAAAAAAATGCAAAACATGAGGAACGATCATGGTGAGGTGTTGACTATGGTTCCTTAGGTCCTAATTGATGGCCCGAAAATTTTTTAGGCGATCCGAGTCCGGCGGTCCGGCCCACTCGGAAGGTGTGGGCAATAGCACACAAAAATATGGTAATCTAGCAGAATTCTAGTTTTTTGGCCGAAAACCGCAATAAATGAGGAACGATCATGGTGGGGCGGTGACTATGGTTCCTTAGGTCATATTTTATGGCCCGGAAAATTTTAGGCGATCGGGGTCCACGGCTCCGGGGACCACTCGGAAGGCGTAAGCTATAGCACACGAAAATAAGCAAATCGCGCGGAGTTCTAGTTTATTGGCCGAAAAATGCAAAGCATTTGGAACGATCATTGTGGGGCGGTGACTATGGTACCTTAGGTCGTATTTGATAGTCCGGAAAAATTTTAGGCGATCGGGGTCCGCGGCTCCCCGGACCACTTGGAAGGCGTGGGTATAGCACACGAAAATATGGGAATCGGGCGTAATTCTAGTTTTTTGGCCGAAAAATGCAAAAAATGAGAAACGATCATGGTTGGGCAGTGACTATGGTTACTTAGGTCTTATTTGATAGTCCGGAAAAATTTTAGGCGATAGGGGTCGGGAGACCCGGGACCACTCGGAAGGCGTGGGCTATAACACACAGAAATATGGGATCGCGCGGATTCTAGTTGTTTGGCCGAAAAACGCAAAACATGAGGAACGATCATGGCAGGGTGGTTACTATGGTTACTTAGGTCGTATTTGATGGCCAGGAAAATTTGTAGGCGATCGGGGTTCGGGGTTCCCGGGACCCCTTGGAAGGCGTGGGCTAAAGCATACAAAAATATGGAAATCGCGCGGAATTCTAGTTTTTTGGCTGAGAAACGCAAAAGACTAGGAACGATCATGGCGGGGCGGTGACTATGGTTCCTTAGGTCATATTTTATAGTCAGGAAAATTTTTAGGCGATCCGGCTCCGGGGGGCCCGACCCACTCAGAAGGCGTGGGTGATAGCTCACAAAAATATGGGAATCGGGCGGAATTCTAGTTTTCTGGCCAAAAAATGCAAAAAATGAGGAACGATCATGGCGAGGCGGTGACTATGGTTCCTTAGGTCCTAATTGATGGCCCGAAAATTTTTTAGGCGATCCGAGTCCGGCGGTCCGGCCCACTCGGAAGGTGTGGGCAATAGCACACAAAAATATGGTAATCTAGCGGAATTCTAGTTTTTTGGCCGAAAACCGCAATAAAGGAGGAACGATCATGGCGGGGCGGTGACTATGGTTCCTTAGGTCGTATTTGATGGCCCGGAAAATTTTAGGCGATCGGGGTCCACGGCACCCGGGACCACTCGGAAGGCGTAAGCTATAGCACACGAAAATATGCAAATCGCGCGGAGTTCTAGTTTTTTGGCCGAAAAATGCAAAGCATTTGGAACGATCATGGTGGGGCGGTGAATATGGTACCTTAGGTCATATTTGATAGTCCAGAAAAAATTTAGGCGATCGGGGTCCGCGGCTCCCCGGAACACTTGGAAGGCGTGGGTATAGCACACGAAAATATGGGAATCGGGCGTAATTCTAGTTTTTTGGCCGAAAAATGCAAAAAATGAGAAATGATGATGGCGGGGCGGTTACTATGGTTCCTTAGGTAGTATTTGATGACCCGAAAAAATTTTAGGCGATCGGGGTCCGGGGGTCCCGGAACCACTTGGAAGGGTGGGCAATAGCACACAAAAATATTGTAATCGGGCAGAATTCTAGTTTTTTGGCCGAAAACCGCAACAAATGAGGAATGATCATGGCTGGGTGGTGACTATGGTTCCTTTGGTCTTATTTGATTGTCCGGAAAAATTTTAGGCGATAGGGGTCAGGAGGTCCCGGGACCACTCGGAAGGCGTGGGCTATAACACACAAAAATATGGGAATCACGCGGAATTCTAGTTTTTTGGCCGAAAAACGAAAAAAACTAGGAACGATCATGGCTGGGCGGTGACTATGGTTCCTTAGGTCTTATTTGATAGTCCGGAAAAATTTTAGGCGATAGGGGTCCAGAGACCCGGGACCACTCGGAAGGCGTGGGCTATAACACACAAAAATATGGGATCGCGCGAAATTCTAGTTGTTTGGCCGAAAAACGCAAAAAATGAGGAACGATCATGGCGGGGCGGATACTATGGTTCCTTAGGTCGTATTTGATAGTCCGGAAAATTTTTAGGCGAAAGGGGTCCGGAGGTCCCGGGACCACTCGGAAGGTGTGGGCTATAACACATAAAAATATGGGAATCACGCGTAATTCTAGTTGTTTGGCCGAAAAACGCAAAAAATGAGGAACGATCATGGTGGGGTGGTTACTATGGTTCCTTAGGTCATATTTGATGACCCGGAAAATTTTTAGGCGATCGGGGTTCGGGGTTCCCGGGACCCCTTGGAAGGAGTGGGCTAAAGCACACGAAAATATGGAAATCGCGCGAAATTCTAGTTTTTTGGCTGAAAAATGGAAAAGACTGAGGAACGATCATGGCGAGGCGGTGACTATGGTTCCTTAGGTCCTAATTGATGGCCCGAAAATTTTTTAGGCGATCTGAGTCCGGCGGCCCGGCCCACTCGGAAGGCGTGGGCAATAGCACACAAAAATATGGTAATCGAGCGGAATTCTAGTTTTTTGGCCGAAAAACGCAATAAATGAGGAACGATCATGGCGGGGCGGTGACTATGGTTCCTTAGGTCATATTTTAGGGCCCGGAAAATTTTAGGCGATCGGGGTCTACGGCTCCCGGGACCACTCGGAAGGCGTAAGCTATAGCACACGAAAATAAGCAAATCGCGCGGAGTTCTAGTTTTTTGGCCGAAAAATGCAAAGCATTTGGAACGATCATGGTGGGGCGGTGACTATGGTACCTTAGGTCGTATTTGATAGTCCGGAAAAATTTTAGGCGATCGGGGTCCGCGGCTCCCCGGACCACTTGGAAGGCGTGGGTATAGCACACGAAAATATGGGAATCGGGCGTAATTCTAGTTTTTTGGCCGAAAAATGCAAAAAATGAGAAACGATCATGGTTGGGCAGTGACTATGGTTACTTAGGTCTTATTTGATAGTCCAGAAAAATTTTAGGCGATAGGGGTCGGGAGACCCGGGACCACTCGGAAGGCGTGGGCTATAACACACAAAAATATGGGATCGCGCGGAATTCTAGTTGTTTGGCCGAAAAACGCAAAACATGAGGAACGATCATGGCGGGGTGGTTACTATGGTTCCTTAGGTCGTATTTGATGGCCAGGAAAATTTGTAGGCGATCGGGGTTCGGGGTTCCCGGGACCCCTTGGAAGGGGTGGGCTAAAGCACACAAAAATATGAAAATCACGCGGAATTCTAGTTTTTTGGCTGAGAAACGCAAAAGACTAGGAACGATCATGGCGGGGCGGTGACTATGGTTCCTTAGTTTGTATTTTATAGTCCGGAAAATTTTTAGGCGATCCGGCTCCGGGGGGCCCGACCCACTCGGAAGGCGTGGGTGATAGCTCACAAAAATATGAGAATCGGGCGGAATTCTAGTTTTTTGGCCAAAAAATGAAAAACATGAGGAACGATCATGGCGAGGTGGTGACTATGGTTCCTTAGGTCCTAATTGATGGCCCGAAAATTTTTTAGGCGATCCGAGTCCGGCGGTCCAGGCCCACTCGGAAGATGTGGGCAATAGCACACAAAAATATGGTAATCTAGCGAAATTCTAGTTTTTTGGCCGAAAAACGCAATAAATGAGGAACGATCATGGCGGGGCGGTGACTATGGTTCCTTAGGTCGTATTTGATGGCCTGGAAAATTTTAGGCGATCGGGGTCCACGGCTCCCGGGACCACTCGGAAGGCGTAAGCTATAGCACACGAAAATATGCATATCGCGCGGAGTTCTAGTTTTTTGGCCGAAAAATGCAAAGCATTTGGAACGATCATGATGGGGCGGTGACTATGGTACCTTAAGTCGTATTTGATAGTCCGGAAAAATTTTAGGCGATCGGGGTCCGCGGCTCCCCGGAACACTTGGAAGGCGTGGGTATAGCACACAAAAATATGGGAATCGGGCGTAATTCTAGTTTTTTGGCCGAAAAATACAAAAAATGAGAAACGATGATGGCGGGGCGGTTACTATGGTTCCTTAGGTCGTATTTGACGGCCCGGAAAAATTTTAGGCGATCGGGGTCCGGGAGTCCCGGAACCACTTGGAAGGGTGGGCAATAGCACACAAAAAAATTGTAATCGGGCGGAATTCTAGTTTTTTGACCAAAAAAGGCAACAGATGAGGAATGATCATGGCTGGGCAGTGACTATGGTTCCTTTGGTCTTATTTGATAGTCCGGAAAAATATTAGGCGATAGGGGTACGGAGGTCCCGGAGGTCCTGGGACGACTAGGAAGGCGTGGGCTATAACACACAAAAATATGGGAATCGCGCGGAATTCTAGTTGTTTGGCCGAAAAATGCAAAAAATGAGGAACGATCATGGCGGGGTGGTTACTATGGTTCCTTAGGTCGTATTTGATGGCCCGAAAATTTTTTAGGCGATCGGGGTTCGGGGTTCAAGGGACCCATTGGAAGGCGTGGGCTAAAGCACACAAAAATATGGAAATCGCGCAGAATTCTAGTTTTTTGGCTGAAAAACGCAAAAGACTAGGAACGATCATGGTGGGGCAGTGACTATGGTTTCTTAGGTCGTATTTGATAGTCCGGAAAATTTTTAGGCGATCCGGCTCAGGGGGCCCGACCCACTCGGAAGGCGTGGGCGATAGCATACAAAAATATGGGAATCGGGCGAAATTCTAGTTTTTTGGCCAAAAAATGCAAAAAATGAGGAACGATCATGGCGAGGCGGTGACTATGGTTCCTTAGGTCCTAATTGATGGCCCGAAAATTTTTTAGGCAATCTGAGTCCGTCGGCCCGGCCCACTCGGAAGGCGTGGGCAATAGCACACAAAAATATGGTAATCGAGCGAAATTCTATTTTTTGGCCGAAAAACGCAATAAATGAGGAACAATCATGGCGGGGCGGTGACTATGGTTCCTTAGGTCATATTTTATGGCCCGGAAAATTTTAGGCAATCGGGGTCCACGGCTCCCGGGACCACTCGGAAGGCGTAAGCTATAGCACACGAAAATAAGCAAATCGCGCGGAGTTCTAGTTTTTTGGTCGAAAAATGCAAAGTATTTGGAACGATCATGGTGGGGCGGTGACTATGGTACCTTAGGTCGTATTTGATATTCCGGAAAAATTTTAGGCGATCGGGGTCCGCGGCTCCCCGGACCACTTGGAAGGCGTGGGTATAGCACACGAAAATATGGGAATCGGGCGTAATTCTAGTTTGTTGGCCGAAAAATGCAAAAAATGAGAAACGATCATGGCTGGGCGGTGACTATGGTTCCTTAGGTCTTATTTGATAGTCCAGAAAAATTTTAGGCGATAGGGGTTCGGAGACCCGGGACCACTCGGAAGGCGTGGGCTATAACACACAAAAATATGGGATCGCGCGGAATTCTACTTATTTCGCCGAAAAACGCAAAAAATGAGGAACGATCATGGCGGGGTGGTTACTATGGTTCCTTAGGTCGTATTTGATGGCCCGGAAAATTTTTAGGCGATCGGGGTTCGGGGTTCCCGGGACCCCTTGGAAGGCGTGGGCTATAACACACAAAAATATGGGAATCGCGCGGAATTCTAGTTTTTTGGCTGAAAAACGCAAAAGACTAGGAACAATCATGGCGGGGCGGTGACTATGGTTCCTTAGATCGTATTTGATAGTCCGGAAAATTTTTAGGCGATCCGGGGGACCCGACCCACTCGGAAGGCGTGGGCGATAGCACACAATAATATGGGAATCGGGCGGAATTCTAGTTCTTTGGCCAAAAAATGCAAAAAATGAGTAACGATCATGGCGAGGCGGTGACTATGGTTCCTTAGGTCATAATTGATGGCACAAAAACGTTTTAGGCGATCCAATTCCGGCGGCCCGGCCCACTCGGAAGGCGTGGGCAATAGCACACAAAAATATGGGAATCGGGCGAAATTCTAGTTTTTTGGCCAAAAATGCAAAAAATAAGGAACGATCATGGCGGGGCGGTGACTATGGTTCCTTAGGTCATATTTGATGGCCCGGAAAATTTTAGGCGATCGGGGTCCACGGCTCCCGGGACCACTCGGAAGGCGTAAGCTATAGCACACGAAAATAAGCAAATCGCGCGGAGTTCTAGTTTTTTCGCAGAAAAATGCAAAGCATTTGGAACGATCATGGTGGGGCGGTGACTATGGTACCTTAGGTCGTATTTGATAGTCCGGAAAAATTTTAGGCGATCGGGGTCCGCGGCTCCCCGGACCACTTGGAAGGCGTGGGTATAGCACACGAAAATATGGGAATCGGGCGTAATTCTAGTTTTTTGGCCGAAAAATGCAAAAAATGAGAAACGATCATGGCTGGGTGGTAACTATGGTTCCTTAGGTCTTATTTGATAGTCCGGAAAAATTTTAGGCGATAGGGGTCGGGAGACCCGGGACCACTCGGAAGGCGTGGGCTATAACACACAAAAATATGGGATCGCGCGGAATTCTAGTTGTTTGGCCGAAAAACGCAAAACATGAGGAACGATCATGGCGGGGTGGTTACTATGGTTCCTTAGGTCGTATTTGATGGCCCGGAAAATTTTTAGGCGATCAGGGTTCTGGGGTCCCGGAACCACTTGGAAGGGTGGGCAATAGTACACAAAAATATTGTAATCGGGCGGAATTCTAGTTTTTTGGCCGAAAAACGCAACAAATGAGGAATGATCATGGCTGGGCGTTGACTATGGTTCCTTAGGTCTTATTTTATAGTCCGGAAAAATTTTAGGCGATAGGGGTACGGAATTCCCGGGTTCACTTGGAAGGCGTGGGCTATAGGACACGAAAATATGGGAATCGCGCGGAATTCTAGTTTTTTGGCCGTAAAACGGAAAAAACTAGGAACGATCATGGCTGGGCGGTGACTATGGTTCCTTAGGTCTTATTTGATAGTCAAGAAAAATTTTAGGCGATAGGGGTGGGAGACCCGGGACCACTCGGAAGGCGTGGGCTATAACACACAAAAATATGGGATTGCGCGGAATTCTATTTGTTTGGCCGAAAAACGCAAAAAATGAGGAACGATCATGGCGGGGCAGATACTATGGTTCCTTAGGTCGTATTTGATAGTCCGGAAAAAATTTAGGCGATAGGGGTTCGGAGGTCCCGGGACCACTCGGAAGGTGTGGGCTATAACACACAAAAATATGGGAATCACGCGTAATTCTAGTTGTTTGGCCGAAAAACACAAAAAATAAGGAACGATCATGGTGGGGTGGTTACTATGGTTCCTTAGGTCGTATTTGATGGCCTGGAAAATTTTTAGGCGATCGGGGTTCGGGGTTCCCGGGACCCCTTGGAAGGCGTGGGCTAAAGCACACGAAAATATGGAAATCGCGCGGAATTCTAGTTTTTTGGCTGAAAAACGCAAAAGACTAGGAACGATCATGGCGGGGCGTTGACTATGGTTCCTTAGGTCATATTTTATAGTCCGGAAAATTTTTAGGCGATAGGGGTCAGGAGGTCCCGGGACCACTCGGAAGGCGTGGGCTATAACACACAAAAATATGGGAATCGAGCGGAATTCTAGTTGTTTGGCCGAAAAACGCAAAAAATGAGGAACGATCATGGTGGGGTGGTTACTATGGTTCCTTAAGTCGTATTTGATGACCCGGAAAATTTTTAGGCGATCGGGGTTCGGGGTTCCCTGGACCCCTTGGAAGGCGTGGGCTAAAGCACACGAAAATATGGAAATCGCGCAGAATTATAGTTTTTTGGCTGAAAAACGCAAAAGACTAGGAACGATCATGGCGGGGAGGTGACTATGGTTCCTTAGGTCGTATTTGATAGTCCGGAAAATTTTTAGGCGATCCGGCTCAGGGGCGCCCGACCCACTCGGAAGGCGTGGGCGATAGCACACAAAAATATGGGAATCGGGCGAAATTCTAGTTTTTGGCCAAAAAATGCAAAAAATGAGGAACTATCATGGCGAGGCGGTGACTATGGTTCCTTAGGTCCTAATTGATGGCCCGAAAATTTTTTAGGCGATCCGAGTCCGGCAGCCCGGCCCACTCGGAAGGCGTGGGCAATAGCACACAAAAATATGGTAATCGAACGGAATTCTAGTTTTTTGGCCGAAAAACGCAATAAATAAGGAACGATCATGGTGGGGCGGTGACTATGGTTCCTTAGGTCATATTTGATGGCCCGAAAAAATTTAGGCGATCGGGGTCCACGGCTCCCGGGACCACTCGGAAGGCGTAAGCTATAGCACACGAAAATATGCAAATCGCGCGGAGTTCTAGTTTTTGGCAGAAAAATGCAAAGCATTTGGAACGATCATGGTGGGGCGGTGACTATGGTACCTTAGGTCGTATTTGATAGTCCGGAAAAATTTTAGGCGATCGGGGTCCGCGGCTCCCCGGACCACTTGGAAGGCGTGGGTATAGCACACAAAAATATGGGAATCGGGCGTAATTCTAGTTTTTTGGCCGAAGAATGCAAAAAATGAGAAACGATCATGGCTGGGCGGTGACTATGGTTCCTTAGGTCTTATTTGATAGTCCGAAAAAATTTTAGGCGATAGGGGTCGGGAGACCCGCGACCACTCGGAAGGTGTGGGCTATAACACACAAAAATATGGGATCGCGCGGAATTCTAGTTGTTTGGCCGAAAAACGCAAAACATGAGGAACGATCATGGCGGGGTGGTTACTATGGTTCCTTAGGTTGTATTTGATGGCCCGGAAAATTTTTAGGCGATCGGGGTTCGGGGTTCCCGGGACCCCTTGGAAGGCGTGGGCTAAAGCACACGAAAATATGGAAATCGCGCGGAATTCTAATTTTTGGCTGAAAAACGCAAAAGACTAGGAACGATCATGGCGGGGCGGTGACTATGGTTCCTTAGGTCGTATTTTGTAGTCCGGAAAATTTTTAGGCGATCCGGCTCCGGGGGGCCCGACCCACTCGGAAGGCGTGGGCGATAGCACACAAAAATATGGGAATCGGGCGGAATTCTAGGTTTTTGGCCAAAAAAAGAAAAATATGAGGAACGATCATGGTGGGGCGGTGACTATGGTTCCTTAGGTCGTATTTGATGGCCCGGAAAATTTTAGGCGATCGGGGTCCACGGCTCCCGGGACCACTCAGAAGGCGTAAGCTATAGCACATGAAAATATGCTAATCGCGCGGAGTTCTAGTTTTTTGGCCGAAAAATGCAAAGCATTTGGAACGATCATGATGGGGCGGTGACTATGGTACCTTAGGTCGTATTTGATAGTCCAGAAAATTTTAGGCGATCGGGGTCCGCGGCTCCCGGAACACTTGGAAGGCGTGGGTATAGCACACGAAAATATGGGAATCGGGCGTAATTTTAGTTTTTTGGCCAAAAAATGCAAAAAATGAGAAACGATGATGGCGGGGCGGTTACTATGGTTTCTTAGGTCGTATTTGATGGCCCGGAAATATTTTAAGCGATCGGGGTCCGGGGGTCCCGGAACCACTTGGAAGGGTGGGCAATAGCACACAAAAATATTGTAATCGGGCGGAATTCTAGTTTTTTGGCCAAAAAACGCAACAAATGAGGAATGATCATGGCTGGGCGGTGACTATGGTTCCTTTGGCCTTATTTGATAGTCCGGAAAAATATTAGGCGATAGGGGTACGGAGGTCCCGGAGATCCCGGGACCACTAGGAAGGCGTGGGCTATAACACACAAAAATATGGGAATCGCGCGGAATTCTAGTTGTTTGGCCGAAAAATGCAAAAAATGAGGAACGATCATGGCAGGGTTGTTACTATGGTTCCTTAGGTCATTTTTGATGGCCCGAAAAAGTTTTAGGCGATTGGGGTTCGGGGTTCCCGGGACCCCTTGGAAGGCGTGGTCTAAAGCACACAAAAATATGGAAATCGCGCAAAATTCTAATTTTTTGGCTGAAAAACGCAAAAGACTAGGAACGATCATGGCGGGGCGGTGACTATGGTTCCTTAGGTCGTATTTGATAGTCCGGAAAATTTTTAGGCGATCCGGCTCCGGGGGCCCGACCCACTCGGAAGGCGTGGGCGATAGCACAAAAATATGGGAATCGGGCGGAATTCTAGTTTTTTGGCAAAAAATGCAAAAAATGAGGAACGATCATGGCGAGGCGGTGACTATGATTCCTTAGGTCCTAATTGATGGCCCGAAATATTTTTAGGCGATCCGAGTCCGGCGGCCCGGCCCACTCGGAAGGCGTGTGCAATAGCATACAAAAATATGGTAATCGAGCAGAATTCTAGTTTTTTGGCCGAAAATGCAATAAATGAGGAACGATCATGGGGGGCGGTGACTATGGTTCCTTAGGTCGTATTTGATGGCCCGGAAAATTTTAGGCGATCGGGGTCCACGGCTCCCGGGACCACTCGGAAGGCGTAAGCTATGGCACACGAAAATATGCAAATCGCGCGGAGTTCTAGTTTTTTGGCCGAAAAATGCAAAGCATTTGGAACGATCATGGTGGGGCGGTGACTATGGTACCTTAGGTCGTATTTGATAGTCCGGAAAAATTTTAGGCGATCGGGGTCTGCGGCTCCCCGGACCACTTGGAAGGCGTGGGTATAGCACACGAAAATATGGGAATCGGGCGTAATTCTAGTTTGTTGGCCGAAAAATGCAAAAAATGAGAAACGATCATGGTTGGGCGGTGACTATGGTTCCTTAGGTCTTATTTGATAGTCTGGAAAAAATTTAGGCGATAGGGGTCCGGAGACCCGGGACCACTCGGAAGGCGTGGGCTATAACACACAAAAATATGGGATCGCGCAGAATTCTACATGTTTGGCCGAAAAATGCAAAAACTGAGGAACGATCATGGCGGGATGGTTACTATGGTTCCTTAGGTCGTATTTGATGGCCCGAAAAATTTTTAGGCGATCACGGTTCGGGGTTCCCGGGACCCCTTGGAAGGCGTGGGCTATAACACACAAAAATATGGGAATCGCGCGGAATTCTAGTTTTTTGGCTGAAAAATGCAAAAGACTAGGAACGATCATGGCGGGGCGGTGACTATGGTTCCTTAGGTCATATTTGATAGTCCGGAAAATTTTTAGGCGATCCGGGGGACCCGACCCACTCGGAAGGCGTGGGCGATAGCACACAAAAATATGGGAATCGGGCGGAATTCTAGTTTTTTGGCTAAAAAATGCAAAAAATAAGGAACGATCATGGCGAGGCGGTGACTATGGTTCCTTAGGTCCTAATTGATGGCACAAAAACGTTTTAGGCGATCCGATTCCGGCGGCCCGGCCCACTCGGAAGGAGTGGGCAAATAGCACACAAATATATGGTAATCGAGCGGAATTCTATTTTTTGGCTGAAAAATGCAATAAATGAGGAACGATCATGGCGGTGCGGTGACTATGGTTCCTTAGGTCGTATTTGATGGCCCGGAAAATTTTAGGCGATCGGGGTCCACGGCACCCGGGACCACTCGGAAGGCGTAAGCTATAGCACACGAAAATATGCAAATCGCGCGGAGTTCTAGTTTTTTCGCCGAAAAATGCAAAGCATTTGGAACGATCATGGTGGGGCGGTGAATATGGTACCTTAGGTCGTATTTGATAGTCCAGAAAAATTTTTAGGCGATCGGGGTCGGCAGCTCCCCGGAACAATTGGAAGGCGTGGGTATAGCACACGAAAATATGGGAATCTGGCGTAATTCTTGTTTTTTGGCCGAAAAATGCAAAAAATGAGAAACGATGATGGCGGGGCGGTTACTATGGTTCCTTAGGTAGTATTTGATGACCCGAAAAAATTTTAGGCGATCGGGGTCCGGGGGTCCCGGAACCACTTGGAAGGGTGGGCAATAGCACACAAAAATATTGTAATCGGGCAGAATTCTAGTTTTTTGGCCGAAAACCGCAACAAATGAGGAATGATCATGGCTGGGTGGTGACTATGGTTCCTTTGGTCGTATTTGATAGTCCGGAAAACTTTTAGTCGATCGGGGTCCGCGGCTCCCCCGACCACTTGGAAGGCGTGGGTATAGCACACAAAAATATGGGAATCGGGCGTAATTCTAGTTTTTTGGCCGAAAAATGCAAAAAATGAGAAATGATCATGGCTGGGCGGTGACTATGGTTCCTTAGGTCTTATTTGATAGTCCAGAAAAATTTTAGGCGATAGGGGTCGGGAGACCCGGGACCACTCGGAAGGCGTGGGCTATAACACACAAAAATATGGGATCGCGCGGAATTTTAGTCGTTTGGCCGAAAAATGCAAAACATGAGGAACGATCATGGCGGGGTGGTTACTATGGTTCCTTAGGTCGTATTTGATGGCCAGGAAAATTTGTAGGCGATCGGGGTTCGGGGTTCCCGGGACCCCTTGGAAGGCGTGGGCTAAAGCACACGAAAATATGGAAATCGCGCGGAATTCTAGTTTTTTGGCTGAGAAACGCAAAAGACTAGGAACGATCATGGCGGGGCGGTGACTATGGTTCCTTAGGTCGTATTTTATAGTCCGGAAAATTTTTAGGCGATCCGGCTCCGGGGGCCCGACCCACTCGGAAGGCGTGGGTGATAGCACACAAAAATATGGGAATCGGGCGGAATTCTAGTTTTTTGGCAAAAAAATGCAAAAAATGAGGAACGATCATGGCGAGGCGGTGACTATGGTTACTTAGGTCCTAATTGATGGCCCGAAAAAATTTTAGGCGATCCGAGTCCGGCGGTCCGGCCCACTCGGAAGGTGTGGGCAATAGCACACAAAAATATGGTAATCTAGCGGAATTCTAGTTTTTCGGCCAAAAAACGCAATAAATGAGGAATGATCATGGCGGGGCGGTGACTATGGTTCCTTAGGTCATATTTTATGGCCCAAAAAATTTTAGGCGATCGGGGTCCACGGCTCCCAGGACCACTCGGAAGGCGTAAGCTATAGCACACGAAAATAAGCAAATCGCGCGGAGTTCTAGTTTATTGGCCGAAAAATGCAAAGCATTTGGAACGATCATGGTGGGGCGGTGACTATGGTACCTTAGGTCGTATTTGATAGTCCGGAAAAATTTTAGGCGATCGGGGTCCGCGGCTCCCCGGACCACTTGGAAGGCGTGGGTATAGCACACGAAAATATGGGAATCGGGCGTAATTCTAGTTTTTTGGCCGAAAAATGCAAAAAAAGAGAAACGATCATGGTTGGGCAGTGACTATGGTTACTTAGGTCTTATTTGATAGTCCGGAAAAATTTTAAGCGATAGGGGTCGGGAGACCCGGGACCACTCGGAAGGCGTGGGCTATAACACACAAAAATATGGGATCGCGCGGAATTCTAGTCGTTTGGCCGAAAAACGCAAAACATGAGGAACGATCATGGCGGGGTGGTTACTATGGTTCCTTAGGTCGTATTTGATGGCCAGGAAAATTTGTAGGCGATCGGGGTTCGGGGTTCCCGGGACCCCTTGGAAGGCGTGGGCTAAAGCACACGAAAATATGGAAATCGCGCGGAATTCTAGTTTTTTGGCTGAGAAACGCAAAAGACTAGGAACGATCATGGCGGGGCGGTGACTATGGTTCCTTAGGTCGTATTTTATAGTCCGGAAAATTTTTAGGCGATCCGGCTCCCGGGGGCCTGACCCACTCGGAAGGCGTGGGTGATAGCACACAAAAATATGGGAATCGGGCGGAATTCTAGTTTTTTGGCAAAAAAATGCAAAACATGAGGAACGATCATGGTGAGGTGTTGACTATGGTTCCTTAGGTCCTAATTGATGGCCCGAAAATTTTTTAGGCGATCCGAGTCCGGCGGTCCGGCCCACTCGGAAGGTGTGGGCAATAGCACACAAAAATATGGTAATCTAGCAGAATTCTAGTTTTTTGGCCGAAAACCGCAATAAATGAGGAACGATCATGGTGGGGCGGTGACTATGGTTCCTTAGGTCATATTTTATGGCCCGGAAAATTTTAGGCGATCGGGGTCCACGGCTCCGGGGACCACTCGGAAGGCGTAAGCTATAGCACACGAAAATAAGCAAATCGCGCGGAGTTCTAGTTTATTGGCCGAAAAATGCAAAGCATTTGGAACGATCATTGTGGGGCGGTGACTATGGTACCTTAGGTCGTATTTGATAGTCCGGAAAAATTTTAGGCGATCGGGGTCCGCGGCTCCCCGGACCACTTGGAAGGCGTGGGTATAGCACACGAAAATATGGGAATCGGGCGTAATTCTAGTTTTTTGGCCGAAAAATGCAAAAAATGAGAAACGATCATGGTTGGGCAGTGACTATGGTTACTTAGGTCTTATTTGATAGTCCGGAAAAATTTTAGGCGATAGGGGTCGGGAGACCCGGGACCACTCGGAAGGCGTGGGCTATAACACACAGAAATATGGGATCGCGCGGATTCTAGTTGTTTGGCCGAAAAACGCAAAACATGAGGAACGATCATGGCAGGGTGGTTACTATGGTTACTTAGGTCGTATTTGATGGCCAGGAAAATTTGTAGGCGATCGGGGTTCGGGGTTCCCGGGACCCCTTGGAAGGCGTGGGCTAAAGCATACAAAAATATGGAAATCGCGCGGAATTCTAGTTTTTTGGCTGAGAAACGCAAAAGACTAGGAACGATCATGGCGGGGCGGTGACTATGGTTCCTTAGGTCATATTTTATAGTCAGGAAAATTTTTAGGCGATCCGGCTCCGGGGGGCCCGAACCACTCAGAAGGCGTGGGTGATAGCTCACAAAAATATGGGAATCGGGCGGAATTCTAGTTTTCTGGCCAAAAAATGCAAAAAATGAGGAACGATCATGGCGAGGCGGTGACTATGGTTCCTTAGGTCCTAATTGATGGCCCGAAAATTTTTTAGGCGATCCGAGTCCGGCGGTCCGGCCCACTCGGAAGGTGTGGGCAATAGCACACAAAAATATGGTAATCTAGCGGAATTCTAGTTTTTTGGCCGAAAACCGCAATAAAGGAGGAACGATCATGGCGGGGCGGTGACTATGGTTCCTTAGGTCGTATTTGATGGCCCGGAAAATTTTAGGCGATCGGGGTCCACGGCACCCGGGACCACTCGGAAGGCGTAAGCTATAGCACACGAAAATATGCAAATCGCGCGGAGTTCTAGTTTTTTGGCCGAAAAATGCAAAGCATTTGGAACGATCATGGTGGGGCGGTGAATATGGTACCTTAGGTCATATTTGATAGTCCGGAAAAAATTTAGGCGATCGGGGTCCGCGGCTCCCCGGAACACTTGGAAGGCGTGGGTATAGCACACGAAAATATGGGAATCGGGCGTAATTCTAGTTTTTTGGCCGAAAAATGCAAAAAATGAGAAATGATGATGGCGGGGCGGTTACTATGGTTCCTTAGGTAGTATTTGATGACCCGAAAAAATTTTAGGCGATCGGGGTCCGGGGGTCCCGGAACCACTTGGAAGGGTGGGCAATAGCACACAAAAATATTGTAATCGGGCAGAATTCTAGTTTTTTGGCCGAAAACCGCAACAAATGAGGAATGATCATGGCTGGGTGGTGACTATGGTTCCTTTGGTCTTATTTGATTGTCCGGAAAAATTTTAGGCGATAGGGGTCAGGAGGTCCCGGGACCACTCGGAAGGCGTGGGCTATAACACACAAAAATATGGGAATCACGCGGAATTCTAGTTTTTTGGCCGAAAAACGAAAAAACTAGGAACGATCATGGCTGGGCGGTGACTATGGTTCCTTAGGTCTTATTTGATAGTCTGGAAAAATTTTAGGCGATAGGGGTCCAGAGACCCGGGACCACTCGGAAGGCGTGGGCTATAACACACAAAAATATGGGATCGCGCGAAATTCTAGTTGTTTGGCCGAAAAACGCAAAAAATGAGGAACGATCATGGCGGGGCGGATACTATGGTTCCTTAGGTCGTATTTGATAGTCCGGAAAATTTTTAGGCGAAAGGGGTCCGGAGGTCCCGGGACCACTCGGAAGGTGTGGGCTATAACACATAAAAATATGGGAATCACGCGTAATTCTAGTTGTTTGGCCGAAAAACGCAAAAAATGAGGAACGATCATGGTGGGGTGGTTACTATGGTTCCTTAGGTCATATTTGATGACCCGGAAAATTTTTAGGCGATCGGGGTTCGTGGTTCCCGGGACCCCTTGGAAGGAGTGGGCTAAAGCACACGAAAATATGGAAATCGCGCGAAATTCTAGTTTTTTGGCTGAAAAATGGAAAAGACTAGGAACGATCATGGCGGGGAGGTGACTATGGTTCCTTAGGTCATATTTGATAGTCCGGAAAATTTTTAGGCGATCCGGTTCAGGGGAGCCCGACCCACTCGGAAGGCGTGGGCGATAGCACACAAAAATATGGGAATCGGGCGAAATTCTAGTTTTTTGGCCAAAAAATGCAAAAAATGAGGAACGATCATGGCGAGGCGGTGACTATGGTTCCTTAGGTCCTAATTGATGGCCCGAAAATTTTTTAGGCGATCTGAGTCCGGCGGCCCGGCCCACTCGGAAGGCGTGGGCAATAGCACACAAAAATATGGTAATCGAGCGGAATTCTAGTTTTTTGGCCGAAAAACGCAATAAATGAGGAACGATCATGGCGGGGCGGTGACTATGGTTCCTTAGGTCATATTTTATGGCCCGGAAAATTTTAGGCGATCGGGGTCCACGGCTCCCGGGACCACTCGGAAGGCGTAAGCTATAGCACACGAAAATAAGCAAATCGCGCGGAGTTCTAGTTTTTTGGCCGAAAAATGCAAAGCATTTGGAACGATCATGGTGGGGCGGTGACTATGGTACCTTAGGTCGTATTTGATAGTCCGGAAAAATTTTAGGCGATCGGGGTCCGCGGCTCCCCGGACCACTTGGAAGGCGTGGGTATAGCACACGAAAATATGGGAATCGGGCGTAATTCTAGTTTTTTGGCCGAAAAATGCAAAAAATGAGAAACGATCATGGTTGGGCAGTGACTATGGTTACTTAGGTCTTATTTGAAAAATTTTAGGCGATAGGGGTCGGGAGACCCGGGACCACTCGGAAGGCGTGGGCTATAACACACAAAAATATGGGATCGCGCGGAATTCTAGTTGTTTGGCCGAAAAACGCAAAACATGAGGAACGATCATGGCGGGGTGGTTACTATGGTTCCTTAGGTCGTATTTGATGGCCAGGAAAATTTGTAGGCGATCGGGGTTCGGGGTTCCCGGGACCCCTTGGAAGGGGTGGGCTAAAGCACACAAAAATATGGAAATCACGCGGAATTCTAGTTTTTTGGCTGAGAAACGCAAAAGACTAGGAACGATCATGGCGGGGCGGTGACTATGGTTCCTTAGTTTGTATTTTATAGTCCGGAAAATTTTTAGGCGATCCGGCTCCGGGGGGCCCGACCCACTCGGAAGGCGTGGGTGATAGCTCACAAAAATATGAGAATCGGGCGGAATTCTAGTTTTTTGGCCAAAAAATGAAAAACATGAGGAACGATCATGGCGAGGTGGTGACTATGGTTCCTTAGGTCCTAATTGATGGCCCGAAAATTTTTTAGGCGATCCGAGTCCGGCGGTCCAGGCCCACTCGGAAGATGTGGGCAATAGCACACAAAAATATGGTAATCTAGCGAAATTCTAGTTTTTTGGCCGAAAAACGCAATAAATGAGGAACGATCATGGCGGGGCGGTGACTATGGTTCCTTAGGTCGTATTTGATGGCCTGGAAAATTTTAGGCGATCGGGGTCCACGGCTCCCGGGACCACTCGGAAGGCGTAAGCTATAGCACACGAAAATATGCATATCGCGCGGAGTTCTAGTTTTTTGGCCGAAAAATGCAAAGCATTTGGAACGATCATGATGGGGCGGTGACTATGGTACCTTAAGTCGTATTTGATAGTCCGGAAAAATTTTAGGCGATCGGGGTCCGCGGCTCCCCGGAACACTTGGAAGGCGTGGGTATAGCACACAAAAATATGGGAATCGGGCGTAATTCTAGTTTTTTGGCCGAAAAATACAAAAAATGAGAAACGATGATGGCGGGGCGGTTACTATGGTTCCTTAGGTCGTATTTGACGGCCCGGAAAAATTTTAGGCGATCGGGGTCCGGGAGTCCCGGAACCACTTGGAAGGGTGGGCAATAGCACACAAAAAAATTGTAATCGGGCGGAATTCTAGTTTTTTGACCAAAAAAGGCAACAGATGAGGAATGATCATGGCTGGGCAGTGACTATGGTTCCTTTGGTCTTATTTGATAGTCCGGAAAAATATTAGGCGATAGGGGTACGGAGGTCCCGGAGGTCCTGGGACGACTAGGAAGGCGTGGGCTATAACACACAAAAATATGGGAATCGCGCGGAATTCTAGTTGTTTGGCCGAAAAATGCAAAAAATGAGGAACGATCATGGCGGGGTGGTTACTATGGTTCCTTAGGTCGTATTTGATGGCCCGAAAATTTTTTAGGCGATCAGGGTTCGGGGTTCAAGGGACCCATTGGAAGGCGTGGGCTAAAGCACACAAAAATATGGAAATCGCGCAGAATTCTAGTTTTTTGGCTGAAAAACACAAAAGACTAGGAACGATCATGGTGGGGCAGTGACAATGGTTCCTTAGGTCGTATTTGATAGTCCGGAAAATTTTTAGGCGATCCGGCTCAGGGGGGCCCGACCCACTTGGAAGGCGTGGGCGATAGCATACAAAAATATGGGAATCGGGCGAAATTCTAGTTTTTTGGCCAAAAAATGCAAAAAATGAGGAACGATCATGGCGAGGCGGTGACTATGGTTCCTTAGGTCCTAATTGATGGCCCGAAAATTTTTTAGGCAATCTGAGTCCGTCGGCCCGGCCCACTCGGAAGGCGTGGGCAATAGCACACAAAAATATGGTAATCGAGCGAAATTCTATTTTTTGGCCGAAAAACGCAATAAATGAGGAACAATCATGGCAGGGCGGTGACTATGGTTCCTTAGGTCATATTTTATGGCCCGGAAAATTTTAGGCGATCGGGGTCCACGGCTCCCGGGACCACTCGGAAGGCGTAAGCTATAGCACACGAAAATAAGCAAATCGCGCGGAGTTCTAGTTTTTTGGCCGAAAAATGCAAAGTATTTGGAACGATCATGGTGGGGCGGTGACTATGGTACCTTAGGTCGTATTTGATATTCCGGAAAAATTTTAGGCGATCGGGGTCCGCGGCTCCCCGGACCACTTGGAAGGCGTGGGTATAGCACACGAAAATATGGGAATCGGGCGTAATTCTAGTCTGTTGGCCGAAAAATGCAAAAAATGAGAAACGATCATGGCTGGGCGGTGACTATGGTTCCTTAGGTCTTATTTGATAGTCCAGAAAAATTTTAGGCGATAGGGGTTCGGAGACCCGGGACCACTCGGAAGGCGTGGGCTATAACACACAAAAATATGGGATCGCGCGGAATTCTACTTATTTCGCCGAAAAACGCAAAAAATGAGGAACGATCATGGCGGGGTGGTTACTATGGTTCCTTAGGTCGTATTTGATGGCCCGGAAAATTTTTAGGCGATCGGGGTTCGGGGTTCCCGGGACCCCTTGGAAGGCGTGGGCTATAACACACAAAAATATGGGAATCGCGCGGAATTCTAGTTTTTTGGCTGAAAAACGCAAAAGACTAGGAACAATCATGGCGGGGCGGTGACTATGGTTCCTTAGGTCGTATTTGATAGTCCGGAAAATTTTTAGGCGATCCGGGGGACCCGACCCACTCGGAAGGCGTGGGCGATAGCACACAATAATATGGGAATCGGGCGGAATTCTAGTTCTTTGGCCAAAAAATGCAAAAAATAAGTAACGATCATGGCGAGGCGGTGACTATGGTTCCTTAGGTCATAATTGATGGCACAAAAACGTTTTAGGCGATCCAATTCCGGCGGCCCGGCCCACTCGGAAGGCGTGGGCAATAGCACACAAATATATGGTAATCGAGCGGAATTCTATTTTTTGGCTGAAAAACGCAATAAATGAGGAACGATCATGGCGGGGCGGTGACTATGGTTCCTTAGGTCGTATTTGATGGCTCGGAAAATTTTAGGCGATCGGGGTCCACGGCACCCGGGACTACTCAGAAGGCGTAAGCTATAGCACACGAAAATATGCAAATCGCGCGGAGTTCTAGTTTTTTGGCCGAACAATTCAAAGCATTTGGAACGATCATGGTGGGGCGGTGAATATGGTACCTTAGGTCGTATTTGATAGTCCGGAAAAATATTAGGCGATCGGGGACCGCGGCTCCCCGGAACACTTGGAAGGCGTGGGTATAGCACACGAAAATATGGGAATCGGGCGTAATTCTAGTTTTTTGGCCGAAAAATGCAAAAAATGAGAAACGATGATGGCGGGGCGGTTACTATGGTTCCTTAGGTCGTATTTGACGACCCGGAAAAATTTTAGGCGATCGGGGTCCGGGGGTCCCGGAACCACTTGGAAGGGTGGGCAATAGCACACAAAAATATTGTAATCGGGCATAATTCTAGTTTTTTGGCCGAAAACCGCAACAAATGAGGAATGATCATGGCTGGGCGGTGACTATGGTTCCTTTGGTCTTATTTGATAGTCCGAAAAACTTTTAGGCGATAGGGGTCAGGAGGTCCCGGGACCACTCGGAAGGCGTCGGCGATAGCACACAAAAATATGGGAATCGGGCGGAATTCTAGTTTTTTGGCCAAAAAAGGCAAAAAATGAGGAACGATCATGGCGAGGCGGTGACTATGGTTCCTTAGTCCTAATTGATGGCACAAAAACGTTTTAGGCGATCCGATTCCGGCGGCCCAGCCCACTCGGAAGGCGTGGGCAATAGCACACAAAAATATGGTAATCGAGCGGAATTCTATTTTTTGGCTGAAAAATGCAATAAATGAGGAACGATCATGGCGGAGCGGTGACTATGGTTCCTTAGGTCGTATTTGATGGCCCGGAAAATTTTAGGCGATCGGGGTCCACGGCACCGGGGACCACTCGGAAGGCGTAAGCTATGACACACGAAAATATGCAAATCGCGCGGAGTTCTAGTTTTTTGGCCGAAAAATGCAAAGCATTTGGAACGATCATGGTGAGGTGGTGAATATGGTACCTTAGGTCGTATCTGATAGTCCTGAAATATTTTAGGCGATCAGGGTCCGCGGCTCCCCGGAACAATTGGAAGGCGTGGGTATAGCACACGAAAATATGGGAATCGGGCGTAATTCTAGTTTTTTGGCCGAAAAATGCAAAAAATGAGAAACGATAATGGCGGGGCGGTTACTATGGTTCCTTAGTTCGTATTTGACGACCCGGAAAAATTTTAGGCGATCGGGGTCCGGGGATCCCGGAACCACTTGGAAGGGTGGGCAATAACACACAAAAATATTGTAATCGGGCGGAATTCTAGTTTTTTGGCCGAAAAACGCAACAAATGAGGAATGATCATGGCTGGGCGGTGACTATGGTTCCTTTGGTCTTATTTGATAGTCCGGAAAAATTTTTGGCGATAGGGGTCAGGAGGTCCCGGGACCACTCGGAAGGTGTGGGCTATAACACACAAAAATATGGGAATCGCGCGGAACTCTAGTTGTTTGGCCGAAAAACGGAAAAAACTAGGAACGATCATGGTTGGGCGGTGACTATGGTTCCTTAGGTCTTATTTGATAGTCTGGAAAAATTTTAGGCGATAGGGGTCCGGAGACCCGGGACCACTCGGAAGGCGTGGGATATAACACACAAAAATATGGGATCGCGCGGAATTCTAGTTGTTTGGACGAAAAACGCAAAAAATGAGGAACGATCATGGCGGGGCGGATACTATGGTTCCTTAGGTCGTATTTGATAGTCCGGAAAAATTTTAGGCGATAGGGGTCCGGAGGTCCCAGGACCACTCGGAAGGTGTGGGCTATAACACTCAAAAATATGGGAATCACACGTAATTCTAGTTGTTTGGCCGAAAAATGCAAAAAATAAGGAACGATCATGGTGGGGTGGTTACTATGGTTCCTTAGGTCGTATTTGATGGCCCGGAAAATTTTTAGGCGATCGGGGTTCGGGGTTCCCGGGACCCCTTGGAAGGCGTGGGCTAAAGCACACGAAAATATGGAAATCGCGCGGAATTCTAGTTTTTTGGCTGAAAAACGCAAAAGACTAGGAACGATCATGGCGGGGCGGTGACTATGGTTCCTTAGGTCGTATTTTATAGTCCGGAAAATTTTTAGGCGATAGGGGTCAGGAGACCCGGGACCACTCGGAAGGCGTGGGCTATAACACACAAAAATATGGGATCGCGCGGAATTCTAGTTGTTTGGCCGAAAAACGCAAAACATGAGGAACGATCATGGCGGGGTGGTTACTATGGTTCCTTAGGTCGTATTTGATGGCCCGGAAAATTTTTAGGAGATCGGGGGTTGGGGTTCCCGGGACCCCTTGGAAGGCGTTGGCTAAAGCACACGAAAATATGGAAATCGCGCGGAATTCTAGTTTTTTGGCTGAAAAACGCAAAAGACTAGGAACGATCATGGCGGGGCGGTGACTATGGTTCCTTAGGTCGTATTTGATAGTCCGGAAAATTTTTAGGCGATCCGGCTCCGGGGGGCCCGACCCACTCGGAAGGCGTGGGCGATAGCACACAAAAATATGGGAATCGGGCGGAATTCTAGTTTTTTGGCCAAAAAATGCAAAAAATGAGGAACGATCATGGCGAGGCGGTGACTATGGTTCCTTAGGTCCTAATTGATGGCCCGAAAATTTTTTAGGCGATCCGAGTCCGGCGGCCCGGCCCACTCGGAAGGTGTGGGCAATAGCACACAAAAATATGGTAATCTAGCGGAATTCTAGTTTTTTTGCCGAAAAACGCAATAAATGAGGAACGATTATGGCGGGGCGGTGACTATGGTTCCTTAGGTCATATTTGATGGCCCGTAAAATTTTAGGCGATCGGGGTCCTCGGCTCCCGGGACGACTCGGAAGGCGTTAGCTATAGCACACGAAAATATGCAAATCGCGCGGAGTTCTAGTTTTTTGGCCGAAAAATGCAAAGCATTTGGAACGATCATGATGGGGCGGTGACTACGGTACCTTAGGTCGTATTTGATAGTGCAGAAAAGTTTTAGGCGATCGGGGTCCGCGGCTCCCCGGAACACTTGGAAGGCGTGGGTATAGCACACGAAAATATGGGAATCGGGCATAATTCTAGTTTTTTGGCCGAAAATGCAAAAAATGAGAAACGATGATGGCAGGGCGGTTACTATGGTTCCTTAGGTCGTATTTGACGGCCCGAAAAAATTTTAGACGATCGGGGTCCGGGGGTCCCGGAACCACTTGGAAGGGTGGGCAATAGCACACAAAAATATTGTAATCGGGCGGAATTCTAGTTTTTTGGCCAAAAAATGCAACAAATGAGGAATGATCATGGCTGGGCGGTGACTATGGT
Source organism: Nicotiana tomentosiformis (assembly GCF_000390325.3). Taxonomy (NCBI): domain Eukaryota; kingdom Viridiplantae; phylum Streptophyta; class Magnoliopsida; order Solanales; family Solanaceae; genus Nicotiana; species Nicotiana tomentosiformis. The sequence goes on from NC_090812.1 coordinate 62,596,083, forward strand.
TCCTTTGGTCTTATTTGATAGTCCGGAAAAATATTAGGCGATAGGGGTCCGGAGGTCCCGGGACGACTAGGAAGGCGTGGGCTATAACAGACAAAAATATGGGAATCGCGCGGAATTCTAGTTGTTTGCCGAAAAATGCAAAAAATGAGGAACGATCATGGCGGGGTGGTTACTATGGTTCCTTAGGTCGTATTTGATGGCCCGAAATTTTTTTACGCGATCGGGGTTCGGGGTTCCCGGGACCCCTTGGAAGGCGTGGGCTAAAGCACACGAAAATATGTAATTCGCGCAGAATTCTAGTTTTTTGGCTGAAAAACGCAAAAGACTAGGAACGATGATGGCGGGGCGGTGACTATGGTTCCTTAGGTCGTATTTGATAGTCCGGAAAATTTTTAGGCGATCCGGCTCAGGGGGCCCGACCCACTCGGAAGGCGTGGGCGATAGCACACAAAAATATGGGAATCGGGCGGAATTCTAGTTTTTTGGCCAAAAAATGCAAAAAATGAGGAACGATCATGGCGAGGCGGTGACTATGGTTCCTTAGGTCCTAATTGATGGCCCGAAATTTTTTTAGGCGATCCGAGTCCGGCGGCCCGGCCCACTCGGAAGGCGTGGGCAATAGCACACAAAAATATGGTAATCGAGCGGAATTCTAGTTTTTTGGCCGAAAAACGCAATAAATGAGGAACGATCATGGCGGGGCGGTGACTATGGTTCCTTAGGTCGTATTTGATGGCCCGGAAAATTTTAGGCGATCGGGGTCCACGGCTCCCGGGACCACTCGGAAGGCGTAAGCTATAGCACACGAAAATATGCAAATCGCGCGGAGTTCTAGTTTTTTGGCCGAAAAATGCAAAGCATTTGGAACGATCATGGTGGGGCGGTGACTATGGTACCTTAGGTCGTATTTGATAGTCCGGAAAAATTTTAGGCGATCGGGATCCGCGGCTCCCAGGACCACTTGGAAGGCGTGGGTATAGCACACGAAAATATGGGAATCGGGCGTAATTCTAGTTTGTTGGCCGAAAAATGCAAAAAATGAGAAACGATCATGGCTGGGCGGTGACTATGGTTCCTTAGGTTTAATTTGATAGTCCAGAAAAATTTTAGGCGATAGGGGTCCGGAGACCCGGGACCACTCGGAAGGCGTGGGCTATAACACACAAAAATATGGGATCGCGCGGAATTCTAGTTGTTTGGCCGAAAAACGAAAAAAATGAGGAATGATCATGGCGGGGCGGATACTATGGTTCCTTAGGTCATATTTGATGGCCCGGAAAATTTTTAGGCGATCGGGGTTCGGGGTTCCCGGGACCCCTTAGAACGCGTGGGTTATAACACACAAAAATATGGGAATCGCGCGGAATTCTAGTTTTTTGGCTGAAAAACACAAAAGACTAGGAACGATCATGGCGGGGCGGTGACTATGGTTCCTTAGGTCGTATTTGATAGTCCGGAAAATTTTTAGGTGATCCGGGGGACCCGACCCACTCGGAAGGCGAGGGCGATAGCACACTAAAATATGGGAATCGGGCGGAATTCTAGTATTTTGGCCAAAAAATGCAAAAAATGAGGAACGATCATGGCGAGGCGGTGACTATGGTTCCTTAGGTCCTAATTGATGGCACAAAAAACGTTTTAGGCAATCCGATTCCGGTGGCTCGGCCCACTCGGAAGGCGTGGGCAATAGCACACAAATATATGGTAATCGAGCGGAATTCTATTTTTTGGCTGAAAAACGCAATAAATGAGGAACGATCATGGCGGGGCAGTGACTATGGTTCCTTAGGTCGTATTTGATGGCCCGGAAAATTTTAGGCGATCGGGGTCCACGGCACCCGGGACCACTCGGAAGGCGTAAGCTATAGCACACGAAAATATGCAAATCGCGCGGAGTTCTAGTTTTTTGGCCGAAAAATGCAAAGCATTTGGAACGATCATGGTGGGGCGGTGAATATGGTACCTTAGGTCGTATTTGATAGTCCGGAAAAATTTTAGGCGATCGGGGTCCGCGGCTCCCCGGAACACTTGGAAGGCGTGGGTATAGCACACGAAAATATGGGAATCGGGCGTAATTCTAGTTTTTTGGCCGAAAAATGCAAAAAATGAGAAACGATGATGGCGGGGCGGTTACTATGGTTCCTTAGGTCGTATTTGACGACCCGAAAAAATTTTAGGCGATCGGGGTCCGGGGGTCCCGAAACCACTTGGAACGGTGAGCAATAGCACACAAAAATATTTTAATCGGGCAGAATTCTAGTTTTTTGGCCGAAAACCGCAACAAATGAGGAATGATCATGGCTGGGCGGTGACTATGGTTCCTTTGGTCTTATTTTTTAGTCCGGAAAATTTTTAGGCGATAGGGGTCAGGAGGTCCCGGGACCACTCAGAAGGCGTGGGCGATAGCACACAAAAATATGGGAATCGGGCGGAATTCTAGTTTTTTGGCCAAAAAATGCAACAAATGAGGAACGATCATGGCGAGGCAGTGACTATGGTTCCTTAGGTCCTAATTGATGGCACAAAAACGTTTTAGGCGATCCGATTCCGGCGGCCCGGCCCACTCGAAAGGCGTGGGCAATAGCACACAAAAATATGGTATTCGAGCGGAATTCTATTTTTTGGCTGAAAAACGCAATAAATGAGGAACGATCATGGCGGGGCGGTGACTATGGTTCCTAAGGTCGTATTTGATGGCCCGAAAAATTTTAGGCGATCGGGGTCCACGGCACCCGGGACCACTCGGAGGGCATAAGCTATAGCACACGAAAATATGCAAATCGCGCGGAGTTCTAGTTTTTTGGCCGAAAAATGCAAAGCATTTGGAACGATCATGGTAGGGCAGTGAATATGTTACCTTAGGTCGTATTTGATAGTCGGGAAAAATTTTAGGCGATCGGGGTCCGTGGCTCCCCGGAACACTTGGAAGGCGTGGGTATAGCACACGAAAATATGGGAATCGGGCGTAATTCTAGTTTTTTTGCCGAAAAATACAAAAAATGAGAAACGATGATGGCGGGGCGGTTACTATGGTTCCTTAAGTCGTATTTGACGACCCGGAAAAATTTTAGGCGATCGGGGTCCGGGGGTCCCAGAACCACTTTGAAGGGTGGGCAATATCACACAAAAATATTGTAATCGAGCAGAATTCTAGTTTTTTGGCCGAAAACCGCAACAAATGAGGAATGATCATGGCTGGGCGGTGACTATGGTTCCTTTGGTCTTATTTGATAGTCCGGAAAAATTTTAGGCGATAGGGATCAGGAGGTCCCGGGACCAACACACAAAAATATGGGAATCGCGCGGAATTCTAGTTTTTTGGCCGAAAAATGCAAAGCATTTGGAACGATCATGGAGGGGCGGTGACTATGGTACCTTAGGTCGTATTTGATAGTCAGCAAAAATTTTAGGCGATCAGGGTCCGCGGCTCCCCGGACCACTTGGAAGGCATGGGTACAGCACACGAAAATATGGGAATCGGGCGTAATTCTAGTTTTTTGGCCGAAAAATGCAAAAAATGAGAAACGATGATGGCGGGGCGGTTACTATGGTTCCTTAGGTCGTATTTGACGACCCGGAAAAATTTTAGGCGATCGGGGTCCGGGGGTCCCAGAACCACTTTGAAGGGTGGGCAATAGCACACAAAAATATTGTAATCGGGCAGAATTCTAGTTTTTTGGCCGAAAACCGCAACAAATGAGGAATGATCATGGCTGGGCGGTGACTATGGTTCCTTTAGTCTTATTTGATAGTCCGGAAAAATTTTAGGCGATAGGGATCAGGAGGTCCCGGGACAAACACACAAAAATATGGGAATCGCGCGGAATTCTAGTTTTTTGGCCGAAAAATGCAAAGCATTTGGAACGATCATGGTGGGGCGGTGACTATGGTACCTTAGGTCGTATTTGATAGTCCGGAAAAATTTTAGGCGATCGGGGTCCGCGGCTCCCCGGACCACTTGGAAGGCGTGGGTATAGCACACGAAAATATGGGAATCGGGCGTAATTCTAGTTTTTTGGCCGAAAAATGCAAAAAATGAGAAACGATGATGGCGGGGCGGTTACTATGGTTCCTTAGGTCGTATTTGACGGCCCGGAAAAATTTTAGGCGATCGGGGTCCGGGGGTCCCGGAACCACTTGGAAGGGTGGGCAATAGCACACAAAAATATTGTAATCGGGCGGAATTCTAGTTTTTTGGCCGAAAAACGCAACAAATGAGGAATGATCATGGCTGGGCGGTGACTATGGTTCCTTTGGTCTTATTTGATAGTCCGGAAAAATATTAGGCGATAGGGGTCCGGAGGTCCCGGGACCACTCGGAAGGCGTGGGCTATAACACACAAAAATATGGGAATCGCGCGGAATTCTAGTTGTTTGGCCAAAAAACGCAAAATATGAGGAACGATCATGGCGGGGCGGATACTATGGTTCCTTAGGTCGTATTTGATAGTCCGGAAAAATTTTAGGCGATAGGGGTCAGGAGGTCTCGGGACCACTCGGAAGTCGTGGGCTATAACACACAAAAATATGGGAATCGCGCGGAATTCTAGTTGTTTTGCCGAAAAACGCAAAAAATGAGGAACGATCATGGTTTCTTAGGTCATATTGAATGGCCCGGAAAATTTTTAGGCGATCGGGGTTCCCGGGACCCCTTGGAAGGCGTGGGCTAAAGCACACGAAAATATGGAAATCGCGCGGAATTCTAGTTTTTGGCTGAAAAATGCAAAAGACTAGGAACGATCATGGCGGGGCGGTGACTATGGTTGCTTAGGTCGTATTTGATAGTCCGGAAAATTTTTAGGTGATCCGGCTCCGGGGGGCCCGACCCACTCGGAAGAAGTGGGCGATAGCACACAAAAATATGGGAATCGGGCGGAATTCTAGTTTTTTGGCCAAAAAATGCAAAAAATGAGGAACGATCATGGCAAGACGGTGACTATGGTTCCTTAGGTCCTAATTGATGGCCCAAAAATTTTTTAGGTGATCCGAGTCCGGCGGCCCGGCCCACTCGGAAGGCGTGGGCAATAACACACAAAAATATGGTAATCGAGCGGAATTCTAGTTTTTTGGCCGAAAAACGCAATAAATGAGGAACGATCATGGCGGGGCGCTGACTATGGTTCCTTAGGTCGTATTTGATGGCCCAAAAAATTTTAGGCGATCGGGGTCCACGGCTCCCGAGACCACTCGGAAGGCGTAAGATATAGCACACGAAAATATGCAAATCGCGCGGAGTTCTAGTTTTTTGGCCGAAAAATACATAGCATTTGGAACGATCATGGTGGGGCGGTGACTATGGTACCTTAGGTCGTATTTGATAGTCCGAAAGAATTTTAGGCGATCGGGGTCCGCGGCTCCCCGGACCACTTGGAAGGCGTGGGTATAGCACATGAAAATAAGGGTATCGGGCGTAATTCTAGTTTTTTGGCCGAAAAATGCAAAAAATGAGAAACGATGATGGCGGGGCGGTTACTATGTTCCTTAGGTCGTATTTGATGGCCCAGAAAAATTTTAGGCGATCATGGTCCGGGGATCCCGAAACCACTTGGAAGGGTGGGCAATAGCACACAAAAATATTGTAATCGGGCAGAATTCTAGTTTTTTGGCCGAAAAACGCAACAAATGAGGAATGATCATGGCTGGGCGGTGACTATGGTTCCTTTGGTCTTATTTGATAGTCCGGAAAAATATTAGGCGATAGGGGTCCGGAGGTCCCGGGACCACTCGGAAGGCGTGGGCTATATAACACACAAAAATATGGGAATCGCGCAGAATTCTAGTTGTTTGGCCGAAAAACGCAAAAAATGAGGAACGATCATGGCGGGGCGGATACTATGGTTCCTTAGGTTGTATTTGATAGTCCGGAAAAATTTTAGGCGATAGGGGTCAGGAGGTCCCGGGACCACTCGGAAGCGTGGGCTATAACACACAAAAATATGGGAATCGCGCGAAATTCTAGTTGTTTGGCCGAAAAACGCAAAAAATGAGGAACGATCATGGCGGGGTGGTTACTATGGTTTCTTAGGTCATATTGGATGGCACGAAAATTTTTTAGGCGATCGGGGTTCCCAGGACCCCTTAGAAGGCGTGGGCTAAAGCAGACGAAAATATGGAAATCGCGCGGAATTCTAGTTTTTTGGCTGAAAAATGCAAAAAACTAGGAACGATCATGGAAGGGCGGTGACTATGGTTCCTTAGGTCGTATTTGATAGTCCGGAAAATTTTTAGGCGATCCGGCTCCGGGGGCCCGACCCACTCGGAAGGCGTGGGCGATAGCACACAAAAATATGGGAATCGGGCGGAATTCTAGTTTTTTGGCCAACAAATGCAAAAAATGAGGAACGATCATGGCGAGACGGTGACTATGGTTCCTTAGGTCCTAATTGATGGCCTGAAAATTTTTTAGGCGATCCGAGTCCGGCGGCCCGGCCCACTCGGAAGGCGTGGGCAATAACACAAAAAAAAATATGGTAATCGAGCAGAATTCTAGTTTTATGGCCGAAAAACGAAATAAATGAGGAACGATCATGGCGGGGTGGTGACTATGGTTCCTTAGGTCGTATTTGATGGCCCATAAAATTTTAGGCGATCAGGGTCCACGGCTCCCGTGACCACTCGGAAGGCGTAAGATATAGCACACGAAAATATGCAAATCGCACGGAGTTCTAGTTTTTTGGCCGAAAAATGCATAGCATTTGGAACGATCATGGTGGGGCGGTGACTATGGTACCTTAGGTCGTATTTGATAGTCCGAAAAAATTTTAGGCGATCGGGGTCCGCGGCTCCCCGGACCACTTGGAAGGCGTGTGTATAGCACATGAAAATAAGGGTATCGGGCGTAATTCTAGTTTTTTGGCCGAAAAATGCAAAAAATGAGAAACGATGATGGCGAGGCGGTTACTATGGTTCCTTAGGTCGTATTTGATGGCCCGGAAAAATTTTAGGCGATCATGGTCCGGGGATCCCGGAACCACTTGGAAGGGTGGGCAATAGCACACAAAAATATTGTAATCGGGCGGAATTCTGGTTTTTTGGCCGAAAAATGCAACAAATGAGGAATGATCATGGCTGGGCGGTGACTTTGGTTCCTTTGGTCTTGTTTGATAGTCCGGAAAAATATTAGGCGATAGGGGTCCGGAGGTCCCGGGACCACTCGGAAGGCATGGGCTATATAACACACAAAAATATGGGAATCGCGCGGAACTCTAGTTGTTTGGCCGAAAAATGCAAAAAATGAGGAATGATCATGGCGGGGTGGATACTATGGTTCCTTAGGTCGTATTTGATATTCCGGAAAAATTTTAGGCGATAGGGGTCAGGAGGTCCCGGGACCACTCGGAAGGCGTGGGCTATAACACACAAAAATATGGGAATCGCGTGGAATTCTAGTTGTTTGGCCGAAAAACGCAAAATATGAGGAACAATCATGGCGAGGCGGATACTATGGATCCTTAGGTCGTATTTGATAGTCCGGAAAAAATTTAGGCGATCGGGGTCCACGGCTCCCGGGCCCACTCGGAAGGCGTAAGATATAGCACACGAAAATATGCAAATCGCGCGGAGTTCTAGTTTTTTGGCCGAAAAATGCATAGCATTTGGAACGATCATAGTGGGGCGGTGACTATGGTACCTTAGGTCGTATTTGATAGTCCGAAAGAATTTTAGGCGATCGGGGTCCGCGGCTCCCTTGACCACTTGGAAGGCGTGGGTATAGCACATGAAAATAAGGGTATCGGGCGTAATTCTAGTTTTTTGGCCGAAAAATGCAAAAAATGAGAAACGATAATGGCGGGGCGGTTACTATGGTTCCTTAGGTCGTATTTGACGGCCCGGAAAAATTTTAGGCGATCATGGTCCGGGGATCCCGGAACCACTTGGAAGGGTGGGCAATAGCACACAAAAATATTGTAATCGGGCGGAATTCTAGTTTTTTGGCCGAAAAACGCAACAAATGAGGAATGATCATGGCTGGGCGGTGACTTTGGTTCCTTTGGTCTTATTTGATAGTCCGGAAAAATATTAGGCGATAGGGGTCCGGAGGTCCCGGGACCACTCGGAAGGCATGGGCTATATAACACACAAAAATATGGGAATCACGCGGAACTCTAGTTGTTTGGCCGAAAAACGCAAAAAATGAGGAACGATCATGGCGGGGCTGATACTATGGCTCCTTAGGTCGTATTTGATAGTCCGGAAAAATTTTAGGCGATAGGGGTCAGGAGGTCCCGGGACCACTCGGAAGGCATGGGATATAACACACAAAAATATGGGAATCGCGCGGAATTCTAGTTGTTTGGACGAAAAACGCAAAAAATGAGGAACGATTATGGCGGGGCGGATACTATGGTTCCTTAGGTCATATTTGATAGTCCGGAAAAAATTTAGGCGATAGGGGTCAGGAGGTCCCGGGACCACTCGGAAGGCGTGGGCTATAACACACAAAAATATGGGAATCGCGCGGAATTCTAGTTGTTTGGCCGAAAAACGCAAAAAATGAGGAACGATCATGGCGGGGTGGTTACTATGGTTCCTTAGGTTGTATTTGATGGCCCGGAAAATTTTTAGGCGATCGGGTTTCGGGGTTCCCGGGACCCCTTGGAAGGCGTGGGCTAAAGCACACGAAAATATGGAAATCGCGCAAAATTCTAGTATTTTGGATGAAAAACGCAAAAGACTAGGAACGATCATGGCGGGGTGGTGACTATGGTTCCTTACGTCGTATTAGATAGTCCGGAAAATTTTTAGGCGATCCGGCTCCGGGGGGCCCGACCCACTCGGAAGGCGTGGGCGAGAGCACACAAAAATATGGGAATCAGGCAGAATTCTAGTTTTTTGGCCAAAAAATGCAAAAAATGAGGAACGATCATGGTGAGGCGGTGACTATGGTTCCTTAGGTCCGAATTGATGGCCCGAAAACTTTTTAGGCGATCCGAGTCCGGCGGCCCGGCCCACTTGGAAGGCGTGGGCAATAGCACACAAAAATATGGTAATCGAGCGGAATTCTAGTTTTTTGGCCGAAAAATGCAATAAATGAGGAACGATCAAGGCGGGGCGGTGAATATGGTACCTTAGGACGTATTTGATAGTCCGGAAATATTTTAGGCGATCGGGGTCCGCGGCTCCCCGGAACACTTGGAAGGCGTGGGTATAGCACCCGAAAATATGGGAATCGGGCGTAATTCTAGTTTTTTGGCCGAAAAATGCAAAAAATGAGAAACGATGATGGCGGGGCGGTTACTATGGTTCCTTAGGTCGTATTTGACGACCCGAAAAAATTTTAGGCGATCGGGGTCCGGAGGTCCCGGAACGACTTGGAAGGGTGGGCAATAGCACACAAATATATTGTAATCGGGCAGAATTCTAGTTTTTTGGCCGAAAACCGCAACAAATGAGGAATGATCATGGCTGGGCGGTGACTATGGTTCCTTTGGTCTTATTTGATAGTCCGGAAAAATTTTAGGCGATAGGGGTCAGGAGGTCCCGGGACCAACACACAAAAATATGGGAATCGTCCGGAATTCTAGTTTTTTGGCCGAAAAATGCATAGCATTTGGATCGATCATGGTGGGGCGGTGACTATGGTACCTTAGGTCGTATTTGATAGTCCGAAAGAATTTTAGGCGATCGGGGTCCGCGGCTCCCTTGACCACTTGGAAGGCGTGGGTATAGCACATGAAAATAAGGGTATCGGGCGTAATTCTAGTTTTTTGGCCGAAAAATGCAAAAAATGAGAAACGATGATGGCAGGGCGGTTACTATAGTTCCTTAGGTCATATTTGATGGCCCGGAAAAATTTTAGGCGATCGTGGTCCGGGGGTCCCGGAACCACTTGGATGGGTGGGCAATAGCACACAAAAATATTGTAATCGGGCGGAATTCTAGTTTTTTGGCCGAAAAACGCAACAAATGAGGAATGATCATGGCTGGGCGGTGACTATGGTTCCTTTGGTCTTATTTGATAGTCCGAAAAAATATTAGGCGATAGGGGTCCGGAGGTCCCCGGACCACTCAGAAGGCGTGGGCTATATAACACACAAAAATATGGGAATCGCGCAGAATTCTAGTTGTTTGGCCGAAAATCGCAAAAAATGAGGAACGATCATGGCGGGGCGGATACTATGGTTCCTTAGGTTGTATTTGATAGTCCAGAAAAATTTTAGGTGATAGGGGTCAGGAGGTCCCGGGACCACTCGGAAGGCGTGGGCTATAACACACAAAAATATGGGAATCGCGCGGAATTCTAGTTGTTTGGCCGAAAAATGCAAAAAAGGAGGAACGATCATGGCGGGGTGGTTACTATGGTTTCTTAGGTCATATTGGATGGCCCGGAAAATTTTTAGGCGATCAGGGTTCCCGGGACCCCTTGGAAGGCAGTGGGCTAAAGCACACGAAAATATGGAAATCGCGCGGAATTCTAGTTTTTTGGCTGAAAAATGCAAAAGACTAAGAATGATCATGGCGGGGCGGTGACTATGGTTCCTTAGGTCGTATTTGATAGTCCGGAAAATTTTTAGGCGATCCGGCTCCGGGGGGCCCGACCCACTCGGAAGGCGTGGGCGATAGCACACAAAAGTATGGGAATCGGGCGGAATTCTAGTTTTTTGGCCAAAAAATGCAAAAAATGAGGAACGATCATGGCGAGACAGTGACTATGGTTCCTTAGGTCCTAATTGATGGCCCGAAAATTTTTTAGGCGATCCGAGTCCGGCGGCCCGGCCCACTCGGAAGGCGTGGGCAATAACACACAAAAATATGGTAATCGAGCTGAATTCTAGTTTTTTGGCCGAAAAACGCAATAAATGAGGAACAATCATGGCGGGGCGGTGACTATGGTTCCTTAGGTCGTATTTGATGGCCCAGAAAATTTTAGGCGATCAGGGTCCACGGCTCCCGGGACCACTCGGAAGGCGTAAGATATAGCATACGAAAATATGCAAGTCGCGCGGAGTTCTAGTTTTTTGGCCGAAAAATGCATAGCATTTGGATCGATCATGGTGGGGCGGTGACTATGGTACCTTAGTTCGTATTTGATAGTCCGAAAACAATTTAGGCGATCGGGGTCCGCGGCTCCCCGGACCACTTGGAAGGCGTGGGTAGAGCACACGAAAATATGGGAATCGGGCGTAATTCTAGTTTTTTGGCCGAAAAATGCAAAAAATGAGAAACGATGATGGCAGGGCGGTTACTATAGTTCCTTAGGTCGTATTTGACGGCCCGAAAAAATTTTAGGCGACCGTGGTCCGGGGGTCCCGGAACCACTTGGAAGGGTGGGCAATAGCACACAAAAATATTGTAATCGGGCGGAATTCTAGTTTTTGGCCGAAAAACGCAACAAATGAGGAATGATCATGGCTGGGCGGTGACTATGGTTCCTTTGGTCTTATTTGATAGTCCAAAAAAATATTAGGCGATAGGGGTCCGGAGGTCCCCGGACCACTCGGAAGGCGTGGGCTATATAACACACAAAAATATGGGAATCGCGCGGAACTCTAGTTGTTTGGCCGAAAAACGCAAAAAATGAGGAATGATCATGGCGGGGTGGATACTATGGTTCCTTAGGTCGTATTTGATAGTCCGGAAAAATTTTAGGCGATAGGGGTCAGGAGGTCCCGGGACCACTCGGAAGGCGTGGGCTATAACACACAAAAATATTGGAATCGCGCGGAATTCTAGTTGTTTGGCCGAAAAACGCAAAAAATGAGAAACGATCATGGCGGGGCGGATACTATGGTTCCTTAGGTCGTATTTGATAGTCCGGAAAAAATTTAGGCGATAGGGGTCAGGAGGTCCCTGGACCACTCGGAAGGCGTGGGCTATTATAGCACATGAAAATATGGGAATCGCGCGGAATTCTAGTTGTTTGGCCGAAAAACGTAAAAAATGAGGAACGATCATGGAGGGGTGGTTACTATGGTTCCTTAGGTCATATTTGATGGCCCGGAAAATTTTTAGGCGATCGGGGTTCGGGGTTCCCGGGACCCTTGGAAGGCGTGGGCTAAAGCACACGAAAATATGGAAATCGCGCAGAATTCTAGTTTTTTGGATGAAAAATGCAAAAGACTAGGAACGATCATGGCGGGGCGGTGACTATGGTTCCTTAGGTCGTATTAGATAGTCCAGAAAATTTTTAGGCGATCCGGCTCCGGGGGGCCCGACCCACTCGGAAGGCGTGGGCGAGAGCACACAAAAATATGGGAATCGGGCGGAATTCTAGGTTTTTGGCCAAAAAATGCAAAACATGAGGAACGATCATGGCGAGGCGGTGACTATGGTTCCTTAGGTGCGAATTGATGGCCCGAAAATTTTTTAGGCGATCCGAGTCCGGCGGCCCGGCCCACTCGGAAGGCATGGGCAATAGCACACAAAAATATGGTAATCGAGCGGAATTCTAGTTTTTTGGCCGAAAAATGCAATAAATGAGGAACGATCATGGCGGGGCGGTGACTATGGTTCCTTAGGTCGTATTTGATGGCCCGGAAAATTTTAGGCGATCGGGGTCCACGGCTCCCGGGACCACTCGGAAGGCGTAAGCTATAGCACACGAAAATATGCAAATCGCGCGGAGTTCTAGTTTTTTGGCCGAAAAATGCAAAGCATTTGGAACGATCATGGTGGGGCGGTGACTATGGTACCTTAGGTCGTATTTGATAGTCCGGAAAAATTTTAGGCGATCGGGGTCCGCGGCTCCCCGGACCACTTGGAAGGCGTGGGTATAGCACACGAAAATATGGGAATCGGGCGTAATTCTAGTTTTTTGGCCGAAAAATGCAAAAAATGAGAAACGATGATGGCGGGGCGGTTACTATGGTTCCTTAGGTCGTATTTGATGGCCCGGAAAAGTTTTAGGCGATCGGGGTCCGTTGGTCCCGGAACCACTTGGAAGGGTGGGCAATAGCACACAAAAATATTGTAATCGGGCGGAATTCTAGTTTTTTGGCCGAAAAACGCAACAAATGAGAAATGATCATGGCTGGGCGGTGACTATGGTTCGTTTGGTCTTATTTGATAGTCCGGAAAAATATTAGGCAATAGGGTTCCGGAGGTCCGGGGACCACTCGGAAGGCATGGGCCATATAACACACAAAAATATGGGAATCGCGGGGAATTCTAGTTTTTTGGCCGAAAAACGCAAAAAATGAGGAACGATCATGGCGGGGCGGATACTATGGTTCCTTAGGTCTTATTTGATAGTCCGGAAAAATTTTAGGCTATAGGGGTCAGGAGGTCCCGGGACCACTCGGAAGGCGTGGGCTATAACATACAAAAATATGGGAATCGCGCGGAATTCTAGTTGTTTGGCCGAAAAACGCAAAACATGAGGAACGATCATGGCGGGGCGGATACTATGGTTCCTTAGGTCATATGTGATAGTCCGGAAAATTTTAAGGCGATCGGGGTTCGGGGTTCCCGGGACCCCTTGGAAGGCGTGGGCTAAAGCACACGAAAATATGGAAATCGCGCGGAATTCTAGTTTTTTGGCTGAAAAATGCAAAAGACTAGGAACGATCATGGCGGGGCGGTGACTATGGTTTCTTAGGTCGTATTTGATAGTCCGGAAAATTTTTAGGCGATCCGGCTCCGGGGGGCTCGACCCACTCGGAAGGCATGGGCGATAGCATACAAAAATATGAGAATCGGTCGGAATTCTAGTTTTTTGGCCAAAAAATGCAAAAAATTAGGAACGATCATGGCGAGGCGGTGACTATGATTCCTTAGGTCCTAATTGATGGCCCAAAAAGTTTTTAGGCGTTCCGAGTCCGGCGGCCCGGCCCACTCGGAAGGCGTGGGCAATAACACACAAAAATATGGGAATATGGGAATCGTGCGGAATTCTAGTTTTTTGGCCGAAAAATGTAAAAAATGAGGAACGATCTTGGCGGGGAGGTGACTACGGTTCCTTAGGTCTTATTTGATGGCCCAAAAAAAATTTAGGTGATCCGAGCTCGGGAGGCCCGGCCTACTCGGAAGGCGTGGGCTGTAGCACACGAAAATATGGGAATCGGGCGGAATTATAGTTTTTTGGCCGAAAAATGCAAAATATGAGGAACGATCAGGGCGAGGCGATGACTATGGTTTCTTAGGTCATATTTGATGGCCTTGAAAATTTTTAGGCGATCGTGGTCTGGGGGTCCTGGGACCACTTTGAAGGCCTAAGCTATAGCACACGAAAATATGGGAATCGGGCGAAATTCTAATTCTTTGGCCGAAAAATGCAAAAATTGAGGAACGATCATGGCGGGGCGGTGACTATGGTTCCTTAGGTCGTATTTAATGGCCCGAAAGAATTATATACGTTCCGAGTCAAGGGGGAACGGCCCACTCGGAAGGTGTGAGCTATAGCACACGAAAATATGGGAATCAGGCGGAATTCTAGTTTTTTCGCTGAAAAACGCAAACAACTAGGAAAATTCATGGAAGAACGGTGACTATGGTTCCTTAGGTCGTATTTGATGGTCCGGAAAAATTTTAGGCGATCGGGGTCCGGGGGTCCCTACCCATTGGGAAGGCGTGGGCAATTATAGCACAGAAAAATATGGGAATCGGACGGAATTCTAGTTTTTTAGCCGGAAAATGCAAACAATGAGGAACAATCATGGCGGGGAGGTGACTATGGTCCTTAGGTCTTATTTGATGGCCCGAATAAAATTTAGATGATCCGAGTCCGGGGGGCCTGGCCCACTCGGAAGGCGTGGGCCATAGCACACGAAAATATGGCAATCGGGCGAAATTCTAGTTTTTTTGCCGGAAATCGCAAAAAATGAGGAACGATCATGGCGGGGAAGTTACTATGGTTCCTTAGGTCGTATTTCATGGCCCGGAAAAATTTTAGGCGATCGATGTCCGGGGATCCCGGGACCACTTGGAAAGCGTTGTCTATAGCACACAAAAATATGGGAACCGGGCGGATTTCTAGTGTTTTGGCCAAAAAACGCAAAAAATGAGGAACGATCATGGCGGGGCGGTGACTATGGTTCCTTAGGTCGTATTTGATGGCTGGAAAATTTTTAGGCGATCGGGGTCCGGGGTTCCCGGGACCACTCGGAAGGCGTAGGCTATAGCAAATGAAGATATGGAATCGCGCGGAATTCTAGGTTTTTTGCCAAAAAATACAAAAACCTAGGAACGATCATGGCAGGGCGATGACTATGGTTCCTTAGGTCATATTTGATGGTCCAGAAAAACTTTAGGCAATAGGGGTCCGGCGGTTCCGGGACCACTCGGAAGGCGTGGGCTATAGCACACGAAAATTTGAGAATCTCGCGGAATTCTAGTTGTTTGGCCGAAAAATGCAAAAAATGAGGAAGGATTATGGAGGGGCGGTTACTATGGTTCCTTAGTCGTATTTGATAGCCTGGAAAAAAATTTAGGCGATCGGGGTCCG
Organism: Nicotiana tomentosiformis; assembly: GCF_000390325.3. Taxonomy (NCBI): domain Eukaryota; kingdom Viridiplantae; phylum Streptophyta; class Magnoliopsida; order Solanales; family Solanaceae; genus Nicotiana; species Nicotiana tomentosiformis. The sequence continues at coordinate 62,611,465 of NC_090812.1, forward strand.
GGGGTCCCGGGACCACTTGGAAGGCGTGGGCTATAGCACACAAAATATTGGAATCGAGCGGAATTCTAATTTTTTGGCCGAAAAATGCAAAACATGAGGAACAATCATGGAGAGGTGGTGACTATGGTTCCTTAGGTCGTATTTGATGGTCCGAAAAAATTTAGGCGATCCGAGTCCGGGGGGACTGGCCCACTCGGAAGGCGTGGGCCATAGCACACGAAAATATGGCAATCGGGCGGAATTCTAGTTTTTTTGCCGGAAATCGCAATAAATGAGGAATGATCATGGCGGGGAAGTTACTATGGTTCCTTAGGTCGTATTTCATGGCCCGGAAAAATTTTAGGCAATCGATGTCCCGGGATCCCGGGACCACTTGGAAAGCGTTGTCTATAGCACACAAAAATATGGGAACCGGGCGGATTTCTAGTGGTTTGGCCGAAAAACGCAAAAAATGAGGAACGATCATGGCGGGGCGGTGACTATGGTTCCTTAGGTCGTATTTGATGGCTGGAAAAGTTTTAGGCGATCGGGGTCCGGGGTTCCCGGGACCACTCGGAAGGCGTAGGCTATAGCAAATGAAGATATGGAATCGCGCGGAATTCTAGGTTTTTTGCCAAAAAATACAAAAACCTAGGAACGATCATGGCGGGGCGATGACTATGGTTCCTTAGGTCGTATTTGATGGTCCGGAAAAACTTTATGCAATAGCGGTCCGGCGGTTCCGGGACCACTCGGAAGGCGTGGGCTATGGCATACGAAAATTTGAGAATCTCGCGGAATTCTAGTTGTTTGGCCGAAAAATGCAAAAAATGAGGAAGGATTATGGAGGGGCGGTTACTATGGTTCCTTAGTCGTATTTGATAGCCTGGAAAAAAATTTAGGCGATCGGGGTCCGGGGGTCCCGGGACCACTTGGAAGGCGTGGGCTATAGCACACAAAATATTGGAATCGAGCGGAATTCTAGTTTTTTGGCCGAAAAATGCAAAACATGAGGAACAATCATGGAGAGGTGGTGACTATGGTTCCTTAGGTCGTATTGGATGGTCCGAAAAAATTTAGGCGATCCGAGTCCGGGTGGCCCGGCCCACTCGGAAGGCGAGGGCAATAGAACACAAACATATGGTAATCCGACGGAATTCTAGTTTTTTCGTCGAAAAATGCAAAACGTGTGGAACGATCATGGCGGGGCATTGACTATGGTTCCGTAGGTTGTATTTGATGGCCCGAATTTTTTTTAGGTTATCCGAGTCCGCGAGACCGGCCCACTCGGAAGGCGTGGGATATAACACACAAAAATATGGGAATCGGGCGGAATTCTAGGTTTTTCGCCGAAAAACGCAAAACACTAAGAACGATCATGGTGGGGCCGTGACTATGGTTCCTTAGGTCGTATTTTATATTCCGAAAAAATTTTAGGCTATCGGGGTCCGGGGGTATGGGACCACTCGGAAGGCATGGGCTATAGCACATGAAAATATGGGATTCGCGCGGAATTCTAGTTTTTTGGCCGAAAAACACAAAAAATGAGGAACGATCATGGCAGGGCGGTGACTATGGTTCCTTAAATCGTATTTGATGTCCCGGAAAAATAATAGGCGATCGGGGTCCAGGGTTCCCGGGACCACTTGGAAGGCGTGGGCTATAACACACGAAAATATGGGAATCTGGCGGAATTCTTATTTTTTCGCCGAAAAATGCAAAACATGAGGAACGATCATTGCGGGGCGGTGACTATGGTTCCTTAGGTCATATTTGATGGTACGAAAATTTTTTAGGAGATCGGGGTTCAAGGGTCCCGGGACCCCTTGGAAGGCGTGGGTTATAGCACACGAAAATAAGGGAATCGGGCAGAATTCTAGTTTTTTCGCCGTAAAATGCATGAAATGAGGACCGATCATGGCGGGGCGGTGACTATGGTTCCTTAGGTCATATTTGATGGCCCGAAAATTTTAGGCGATCGGGGTCCGGGAGTCCCGGGTCAACTTGGAAGGCATGGGCTATAACACACGAAAATATGGAAATCGGGCGGAATTCTAGTTTTTTGGTCATAAAATGCAAAAAATGAGGAAAGGTCATGGAGGGGCTGTGACTTTGGTTCCTTAGCTCGTATTTGATGGCCCGGAAAATTTTTAGGCGATCTGGCTCCGGGGGGCCCTACACATTGGAAAGGTGTGGGCTATTATAGCACATGAAAATATGGGAATCGTGCGGAATTCTAGTTTTTTGGCCGAAAAATGTAAAAATTGAGGAACGATCTTGGCGGGGAGGTGACTATGGTTCCTTAGGTCTTATTTGATGGCCAAAAAAATTTTAGGTGATCCGAGTTCGGGAGGCCCGGCCCACTCGGAAGGCGTGGGCTGTAGCACACGAAAATATGGGAATCGGGCGAAATTCTAGTTTTTTGGCCGAAAAACGCAAAATATGAGGAACGATCAGGGCGGGGCGATGACTATGGTTTCTTAGGTCATATTTGATGGCCTTGAAAATTTTTAGGCGATCGTGGTCTGGGGTTCCTGGGACCACTTTGAAGGCCTAAGCTATAGCACACGAAAATATGGGAATCGGGCGGAATTCTAATTTTTTGGCCGAAAAATGCAAAAATTGAGGAACGATCATGGCGGGGTGGTGACTATGGTTCCTTAGGTCGTATTTAATGGCCCGATAAAATTTTAGACGTTCCGAGTCAGGGGGGACCGGCCCACTCGGAAGGTGTGAGCTATAGCACACGAAAATATGGGAATCAGGCGGAATTCTAGTTTTTTCGCTGAAAAACGCAAACAACTAGGAAAATTCATGGAAGAACGGTGACTATGGTTCCTTAGGTCGTATTTGATGGTCCGTAAAAATTTTAGGCGATCGGGGTCCGGGGGTCCCTACCATTGGGAAGGCGTGGCAATTATAGCACAGGAAAATATGGGAATCGGACGGAATTCTAGTTTTTTAGCCGAAAAATGCAAACAATGAGGAACGATCATGGCGGGGAGGTGACTATGGTCCTTAGGTCTTATTTGATGGCCCGAATAAAATTTAGATGATCCGAGTCCGGGGGGCCTGGCCCACTCGGAAGGCGTGGGCTATAGCACACGAAAATATGGGAATCGGGCGAAATTCTAGTTTTTTTGCTGGAAATCGCAATAAATGAGGAACGATCATGGCGGGGCAGTTATTATGGTTCCTTAGGTCGTATTTGATGGCCCGGAAAAATTTTAGGCGATCGGTGTCCGGGGATCCCGGGACCACTTGGAGAGCATTGTCTATAACACACAAAAATATGGGAACCGGGCGGATTTCTAGTTTTTTGGCCGAAAAAAGCGAAAAATTAGGAAAGATGATGGTGAGGTAATGACTATGGTTCCTAAGGTCCTATTTTATGGCCCGAAAAAACTTTAGGCGATCCGAGTACGGGGGCTCGGCCCACTCGAAGGCGTGGGCAATAGCACACAATAATATGGTAATCGGGCGGAATTCTAGTGTTTTGGCCGAAAAACGCAAAAAATGAAGAACGATCATGGCGGGGCGATGACTATGGTTCCTTAGGTCGTATTTGATGGCTGGAAAACTTTTAGGCGATCGGGGTCTGGGGTTCACGGGACCACTCGGAAGGCGTGGGCTATAGCAAATGAAGATATGGAATCGCGCGGAATTCTAGGTTTTTTGCCAAAAAACCTAGGAACGATCATGGTGAGGCGGTGACTATGGTTCCTTAGGTCGTATTTGATGGTCCGGAAAAACTTTAGGCAATAGGGGTCCGGCGGTTCCGGGACCACTCGGAAGGCGTGGGCTATAGCACACGAAAATATGAGAATCGCGCGGAATTCTAGTTGTTTGGCCGAAAAATGCAAAAATGAGGAAGGATCATGGAAGGGCGGTTACTATGGTTCCTTAGGTCGTATTTGATAGCCTGGAAAAAAAATTTGGCGATCGGGGTCCGGGGGTCCCGGGACCACTTGAAAGGCGTGGGCTATAGCACACAAAAATATTGGAATCGAGCGGAATTCTAGTTTTTTGGCCGAAAAATGCAAAACATGAGGAAAAATCATGGCGAGGCGGTGACTATGGTTCCTTTGGTCCTATTTGATGGTCCAAAAAAATTTAGGCGATCCGAGTTCGGGGGGCCCGGCCCACTCGGAAGGCGAGGGCAATAGAACACAAACATATGGTAGTCCGACGGAATTCTAGTTTTTTCGTCGAAAAATGCAAAACATGAGGAACGATTATGGCGGGGCAGTAACTATGGTTCCTTAGGTTGTATTTGATCGCCCGAAATCTTTTTAGGTGATCCGAGTCCGCGCGGCCGGCCCACTCGGAAGGCGTGGGATATAACACACGAAAATATGGGAATCGGGCAGAATTCTAGGTTTTTGGCCGAAAAACGCAAAAAACTAAGAACGATCATGGTGGGGCAGTTACTATGGTTCCTTAGGTCGTATTTTATGGCTCGGAAAAATTTTAGGCTATCGGGGTCCGGGGGTCTGGGACCACTCGGAAGGCATGGGCTATAGCACACGAAAATATGGGAATCGCGCGGAATTCTAGTTTTTTGGCCGAAAAACGTTAAAAATGAGGAACGATCATGGCAGGGCGGTGACTATGGTTCCTTAAATCGTATTTTATGGCCCGGAAAAATAATAGGCGATCGGGGTCCAGGGTTCCCGGGACCACTTGGAAGGCGTGGGCTATACCACACGAAAATATGGGAATGGGGCGGAATTCTAGTTTTTTCGCCGAAAAATGCAAAAAATGAGGAACGATCATTGCGGGACGGTGACTATGGTTCCTTAGGTCGTATTTGATGGTACGGAAAAATTTTAGGAGATCGGGGTTCAAGGGTCCTGGGACCACTTGGAAGGCGTGGGTTATAGCACACGAAAATAAGGGAATCGGGCAGATTTCTGGTTTTTTCGCCGTAAAATGCATGAAATGAGGACCGATCATGGGGGGGGGGGCGGTGACTATGGTTACTTAGTTCGTATTTGATGGCCCGAAAAATTTTAGGCGATCGGGGTCCGGGAGTCCCATGTCCACTTGGAAGGCATGGGCTATAACACACGAAAATATGGGAATCAGGCGAAATTCTATTTTTTTGGCCATAAAATGCAAAAAATGAGGAAAGGTCATGGAGGGGATGTGACTTTGGTTCCTTAGCTCGTATTTGATGGCCCGAAAAAATTTTAGGCGATCCGGCTCCGGGGGCCCTACACATTGGGAAGGCGTGGGCTATTATAGCACATGAAAATATGGGAATCGTGCGGAATTCTAGTTTTTTGGCCGAAAAATGTAAAAAATGAGGAACGATCTTGGCGGGGAGGTGACTATGGTTCCTTAGGTCTTATTTGATGGCCCAAAAAAAAATTTAGGTGATCCGAGTTCGGGAGGCCCGGCCCACTCGGAAGGCGTGGGCTGTAGCACACGAAAATATGGGAATCGGGCGGAATTTTAGTTTTTTGCCGAAAAATGAGGAACGATCAGGGCGGGGCGATGACTATGGTTTCTTAGGTCATATTTGATGGCCTTGAAAATTTTTAGGCGATCGTGGTCTGAGGGTCCTGGGACCACTATGAAGGCCTAAGCTATAGTACATGAAAATATGGGAATCATGCGGAATTCTAATTTTTTGGCCGAAAAATGCAAAAATTATGGTTCCTTAGGTCGTATTTAATGGCCCGAAAATTTTTTAAACGTTCCGAGTCAGGGGGGACCGGCCCACTCGGAAGGTGTGAGCTATAGCACACGAAAAACGCAAACAACTAGGAAAATTCATGGCGGAACGGTGACTATGGTTCCTTAGGTCGTATTTGATGGTCCGGATAAATTTTAGGCGATCGGGGTCCGGGGGTCCCTACCCATTGGGAAGGCGTGGGCAATTATAGCACAGGAAAATATGGGAATCGGACGGAATTCTAGTTTTTTAACCGAAAAATGCAAACAATGAGGAACGATCATGGCAGGGAGGTGACTATGGTCCTTAGGTCTTATTTGATGGCCCAAATAAAATTTAGATGATCCGAGTCCGGGGGGCCTGGCCCACTCAGAAGGCGTGGGCTATAGCACACGAAAATATGGGAATCGGGCGGAATTCTAGTTTTTTTGCCGGAAATCGCAATAAATGAGGAATGATCATGGCAGGGTAGTTACTATTGTTCCTTAGGTCGTATTTGATTGCCCGGAAAAATTTTAGGCGATCGGTGTCCGGGGATCCCGGGACCACTTGGAAAGCATTGTCTATAGCACACAAAAATATGGGAACCGGGCGGAGTTCTAGTTTTTTGTACGAAAATTGCGAAAAGTTAGGAAAGACCATGGCGAGGTGGTGACTATGGTTCCTAAGGTCCTATTTTATGACCCGAAAAAACTTTAGGCGATCCGAGTACGGGGGGCTCGGCCCACTCGAAGGCGTGGGCAATAGCACACAATAATATTGTAATCGGGCGAAATTCTAGTGTTTTGGCCGAAAAACACAAAAAATGAAGAACGATCATGGTGGGGCGGTGACTATGGTTCCTTAGGTCATATTTGATGGCTGGAAAAGTTTTAGGCGATCGGGGTCCGGGGTTCCCGGGACCACTCGGAAGGCGTGGGCTATAGCAAATGAAGATATGGAATCGCGTGGAATTCTAGGTTTTTTGCCAAAAAACACAACAACCTAGGAACGATCATGGCGGGGCGTTGACTATGGTTCCTTATGTCGTATTTGATGGTCCGGAAAAACTTTAGGCAATAGGGGTCCGGCGGTTCCGGGACCACTCGGAAGGCGTGGGCTATAGCACACGAAAATATGAGAATCGCGCGGAATTCTAGTTGTTTGGCCGAAAAATACAAAAAATGAGGAAGGATCATGGAGGGGCGGTTACTATGGTTCCATAGGTCGTATTTGATAGCCTGGAAAAAAATTTAGGCGATCGGGGTCCGGGGGTCCCGGGACCACTTGGAAGGCGTGGGCTATAGCACACAAAAAAATTGGAATCGAGCGGAATTCTAGTTTTTTGGCCGAAAAATGCAAAACATGAGGAAAAATCATGGCGAGGCGATGACTATGGTTCCTTTGGTCCTATTTGGTGGTCCGAAAAAATTTAGGCGATCCGAGTCCGTGGGGCCCGACCCACTCGGAAGGCGAGGGCAATAGAACACAAACATATGGAGGGGCAGTGACTATGGTTCCTTAGGTTGTATTTGATGGCCTGAAATATTTTTAGGTGATCCGAGTCCGCGGTGCCGGCCCACTCGGAAGGCGTGGGATATAACACACGAAAATATGGGAATCGGGCGGAATTCTAGGTTTTTGGCCGAAAAACGCAAAAAATTAAGAACGATCATGGTGGGGCCGTGAATATGGTTCCTTAGGTCGTATTTTATGGCCCGGAAAACTTTTAGGCTATCGGGGTCCGGGGGTCTGGGACCACTCAGAAGGCATGGGCTATAGCACACGAAAATATGGGAATCGCGCGAAATTCTAGTTTTTTGGCCGAAAAACGTAAAAAATGAGGAACAATCATGGCAGGGCGGTGACTATGGTTCCTTAAATCATATTTGATGGCCCAGAAAAATAATAGGCGATTGGGGTCCAGGGTTCCCGGGACCACTTGGAAGGCGTGGGCTATAACACACGAAAATATGGGAATCGGGCGGAATTCTAGTTTTTTCGCCGAAAAATGCAAAAAATGAGGAACGATCATTGCGGGGCGGTGACTATGGTTGCTTAGGTCATATTTGATGGTACGGAAAATTTTTAGGAGATCGGGGTTCAAGGGTCCCGGGACCACTTGGAAGGCGTGGGTTATAGCACACGAAAATAAGGGAATCGGGCAGAATTCTAGTTTTTTCGCCATAAAATGCATGAAATGAGGACCAATCATTGGGGGGCAGTGACTATGGTTACTTAGTTCGTATTTGATGGACCAAAAAATTTTAGGCGATCGCGGTCCGGGAGTCCCGGGTCCACTTGGAAGGCATGGGCTATAACACACGAAAATATGGGATTCGGGCGGAATTCTAGTTTTTTGGCCATAAAATGCAAAAAATGAGGAAAGGTCATGGAGGGGATGTGACTTTGGTTCCTTAGCTCGTATTTGATGGCCCGGAAAAATTTTAGGCGATCCGGCTCCGGGGGGCCCTACACATTGGGAAGGCGTGGGCTATTATAGCACATGAAAATATGGGAATCGAGCGGAATTCTAGTTTTTTGGCCGAAAAATGTAAAAAATGAGGAACGATCTTGGCGGGGATGTGACTATGGTTCCTTAGGTCTTATTTGATGGCCCTAAAAAAATTTAGGTGATCCGAGTTCGGGAGGCCCGGCCCACTCGGAAGGCGTGGGCTATAGCACACGAAAATATGGGAATCGGCCAGAATTCTAGTTTTTTGCCGAAAAATGCAAAATATGAGGAACGATCAGGGCGGGGCGATGACTATGGTTTCTTAGGTCATATTTGATGGCCTTGAAAATTTTTAGGCGATCCTGGTCTGGGGGTCCTGGACCACTTTGAAGGCCTAAGCTATAGCACATGAAAATATGGGAATCGGGCGCGATTCTAATTTTTTGGACAAAAACTGCAAAAATTGAGGAACGATCATGGCGGGGCGGTGACTATGGTTCCTTAGGTCGTATTTAATGGCCCGAAAAATTTTTAGACGTTCCGAGTCAGGGGGGACCGGCCCACTCGGAAGGTGTGAGCTATAGCACACGAAAATATGGGAATCGGGCGGAATTCTAGTTTTTTCGCTGAAAAACGCAAACAACTAGGAAAATTCATAGCGGAACAGTGACTATGGCTCCTTAGGTCGTATTTGATGGTCCGGAAAAATTTTAGGCGATCGGGGTCCGGGGGTCCCTACCCATTGGGAAGGCGTGGGCAATTATAGCACAGGAAAATATGGGAATCAGACGGAATTCTAGTTTTTTAGCCGAAAAATGCAAACAATGAGGAACGATCATGGCGTGGAGGTGACTATGGTCCTTAGGTCTTATTTGATGGCCCGAATAAAATTTAGATGATCCGAGTCCGGGGGGCCTGGCCCACTCGGAAGGCGTGGGCTATAGCACACGAAAATATGGGAATCTGGCGGAATTCTAGTTTTTTTGCCGGAAAAAGCAATAAATGAGGAACGATCATTGCGGGGCAGTTACTATAGTTCCTTAGGTCGTATTTTATGGCCCGAAAAAATTTTAGGCGATCGGTGTCCGGGGATCCCGGGACCACTTGGAAAGCGTTGTCTATAGCACACAAAAATATGGGAACCGGGCGGATTTCTAGTTTTTGGCCGAAAAATGCGAAAAATTAGGAAAGATCATGGCGAGGAGGTGACTATGGTTCCTAAGGTCCTATTTTATGGCCCGATAAAACTTTAGGCGATCCGAGGGGGCTCGGCCCACTCGAAGGCGTGGGCAATAACACACAATAATATGGTAATCGGGCGGAATTCTAGTGTTTTGGCCAAAAAACGCAAAAAATGAAGAACGATCATGGCGGGGCGGTGACTATGGTTCCTTAGGTCGTATTTGATGGCAGGAAAAGTTTTAGGCGATCGGAGTCCGGGGTTCCCGGGACCACTCGGAAGGCGTGGGCTATAGCAAATGAAGATATGGAATCGCGCGGAATTCTAGGTTTTTTGCCAAAAACCACAAAAACCTAGGAACGATCATGGCGGGGCGGTGACTATGGTTCCTTAGGTCGTATTTGATGGTCCGGAAAAACTTTAGGCAATAGGGGTCCGGCGGTTCCGGGACCACTCGGAAGGCGTGGGCTATAACACACGAAAATATGAGAATCGCGTGGAATTCTAGTTGTTTGGCCGAAAAATGCAAAAAATGAGGAAGGATCATGGAGGGGTGGTTACTATGGTTCCTTAGGTCATATTTGATAGCCTGGAAAAACATTTAGGCGATCGGGTTCCGGGGGTCCCGGGACCACTTGGAAGGCGTGGGCTATAGCACACAAAAATATTGGAATCGAGCGGAATTCTAGTTTTTTTGCCGAAAAATGCAAAACATGAGGAACAATCATGGCGAGGCGGTGACTATGGTTCCTTTGGTCCTATTTGATGGTCCGAAAAAATTTAGGCGATCCGAGTCCGGGGGCCCGGCCCACTCGGAAGGCGAGGGCAATAGAACACAAACATATGGTAATCCGACGGAATTCTAGTTTTTTCGTCGAAAAATGCAAAACATGAGGAACGATCATGGAGGGGCAGTGACTATGGTTTCTTAGGTTGTATTTGATGGCCCGAAATATTTTTAGGTGATCCGAGTCCGCGGTGCCGGCCCACTCGGAAGGCGTGGGATATAACACACGAAAATATGGGAATCGGGCGGAATTCTAGGTTTTTGGCCGAAAAACGCAAAAAACAAAGAACGATCATGGTGGGGCCATGACTATGGTTTCTTAGGTCGTATTTTATGGCCCAAAAAACTTTTAGGCTATCGGGGTCCGGGAGTCTGGGACCACTCGGAAGGCATGGGCTATAGCACACGAAAATATGGGAATCGCGCGGAATTCTAGTTTTTTGGCCGAAAAACGTAAAACATGAGGAACGATCATGGAAGGGCGGTGACTATGGTTCCTTAAATCATATTTGATGGCCCGGAAAAATAATAGGCGATTGGGGTCCAGGGTTCCCGGGACCACTTGGAAGGCGTGGGCTATAACACACGAAAATATGGGAATCGAGCGGAATTCTAGTTTTTTCGCCGAAAAATGCAAAAAATGAGGAACGATCATTGCGGGGCGGTGAGTATGGTTCCTTAGGTCGTATTTGATGGTACGGAAAATTTTTAGGAGATCGGGGTTCAAGGGTCCCGGGACCACTTGGAAGGCGTGGGTTATAGCACACGAAAATAAGGGAATCGGGCAGAATTCTAGTTTTTTTGCCGTAAAATGCATGAAATGAGGACCGATCATGGGGGGGGCAGTGACTATGGTTACTTAGTTCCTATTTGATGGCCCAAAAAATTTTAGGCGATCGCGGTCCGGGAGTCCCGGGTCCACTTGGAAGGCAGGGGCTATAACACACGAAAATATGGGATTCGGGCGGAATTCTAGTTTTTTGGCCATAAAGTGCAAAAAATGAGGAAAGGTCATGGAGGGGATGTGACTTTGGTTCCTTAGCTCGTATTTGATGGCCCGGAAAAATTTTAGGCGATCCGGCTCCGGGGGGCTCTACACATTGGGAAGGTGTGGGCTATTATAGCACATAAAAATATGGGAATCGTGCGGAATTCTAGTTTTTTGGCCGAAAAATGTAAAAAATGAGGAACGATCTTGGCGGGGAGGTGACTATGGTTCCTTAGGTCTTATTTGATGGCCCTAAAAAAATTTAGGTGATCCGAGTTCGGGAGGCCCGGCCCACTCGGAAGGCGTGGGCTGTAGCACACGAAAATATGGGAATCAGGCAGAATTCTAGTTTTTTGCCGAAAAACGCAAAATATGAGGAACGATCAGGGCGGGGCGATGACTATGGTTTCTTAGGTCATATTTGATGGCCTTGAAAATTTTTAGGCGATCCTGGTCTGGGGGTCCTGGACCACTTTGAAGGCCTAAGCTATAGCACATGAAAATATGGGAATCGGGCGCGATTCTAATTTTTTGGACAAAAACTGCAAAAATTGAGGAACGATCATGGCGGGGCGGTGACTATGGTTCCTTAGGTCGTAATTAATGGCCCGAAAAAATTTTAGACGTTCCGAGTCAGGGGGGACCGGCCCACTCGGAAGGTGTGAGCTATAGCACACGAAAATATGGGAATCGGGCGGAATTCTAGTTTTTTCGCTGAAAAACGCAAACAACTAGGAAAATTCATAGCGGAACAGTGACTATGGTTCCTTAGGTCGTATTTGATGGTCCGGAAAAATTTTAGGCGATCGGGGTCCGTGGGTCCCTACCCATTGGGAAGGCGTGGGCAATTATAGCACATGAAAATATGGGAATCGGACGGAATTATAGTTTTTTAGCCGAAAAAAGCAAACAATGAGGAACGATCATGGCGTGGAGGTGACTATGGTCCTTAGGTCTTATTTGATGGCCCGAATAAAATTTAGATGATCCGAGTCCGGGGGGCCTGGCCCACCCGGAAGGCGTGGGCTATAGCACACGAAAATATGGGAATCTGGCAGAATTCTAGTTTTTTTGCCGGAAATCGCAATAAATGAGGAACGATCATGGCGGGGCAGTTACTATGGTTCCTTAGGTCATATTTTATGGCCCGGAAAAATTTTAGGCGATCGGTGTCCGGGGATCGCGGGACCACTTGGAAAGCGTTGTCTATAGCACACAAAAATATGGGAACCGGGCGGATTTCTAGTTTTTTGGCCGAAAAATGCGAAAAATTAGGAAAGATCATGGCGAGGTGGTGACTATGGTTCCTAAGGTCCTATTTTATGGCCCGAAAAAACTTTAGGCGATCCGAGTACGGGGGGCTCGGCCCACTCGAAGGCGTGGGCAATAGCACACAATAATATGGTAATCGGGCGGAATTCTAGTGTTTTGGCCGAAAAACGCAAAAAATGAAGAACGATCATGGCGGGGCGGTGACTATGGTTCCTTAGGTCGTATTTGATGGCAGGAAAAGTTTTAGGCGATCGGAGTCCGGGGTTTCCGGGACCACTCGGAAGGCGTGGGCTATAGCAAATGAAGATATGGAATAGCGCGGAATTCTAGGTTTTTTGCCAAAAACCACAAAAACCTAGGAACGATCATGGCGGGACGGTGACTATGGTTCCTTAGGTCGTATTTGATGGTCCGGAAAAACTTTAGGCAATAGGGGTCCGGCGGTTCCGGGACCACTCGGAAGGCGTGGGCTATAGCACACGAAAATATGAGAATCGCGCGGAATTCTAGTTGTTTGGCCGAAAAATGCAAAAAATGAGGAAGAATCATGGAGGGGCGGTTACTATGGTTCCTTAGGTCCTATTGGATAGCCTGGAAAAACATTTAGGCGATCAGGGTCCGGGGGTCCCGGGACCACTTGGAAGGCGTGGGCTATAGCACACAAAAATATTGGAATCGAGCGGAATTCTAGTTTTTTGGCCGAAAAATGCAAAACATAAGGAACAATCATGGCGAGGCGGTGACTATGGTTCCTTTGGTCCTATTTGATGGTCCGAAAAAATTTAGGCGATCCGAGTCCGCGGAGCCCGGCCCACTCGGAAGGCGAGGGCAATAGAACACAAACATATGGTAATCCGACGGAATTCTAGTTATTTCGTCGAAAAATGCAAAAAATGAGGAACGATCATGGCGGGGCAGTGACTATGGTTCCTTAGGTTCTATTTGATGGCCCGAAATTTTTTTAGGTGATCCGAGTCCGCGGGGCCGGCCTACTCGGAAGGCGTGGGATATAACACACAAAAATATGGGAATCGGGCGGAATTCTAGGTTTTTGGCCGAAAAACGCAAAAACCTAAGAACGATCATGGTGGGGCCGTGATTCTGGTTCCTTAGGTCATATTTTATGGCCCGGAAAAAATTTAGGCTATCGGGGTCCGGGGGTATGTGCCCACTCGGAAGATGTGAGCTATAGCACATGAAAATATTGGAGTCGAGCGGAATTCTAGTTTTTTCGCTGAAAAACGCAAACAACTAGGAAAATTCATGGCGGAACGGTGACTATGTTTCCTTAGGTCGTATTTGATGGTCCGGAAAAATTTTAGGCGATCGGGGTCCGGGGGTCCCTACCCATTGGGAAGGCGTGGGAAATTATAGCACAAGAAAATATGGGAATCGGACGGAATTCTAGTTTTTTTAGAAGAAAAATGCAAACAATGAGGAATGATCATGGCGGGGAGGTGACTATGGTCCTTAGGTCTTATTTGATGGCCCGAATAAAATTTAGATGATCCGAGTCCGGGGGCCTGGCCCACTCGGAAGGCGTGGGCTATAGCACACGAAAATATGGGAATCGGGCAGAATTCTAGTTTTTTTGCCGAAAATCACAATAAATGAGGAACGATAGTGGCGGGGCAGTTACTATGGTTCCTTAGGTTTTATTTGATGGCCCGGAAAAATTTTAGGCGATCGGTGTCCGGGGATCTCGGGACCACTTGGAAAGCATTGTCTATAGCACACAAAAATATGGGAACCGGGCGGAGTTCTAGTTTTTTGGCCGAAAAATGCAAAAAATTAGGAAAGATCACGGCGAGTTGGTGACTATGGTTCCTAAGGTCCTATTTTATGGCCCGAAAAAACTATAGGCGATCCGAGTACGGGGGGCTCGGCCCATTCGAAGGCGTGGGCAATAGCACACAATAATATGGTAATCGGGCGAAATTCTAGTGTTTTGGCCGAAAAACGCAAAAAATAAAGAACGATCATGGCGGGGCAGTGACTATGGTTCCTTAGGTCGTATTTGATGGCTGGAAAATTTTTAGGCGATCGGGGTCCGGGTTTCCCGGGACCACTCGGAAGGCGTGGGCTATAGCAAATGAAGATATGGAATCGCGCGGAATTCTAGGTTTTTTGCCAAAAAACACAACAACCTAGGAACGATCATGGTGGGGCGGTGACTATGGTTCCTTAGGTCGTATTTGATTGTCCGAAAAAACTTTAGGCAATAGGGGTCCGGCGGTTCCGGGACCACTCGGAAGGCGTGGGCTATAGCACACGAAAATATGAGAATCGCGCGGAATTCTAGTTGTTTGGCCGAAAAATGCAAAAAATGAGGAAGGATCATGGAGGGGCGGTTACTATGGTTCCTTAGGTCGTATTTGATAGCCTGGAAAAAAATTTAGGCGATCGGGGTCCGGGGGTCCCGGGACCACTTGGAAGGCGTGGGCTATAGCACGCAAAAAAATTGGAATCGAGCGGAATTCTAGTTTTTTCGCCGAAAAATGCAAAACATGAGGAAAACTCATAGCGAGGCGGTGACTATGGTTCCTTTGGTCCTATTTGATGGTCCGAAAAAAATTTAGGCGATCCGAGTTCGGGGGGCCCGGCCCACTCAGAAGGCGAGGGCAATAGAACACTAACATATGGTAATCTGACGGAATTCTAGTTTTTTCGTCTAAAAATGCAAAACATGAGGAACGATCATGGCGGGGCAGTGACTATGGTTCCTTAGGTTGTATTTGATGGCCCGAAATTTTTTTAGGTGATCTGAATCCGCGGGGCCGGCCCACTCGGAAGGCGTGGGATATAACACACGAAAATATGGGAATCGGGCGGAATTCTAGGTTTTTGGCCGAAAAACGCAAAACACTAAGAACGATCATGGTGGGGCCGTGACTATGGTTCCTTAGGTCGTATTTTATAGCCCGGAAAAATTTTAGGCTATCGGGGTCCGGGGGTCTGGGACCACTCGGAAGGCATGGGCTATAGCACACGAAAATATGGGAATCGCGCGGAATTCTAGTTTTTTTGCCGAAAAACGCAAAAAATGAGGAACGATCATGGCAGGGCGGTGACTATGGTTCCTTAAATCGTATTTGATGGCCCGGAAAAATAATAGGCGATCGGGGTCCAGGGATCCCGGGACCACTTGGAAGGCGTGGGCTATAACACACGAAAATATGGGAATCGGTCGGAATTCTAGTTTTTTTGCCGAAAAATGCATAAAATGAGGAACGATCAGGGCGGGGCGATGACTATGGTTTCTTAGGTCATATTTGATGGCCTTGAAAATTTTTAGCCGATCGTGGTCTAGGGGTCCTGGGACCACTTTGAAGGCCTAAGCTATAGCACATGAAAATATGGGAATCGGGCGAAATTCTAATTTTTTGGCCGAAAAATGCAAAAATTGAGGGACGATCATGGCGGGGCGGTGACTATGGTTCCTTAGGTCGTATTTAATGGCCCGAAAAATTTTTAGACATTCCGAGTCAGGGGGGACCGGCCCACTCGGAAGGTGTGAGCTATAGCGCACGAAAATATGGGAATCAGGCGGAATTCTAGTTTTTTCGCTGAAAAACGCAAACAACTAGGAAAATTCATGGCGGAACGGTGACTATGGTTCCTTAGGTCGTATTTGATGGTCCGGAAAAATTTTAGGCGATCGGGGTCCGGGGGTCCCTACCCATTGGGAAGGCGTGGGCAATTATAGCACAGGAAAATATGGGAATCGGACGGAATTCTAGTTTTTAGCCGAAAAATGCAAACAATGAGGAACGATCATGGCGTGGAGGTGACTATGGTCCTTAGGTCTTATTTTATGGGCCGAAAAAAATTTATATGATCCGAGTCCGGGGGGCCTGGCCCACTCGGAAGGCGTGGGCTATAGCACACGAAAATATGGGAATCTGGCGGAATTCTAGTTTTTTTGCCGGAAATCGCAATAAATGAGGAACGATCATGGCGGGGCAGTTACTTTGGTTCCTTAGGTCGTATTTGATGGCCCGAAAAAATTTTAGGCGATCGGTGTCCGGGGATCCCGGGACCACTTGGAAAGCGTTGTCTATAGCACACAAAAATATGGGAACCGGGCCGATTTCTAGTTTTTTGGCCGAAAATGCAAAAAATTAGGAAAGATAATGGCGAGGTGGTGACTATGGTTCCTAAGGTCCTATTTTATGGCCCGAAAAAACTTTAGGCGATCCGAGTACGGGGGGCTCGGCCCACTCGAAGGCGTGGGCAATAGCACACAATAATATGGTAATCGGGCGAAATTCTAGAGTTTTGGCCGAAAACCGCAAAAATTGAAGAACGATCATGGCGGGGCGGTGACTATGGTTCCTTAGGTCGTATTTGATGGCTGGAAAATTGTTAGGCGATCGGGGTCCGGGGTTCCCGGGACCACTCGGAAGGCGTGGGCTATAGCAAATGAAGATATGGAATCGCGCGGAATTCTAGGTTTTTTGGTCAAAAAACACAACAACCTAGGAACGATCATGGCGGGGCGGTGACTATGGTTCCTTAGGTCGTATTTGATGGTCTGGAAAAACTTTAGGCAATAGGGGTCCGGCGGTTCCGGGACCACTCGGAAGGTGTGGGCTATAGCACACGAAAATATGAGAATCGCGCGGAATTCTAGTTGTTTGGCCGAAAAATGCAAAAAATGAGGAAGAATCATGGAGGAGCGGTTACTATGGTTCCTTAGGTCCTATTTGATAGCCTGGAAAAACATTTAGGCGATCAGGGTCCGGGGGTCCCGGGACCACTTGGAAGGCGTGGGCTATAGCACACAAAAATATTGGAATCGAGAGGAATTCTAGTTTTTTGGCCGAAAAATGCAAAACATGAGGAAAAATCATGGCAAGGCGGTGACTATGGTTCCTTTGGTCCTATTTGATGGTCCGAAAAAATTTAGGTGATCCGAGTCCGGGGGGCCCGGCCCACTCGGAAGGCGAGGGCAATAGAACACTAACATATGGTAATCCGACAGAATTCTAGTTTTTTCGTCGAAAAATGCAAAACATGAGGAACGATCATGGCGGGGCAGTGACTATGGTTCCTTAGGTTGTATTTGATGGCCCAAAATGTTTTTAGGTGATCCGGGTCCGCGGGGCCGGCCCACTCGGAAGGCGTGGGATATAACACATGAAAATATAGGAATCGGGCGGAATTCTAGGTTTTTGGCCGAAAAACGCAAAACACTAAGAACAATCATGCTGGGGCCGTGACTATGGTTCCTTAGGTCGTATTTTATGGCCCGGAAAAATTTTAGGCTATCGGGGTCCGGGGGTCTGGGACCACTCGGAAGGCATGGGCTATAGCACACGAAAATATGGGAATCGCGCGGAATTCTAGTTTTTTGGCCGAAAAACGCAAAAAATGAGGAACGATCATGGCGTGGAGGTGACTATTGTCCTTAGGTCTTATTTGATGGCCCGAATAAAATTTAGATAATCCGATTCCGGGGGGCCTGGCCCACTCGGAAGGCGTGGGCTATAGCACACGAAAATATGGGAATCTGGCGGAATTCTAGTTTTTTTGCCGGAAATCGCAATAAATGAGGAACGATCATGGCGGGGCAGTTACTATGGTTCCTTAGGTCGTATTTTATGGCCCGGAAAAATTTTAGGCGATCGGTGTCCGGGGATCCCGGGACCACTTGGAAAGCGTTGTCTATAGCACACAAAAATATGGGAACCGGGCGGATTTCTAGTTTTTTGGCCGAAAAATGCGAAAAATTAGGAAAGATCATGGCGAGGTGGTGACTATGGTTCCTAAGGTCCTATTTTATGGCCCGAAAAAACTTTAGGCGATCCGAGTACGGGGGCTCGGCCCACTCGAAGGCGTGGGCAATAGCACACAATAATATGGTAATCGGGCGGAATTCTAGTGTTTTGGCCGAAAAACGCAAAAAATGAAGAACGATCATGGCGGGGCGGTGACTATGGTTCCTTAGGTCATATTTGATGGCAGGAAAAATTTTAGGCGATCGGAGTCCGGGGTTCCCGGGACCACTCGGAAGGCGTGGGCTATAGCAAATGAAGATATGGAATCGCACGGAATTCTAGGTTTTTTGCCAAAAACCACAAAAACCTAGGAACGATCATGGCGGGGCAGTGACTATGGTTCCTTAGGTCGTATTTGATGGTCCGGAAAAACTTTAGGCAATAAGGGTCCGGCGGTTCCGGGACTACTCGGAAGGCGTGGGCTATAGCACACGAAAATATGAGAATCGCGTGGAATTCAAGTTGTTTGGCCGAAAAATGCAAAAAATGAGGAAGGATCATGGAGGGGCGGTTACTATGGTTCCTTAGGTCATATTTGATAGCCTGGAAAAACATTTAGGCGATCGGGGTCCGGGGGTCCCGGGACCACTTGGAAGGCGTGGGCTATAGCACACAAAAATATTGGAATCGAGCGGAATTCTAGTTTTTTGGCCGAAAAATGCAAAACATGAGGAACAATCATGGCGAGGCGGTGACTATGGTTCCTTTGGTCCTATTTGATGGTCCGAAAAAATTTAGGCGATCCGAGTCCGGGGGCCCGGCCCACTCGGAAGGCGAGGGCAATAGAACACAAACATATGGTAATCCGACGGAATTCTAGTTATTTCGTCGAAAAATGCAAAAAATGAGGAACGATCATTGCAGGGCAGTGACTATGGTTCCTTAGGTTTTATTTGATGGCCCGAAGATTTTTTAGGTGATCCGAGTCCGCGGGGCCGGCCCACTCGAAAGGCGTGGGATATAACACACAAAAATATGAGAATCGGGCAGAATTCTAGGTTTTTGGCCGAAAAACGCAAAAACCTAAGAACGATCATGGTGGGGCCGTGATTCTGGTTCCTTAGGTCGTATTTTATGGCCCGGAAAAAATTTAGGCTATCGGGGTCCGGGGGTATGTGCCCACTCGGAAGATGTGAGCTATAGCACACGAAAATATGGGAATCAGGCGGAATTCTTGTTTTTTCGCTGAAAAACGCAAACAACTAGGAAACTTCATGGCGGAACGGTGACTATGTTTCCTTAGGTCGTATTTGATGGTCCGGAAAAATTTTAGGCGATCGGGGTCCAGGGGTCCCTACCCATTGGGAAGGCGTGGGCAATTATAGCACAAGAAAATATGGGAATCGGACGGAATTCTAGTTTTTTAGCCGAAAAATGCAAACAATGAGGAACGATCATGGCGGGGAGGTGACTATGGTCCTTAGGTCTTATTTGATGGCCCGAATAAAATTTAGATGATCCGAGTCCGGGGGGCCTGGCCCACTCGGAAGGCGTGGGCTATAGCACACGAAAATATGGAAATCGGGCGGAATTCTAGTTTTTTTGCCGGAAATCACAATAAATGAGGAACGATAGTGGCGGGGCAGTTACTATGGTTTCTTAGGTTGTATTTGATGGCCCGGAAAAATTTTAGGCGATCGGTGTCCGGGGATCCCGGGACCACTTGGAAAGCATTGTCTATAGCACACAAAAATATGGAACCGGGCGGAGTTCTAGTTTTTTGGCCGAAAAATGCGAAAAATTAGGAAAGATCATGGCGAGGTGGTGACTATGGTTCCTAAGGTCCTATTTTATGGCCCGAAAAAACTATAGGCGATCCGAGTACGGGGGGCTCGGCCCATTCGAAGGCGTGGGCAATAGCACACAATAATATGGTAATCGGGCGAAATTCTAGTGTTTTGGCCGAAAAACGCAAAAAATGAAGAACGATCATGGCGGGGCGGTGACTATGGTTCCTTAGGTCGTACTTGATGGCTGGAAAAGTTTTAGGCGATCGGGGTCCGGGTTTCCCGGGACCACTCGGAAGGCGTGGGCTATAGCAAATGAAGATATGGAATCGCGCGGAATTCTAGGTTTTTTGCCAAAAAACACAACAACCTAGGAACGATCATGGTGGGGCGGTGACTATGGTTCCTTAGGTCGTATTTGATTGTCCGGAAAAACTTTAGGCAATAGGGGTCCGGCGGTTCCGGGACCACTCGGAAGGCGTGGGCTATAGCACACGAAAATATGAGAATCGCGCGGAATTCTAGTTGTTTGGCCGAAAAATGCAAAAAAATGAGGAAGGATCATGGAGGGGCGGTTACTATGGTTCCTTAGGTCTTATTTGATAGCCTGGAAAAAATTTAGGCGATCGGGGTCCGGGGGTCCCGGGACCACTTGGAAGGCGTGGGCTATAGCACACAAAAAAATTGGAATCGAGCGGAATTCTAGTTTTTTGGCCGAAAAATGCAAAACATGAGGAAAAATCATGGCGAGGCGGTGACTATGGCTCCTTTGGTCCTATTTGGTGGTCCGAAAAAATTTAGGCGATCCGAGTCCGGGGGGCCCGGCCCACTCGGAAGGCGAGGGCAATAGAACACTAACATATGGTAATCCGACGGAATTCTAGTTTTTTCATCGAAAAATGCAAAACATGAGGAACGATCATGGAGGGGCAGTGACTATGGTTCCTTAGGTTGTATTTGATGGCCCGAAATTTTTTTAGGTGATCCGAGTCCGCGGGGCCGGCCCACTCGGAAGGCGTGGGATATAACACACGAAAATATGGGAATCGGGCGGAATTCTAGTTTTTTGGCCGAAATACGCAAAACACTAAGAACGATCATGGTGGGGCCGTGACTATGGTTCCTTAGGTCGTATTTTATGGCCCGGAAAAATTTTAGGCTATCGGGGTCCGGGGGTCTGGGACCACTCGGAAGGCATGGGCTATAGCACACGAAAATATGGGAATCGCGCGGAATTCTAGTTTTTTGGCCGAAAAACGCAAAAAATGAGGAACGATCATGGCAGGGCGGTGACTATGGTTCCTTAAATCGTATTTGATGGCCCGGAAAAATAATAGGCGATCGGGGTCCAGGGTTCCCGGGACCACTTGGAAGGCGTGGGCTATAACACACGAAAATATGGGAATCGGTCGGAATTCTAGTTTTTTTGCCAAAAAATGCAAAAAATGAGGAACGATCAGGGCGGGGCGATGACTATGGTTTCTTAGGTCATATTTGATGGCCTTGAAAATTTTTAGCCGATCGTGGTCTAGGGGTCCTAGGACCACTTTGAAGGCCTAAGCTATAGCACATGAAAATATGGGAATCGGGCGGAATTCTAATTTTTTGGCCGAAAATTGCAAAAATTGAGGAACGATCATGGCGGGGCGGTGACTATGGTTCCTTAGGTCGTATTTAATGGCCCAAATAATTTTTAGACATTCCGAGTCAGGGGGACCGGCCCACACGGAAGGTGTGAGCTATAGCACACGAAAATATGGGAATCAGGCGGAATTCTAGTTTTTTCGCTGAAAAATGCCAACAACTAGGAAACTTAATGGCGGAACGGTGACTATGGTTCCTTAGGTCGTATTTGATGGTCCGGAAAAATTTTAGGCGATGGGGGTCCGGGGGTCCCTATCCATTGGGAAGGCGTGGGCAATTATAGCACAGGAAAATATGCGAATCGGACGGAATTCTAGTTTTTTAGCTGAAAAATGCAAACAATGAGGAACGATTATGGCGTGGAGGTGACTATGGTCCTTAGGTCTTATTTTATGGGCCGAAAAAAATTTATATGATCCGAGTCCGGGGGGCCTGGCCCACTCGGAAGGCGTGGGCTATAGCACACGAAAATATGGGAATCTGGCGGAATTCTAGTTTTTTTGCCGGAAATCGCAATAAATGAGGAACGATCATGGCGGGGTAGTTACTATGGTTCCTTAGGTCGTATTTGATGGCCCGAAAAAATTTTAGGCGATCGGTGTCCGGGGATCCCGGGGCCACTTGGAAAGCGTTGTCTATAGCACACAAAAATATGGGAACCGGGCGGATTTCTAGTTTTTTGGCCGAAAATGCAAAAAATTAGGAAAGATAATGGCGAGGTGGTGACTATGGTTCCTAAGGTCCTATTTTATGGCCCGAAAAAACTTTAGGCGATCCGAGTACGGGGGGCTCGGCTCACTCGAAGGCGTGGGCAATAGCACACAATAATATGGTAATCGGGCGGAATTCTAGTGTTTTGGCCGAAAAACGCAAAAAATGAAGAACGATCATGGCGGGGTGGTGACTATGGTTCCTTAGGTCGTATTTGATGGCTGGAAAATTTTTAGGCGATCGGGGTCCGGGGTTCCCGGGACCACTCGGAAGGCGTGGGCTATAGGAAATGAAGATATGGAATCGCGCGGAATTCTAGGTTTTTTGTCAAAAAACACAACAACCTAGGAACGATCATGGCGGGGCGGTGACTATGGTTCCTTAGGTCATATTTGATGGTCTGGAAAAACTTTAGGCAATAGGGGTCCGGCGGTTCCGGGACCACTCGGAAGGCGTGGGCTATAGCACACGAAAATATGAGAATCGCGCGGAATTTTAGATGTTTGGCCGAAAAATGCAAAAAATGAGGAAGAATCATGGAGGGGCGGTTACTATGGTTCCTTAGGTCCTATTTGATAGCCAAGAAAAAAATTTAGGCAATCAGGGTCCGGGGGTCCCGGGACCACTTGGAAGGCGTGGGCTATAGCACACAAAAATGTTGGAATCGAGAGGAATTCTAGTTTTTTGGCCGAAAAATGCAAAACATGAGGAAAATTCATGGCTAGGCGGTGACTATGGTTCCTTTGGTCCTATTTGATGGTCCGAAAAAATTTAGGTGATCCGAGTCCGGGGGGCCCGGCCCACTCGGAAGGCGAGGGCAATAGAACACTAACATATGGTAATCCGACAGAATTCTAGTTTTTTCGTCGAAAAATGCAAAACATGAGGAATGATCATGGCGGGGCAGTGACTATGGTTCCTTAGGTTGTATTTGATGGCCCAAAATTTTTTTAGGTGATCCGAGTCCGCGGGGCCGGCCCACTCGGAAGGCGTGGGATATAACGCACGAAAATATGGGAATCGGGCGGAATTCTAGGTTTTTGGCCGAAAAACGCAAAAAACTAAGAACGATCATGGTGGGGCCATGACTATGGTTCCTTAGGTCATATTTTATGGCCCGGAAAAATTTTAGGCTATCGGGGTCCGGGGGTCTGGGACCACTCGGAAGGCATGGGCTATAGCACACGAAAATATGGGAATCGCGCGGAATTCTAGTTTTTTGGCCGAAAAACGCAAAAAATGAGGAACGATCATGGCAGGGCGGTGACTATGGTTCCTTAAATCGTATTTGATGGCCCGGAAAAATAATAGGCGATCGGGGTCCAG
Organism: Nicotiana tomentosiformis; assembly: GCF_000390325.3. Lineage (NCBI taxonomy): Eukaryota > Viridiplantae > Streptophyta > Magnoliopsida > Solanales > Solanaceae > Nicotiana > Nicotiana tomentosiformis. The sequence continues at coordinate 62,634,973 of NC_090812.1, forward strand.
GGTTCCCGGGACTACTTGGAAGGCGTGGGCTATAACACACGAAAATATGGGAATCGGTCGGAATTCTAGTTTTTTCGCCGAAAAATGCAAAAAATGAGGAACGATCATTGCGGGGCTGTGACTATGGTTCCTTAGGTCGTATTTGATGGTACGGAAAAATTTTAGGAGATCGGGGTTCAAGGGTCCCGGGACCACTTGGAAGGAGTGGGTTATAGCACACGAAAATAAGGGAATCGGGCAGAATTCTAGTTTTTTCACCGTAAAATGCATGAAATGAGGACCGATCATGGGGGGGCGGTAACTATGGTTCCTTAGTTCGTATTTGATGGCCCGAAAAATTTTAGGCGATCGGGGTCCGGGAGTCCCGGGTCCACTTGGAAGGCATGGGCTATAACACACGAAAATATGGGAATCGGGCGGAATTCTAGTTTTTTGGCCATAAAATGCAAAAAATGAGGAAAGGTCATGGAGGAGATGTGACTTTGGTTCCTTAGCTCGTATTTGATGGCCCGAAAAAATTTTAGGCGATCCGGCTCCGGGGGCCCCTACACATTGGGAAGGCATGGGCTATTATAGCACATGAAAATATGGGAATCGTGCGGAATTCTAGTTTTTTGGCCGAAAAATGTAAAAAATGAGGAACGATCTTGGCGGGGAGGTGACTACGGTTCCTTATGTCTTATTTGATGGCCCGAAAAAAATTTAGGTGATCCGAGTTCGGGAGGCCCGGCCCACTCGGAAGGAGTGGGCTATAGCACACGAAAATATGGGAATCGGGCGGAATTCTAGTTTTTTGCCGAAAAACGCAAAATATGAGGAACGATCAGGGCGAGGCGATGACTATGGTTTCTTAGGTCATATTTGATGGCCTTGAAAATTTTTAGGCGATCGTGGTCTGGGGGTCCTGGGACCACTTTGAAGGCCTAAGCTATAGCACACGAAAATATGGGAATCGGGCGGAATTCTAATTTTTTGGCCGAAAAATGCAAAAATTGAGGAACGATCATGGTGGGGCAGTGACTATGGTTCCTTAGGTTGTATTTAATGGCCCGAAAATTTTTTAGACGTTCCGAGTCAGGGGGACCGGCCCACTCGGAAGGTGTGACCTATAGCACACGAAAATATGGGAATCGGGCGGAATTCTAGTTTTTTCGCTGAAAAACGCAAACAACTAGGAAAATTCATGGCAGAACGGTGACTATGGTTCCTTAGGTCGTATTTGATGGTCCGGAAAAATTTTAGGCGATCGGGGTCCGGGGGTCCCTACCCATTGGGAAGGCGTGGCAATTATAGCACAGGAAAATATGGGAATCGGACGGAATTCTAGTTTTTTAGCCGAAAAATGCAAACAATGAGGAACGATCATGGCGGGGAGGTGACTATGGTCCTTAGGTCTTATTTGATGGCCCGAATAAAATTTAGATGATCCGAGTCTGGGGGGCCTGGCCCACTCGGAAGGCGTGGGCTATAGCACACGAAAATATGGGAATCCGGCGGAATTCTAGTTTTTTTGCTGGAAATCGCAATAAATGAGGAACGATCATGGCGGGGCAGTTGCTATGGTTCCTTAGGTCGTATTTGATGGCCAGGAAAAATTTTAGGCGATCGGTGTCCGGGGATCCCGGGACCACTTGGAAAGCGTTGTCTATAGCACACAAAAAAATTTGGGAACCGGGCGGATTTCTAGTTTTTTGGCCGAAAAAAGCAAAAGATTAGGAAAGATCATGGCGAGGTGGTGACTATGGTTCCTAAGGTCCTATTTTATGGCCCGAAAAAACTTTAGGCGCTCCGAGTATGGGGGGCTCGGCCCACTCGAAGGCGTGGGCAATAACACACAATAATATGGTAATCGGGCAGAATTCTAGTGTTTTTGCCGAAAAACGCAAAAAATGAAGAACGATCATGGCGGGGCGGTGACTATGGTTCATTAGGTCGTATTTGATGGCTGGAAAATTTTTAGGCGATCGGAGTCCGGGGTTCCCGGGACCACTCGGAAGGCGTGGGCTATAGCAAATGAAGATATGGAATCGCGCGGAATTCTAGGTTTTTTGCCAAAAAACACAAAAACCTAGGAACGATCATGGCGGGGCGGTGACTATGGTTCCTTAGGTCGTATTCGATGGTCCGGAAAAACTTTAGGCAATAGCGGTCCAGCGGTTCCGGGACCACTCGGAAGGCGTGGGCTATAGCACACGAAAATATGAGAATCGCGCGGAATTCTAGTTGTTTGGCCGAAAAATGCAAAAAATGAGGAAGGCATGGAGGGGCGGTTACTATGGTTCCTTAGGTCGTATTTGATAGCCTGAAAAAACATTTAGGCGATCGGGGTCCGGGGGTCCCGGGACCACTTGGAAGGCGTGGGCTATAACACACAAAAATATTGGAATCGAGCGGAATTCTAGTTTTTTGGCCGAAAAATGCAAAACATGAGGAACAATCATGGCGAGGCAGTGACTATGGTTCCTTTGGTCCTATTTGATGGTCCGAAAAAATTTAGGCGATCCGAGTCCGGGGGCCCGGCCCACTCGGAAGGCGAGGGCAATAGAACACAAACATATGGTAATCCGACGGAATTCTAGTTTTTTCGTCGAAAAATGCAAAAAATGAGGAACGATCATGGCGGGGCAGTGACTATGGTTCCTTAGGTTGTATTTGATGGCTTAAAATATTTTTAGGTGATCCCAGTCTGCGGGTCCATCCCACTCGGAAGGCGTGGGATATAACACACAAAAATATGGGAATCGGGTAGAATTCTAGGTTTTTGGCCGAAAAAACGCAAAAAACTAAGAACGATCATGGTGGGGCCGTGACTATGGTTCCTTAGGTCGTATTTTATGGCCCAGAAAAATTTTAGGCTATCGTTTTCCGGGGGTATGGGATCACTCGGAAGGCATGGGCTATAGCACACGAAAATATGGGAATCGCGCGAAATTCTAGTTGTTTGGCCGAAAAACGCAAAAAATGAGGAACGATCATGGCAGGGCGGTGACTATGGTTCCTTAAATCGTATTTGATGGCCCGGAAAAATAATAGGCGATCAGGGTCCAGGGTTCCCTGGACCAATTGGAAGGCGTGGGCTATAACACACGAAAATAAGCGAATCGGGCGGAATTCTAGTTTTTTCGCCGAAAAATGCCAAAAATGAGGAACGATCATTGCGGGGCGGTGACTATAGTTCCTTAGGTCGTATTTTATGGTACGGAAAAATTTTAGGAGATCGGGGTTCAAGGGTCCCGGGACCACTTGGAAGGCGTGGGTTATAGCACACGAAAATAAGGGAATCGGACAGAATTCTAGTTTTTTCGCCGTAAAATGCATGAAATGAGGACAAACCATGGCGGGGCGGTGACTATTGTTCCTTAGGTCGTATTTGATGGCCCAAAAATTTTTAGGCGATCGGGGTCCGGGAGTCCCGGGTCCACTTGGAAGGCATGGGCTATAACACACGAAAATATGGGAATCGGGCGGAATTCTAGTTTTTTGGCCATAAAATGCAAAAAATGAGGAAAGGTCATGGAGGGGATGTGACTTTGGTTCCTTAGCTCGTATTTGATGGCCCGGAAAAATTTTAGGCGATCCGGCTCCGGGAGGCCCTACACATTGGGAAGGCGTGGGCTATTATAGCACATGAAAATATGGGAATCGTGCGGAATTCTAGTTTTTTGGCCGAAAAGTGTAAAAAATGAGGAACGATCTTGGCGGGGAGGTGACTATGGTTCCTTAGGTCTTATTTGATGGCCCGAAAAAAATTTAGGTGATCCGAGTTCGGGAGGCCCGGCCCACTCGGAAGGCGTGGGCTGTAGCACACGAAAATATGGGAATCGGGCGGAATTCTAGTTTTTTTGCAGAAAAACGCAAAATATGAGGAACGATCAGGGCGGGGCGATGACTATGGTTTCATAGGTCATATTGCATGGCCTTGAAAATTTTTAGGCGATCGTGGTCTGGGGGTCCAGGGACCACTTTGAAGGCTTAAGCTATAGCACACGAAAATATGGGAATTGGACGGAATTCTAATTTTTTGGCCGAAAAATGCAAAAATTGAGGAACGATCATGGCGGGGCGGTGACAATGGTTCCTTAAATCGTATTTGATGGACCGGAAAAATAATAGGCGATCGGGGTCCAGGGTTCCCGGGACCACTTGGAAGGCATGGGCTATAACACACGAAAATATGGGAATCGGGCAGAATTCTAGTTTTTTCGCCGAAAAATGCAAAAAATGAGGAACGATCATTGCGGGGCGGTGACTATGGTTCCTTAGGTCATATTTGATGGTACGGAAAAATTTTAGGAGATCGGGGTTCAAGGGTCCCGGGACCACTTGGAAGGCGTGGGTTATAGCACACGAAAATAAGGGAATCGGGCAGAATTCTAGTTTTTTCGCCGTAAAATGCATGAAATGAGGACCGATCATGGGGGGGCAGTGACTATGGTTTCTTAGTTCATATTTGATGGCCCGATAATTATTAGCCAATCGGGGTTCGGAAGTCCCGGGTCCACTTGGAAGGCAGGGGCTATAACACACGAAAATATGGGAATCGGGCGGAATTCTAGTTTTTTAGCCATAAAATGCAAAAAATGAGGAAAGGTCATGGAGGGGATGTGACTTTGGTTCCTTAGCTCGTATTTGATGGCCCGAAAAATTTTTAGGCGATCCGGCTCCGGAGGGCCCTACACATTGGGAAGGCGTGGGCTATTATAGCACATGAAAATATGGGAATCGTGCGGAATTCTAGTTTTTTGGCCGAAAAATGTAAAACATGAGGAACGATCTTTGCGGGGAGGTGACTATGGTTCCTTAGGTCTTATTTGATGGCCCGAAAAAAATTTAGGTGATCCGAGTTCGGGAGGCCCGGCCCACTCGGAAGGCGTGGGCTGTAACACACGAAAATATGGGAATCGGGCGGAATTCTAGTTTTTTCGCCGAAAAATGCAAAAAATGAGGAATGATCATTGCGGGGCGGTGACTATGGTTCCTTAGGTCGAATTTGATGGTACAGAAAAATTTTAGGAGATCGGGGTTCAAGGGTCCCGAGACCACTTGGAAGGCGTGGGTTATAGCACACGAAAATAAGGGAATCGGGCAGAATTCTAGTTTTTTCGCCGTAAAATGCATGAAATGAGGACCGATCATGGCGGGGCGGTGACTATGTTTTGTTAGGTCGTATTTATTGGCCCAAAAAATTTTAGGCGATCAGGGTCCGAGAGTCCCGGGTCCACTTGGAAGGCATGGGCTATAACACACGAAAATATGGGAATCGGGCGGAATTCTAGTTTTTTCGCCGAAAAATGCAAAAAATGAGGAATGATCATTGCGGGGCGGTGACTATGGTTCCTTAGGTCGAATTTGATGGTACAGAAAAATTTTAGGAGATCGGGGTTCAAGGGTCCCGAGACCACTTGGAATGCGTGGGTTATAGCACACGAAAATAAGGGAATCAGGCAGAATTCTAGTTTTTTCGCCGTAAAATGCATGAAATGAGGACCGATCATGGCGGGGCGGTGACTATGGTTCGTTAGGTCGTATTTGATGGCCCAAAAAATTTTAGGCGATCAGGGTCCGGGAGTCCCGGGTCCACTTGGAAGGCATGGGCTATAACACACGAAAATATGGGAATCAGGCGGAATTCTAGTTTTTTAGCCATAAAATGCAAAAAATAAGGAAAGGTCATGGAGGGGATGTGACTTTGGTTCCTTAGCTCGTATTTGATGGCCCAAAAAAATTTTAGGCGATCCGGCTCCGGAGGGCCCTACACATTGGGAAGGCGTGGGCTATTATAGCACATGAAAATATGGGAATCGTGCGGAATTCTAGTTTTTTGGCAGAAAAATGTAAAACATGAGGAACGATCTTGGCGGGGAGGTGACTATGGTTCCTTAGGTCTTATTTGATGGCCCGAAAAAAATTTAGGTGATCCGAGTTCGGGAGGCCCGGCCCACTCGGAAGGCGTGGGCTGTAACACACGAAAATATGGGAATCGGGCGGAATTCTAGTTTTTTCGCAGAAAAATGCAAAAAATGAGGAATGATCATTGCGGGGCGGTGACTATGGTTCCTTAGGTCATATTTGATGGTACGGAAAAATTTTAGGAGATCGGGGTTCAAGGGTCCCGAGACCACTTGGAAGGCGTGGGTTATAGCACACGAAAATAAGGGAATCGGGCAGAATTCTAGTTTTTTCGCCGTAAAATGTATGAAATGAGGACCGATCATGGCGGGGCAGTGACTATGGTTCGTTAGGTCGTATTTGATGGCCCAAAAAATTTTAGGCGATCAGGGTCCGGGAGTCTCGGGTCCACTTGGAAGGCATGGGCTATAACACACGAATATATGGGAATCAGGCGGAATTCTAGTTTTTTGGCCATAAAATGCAAAAAATGAGGAAAGGTCATGGAGGGGATGTGACTTTGGTTCCTTAGCTCGTATTTGATGGCCCGAAAAAATTTTAGGCGATCCGGCTCCGGGGGGCCCTACACATTGGGAAGGCGTGGGCTATTATAGCACATGAAAATATGGGAATCGTGCGGAATTCTAGTTTTTTGGCCGAAAAGTGTAAAAAATGAGGAACGATCTTGGCGGGGAGGTGACTATGGTTCCTTAGGTCTTATTTGATGGCCCGAAAAAATTTAGGTGATCCGAGTTCGGGAGGCCCGGCCCACTCGGAAGGCGTGGGCTGTAGCACACGAAAATATGGGAATCGGGCGGAATTCTAGTTTTTTTGCAGAAAAACGCAAAATATGAGGAACGATCAGGGCGGGGCGATGACTATGGTTTCATAGGTCATATTGCATGGCCTTGAAAATTTTTAGGCGATCGTGGTCTGGGGGTCCAGGGACCACTTTGAAGGCTTAAGCTATAGCACACGAAAATATGGGAATTGGACGGAATTCTAATTTTTTGGCCGAACAATGCAAAAATTGAGGAACGATCATGGCGGGGCGGTGACAATGGTTCCTTAAATCGTATTTGATGGACCGGAAAAATAATAGGCGATCGGGGTCCAGGGTTCCCGGGACCACTTGGAAGGCATGGGCTATAACACACGAAAATATGGGAATCGGGCAGAATTCTAGTTTTTTCGCCGAAAAATGCAAAAAATGAGGAACGATCATTGCGGGGCGGTGACTATGGTTCCTTAGGTCGTATTTGATAGTACGGAAAAATTTTAGGAGATCGGGGTTCAAGGGTCCCGGGACCACTTGGATGGCGTGGGTTATAGCACACGAACATAAGGGAATCGGGCAGAATTCTAGTTTTTTTGCCGTAAAATGCATGAAATGAGGACCGATCATGGCAGGGCGGTGACTATGGTTCCTTAGGTCATATTTGATGGCCCAAATTTTTTTAGGCGATCGGGGTCCGGGAGTCCCGGGTCCACTTGGAAGGCATGGGCTATAACACACGAAAATATGGGAATCGGGAGGAATTCTAGTTTTTTGGCCATAAAATGCAAAAAATGAGGAAAGGTCATGGAGCGGATGTGACTTTGGTTCCTTAGCTCGTATTTGATGGCCCGAAAAAATTTTAGGCGATCCGGCTCCGGGGGCCCTACACATTGGGAAGGCGTGGGCTATTATAGCACATGAAAATATGGGAATCGTGCGGAATTCTAGTTTTTTGGCCGAAAAATGTAAAAAATGAGGAACAATCTTGGCGGGGAGGTGACTATGGTTCCTTAGGTCTTATTTGATGGCCCGAAAAAAATTTAGGTGATCCGAGTTCGGGAGGCTCGGCCCACTCGGAAGGCGTAGGCTGTAGCACACGAAAATATGGGAATCGGGGGGAATTCTAGTTTTTTGGCCGAAAAACGGAAAATATGAGGAACGATCAGGGCGAGGCGATGACTATGGTTTCTTAGGTCATATTTGATGGCCTTGAAATTTTTTAGGCGATCGTGGTCTGGGGGTCCTGGGACCACTTTGAAGGCCTAAGCTATAGCACACGAAAATATGGGAATCGCGCGGAATTCTAGTTTTTTGGCCGAAAAACGCAAAAAATGAGGAACGATCATGGCAGGGCGGTGACAATGGTTCCTTAAATCGTATTTGATGGCCCAGAAAAATAATAGGCGATCGGGGTCCAGGGTTCCCGGGACCACTTGGAAGGCATGGGCTATAACACACGAAAATATGGGAGTCGGGCAGAATTCTAGTTTTTTCGCCGAAAAATGCAAAAAATGAGGAACGATCATTGCGGGGCGGTGACTATGGTTCCTTAGGTCATATTTGATGGTACGGAAAATTTTTAGGAGATCGGGGTTCAAGGGTCCCGGGACCACTTGGAAGGCGTGGGTTATAGCACACGAAAATAAGGGAATCGGGCAGAATTCTAGTTTTTTCGCCGTAAAATGCATGAAATGAGGACCGATCATGGGGGGGCAGTGACTATGGTTATGGTTTCTTAGTTCGTATTTGATGGCCCAAAAATTATTAGCCAATCGGGGTTCGGGAGTCCCGGGTCCACTTGGAAGGCAGGGGCTATAACACACGAAAATATGGGAATCGGGCGGAATTCTAGTTTTTTAGCCATAAAATGCAAAAAATGAGGAAAGGTCATGGAGGGGATGTGACTTTGGTTCCTTAGCTCGTATTTGATGGCCCGAAAAAATTTTAGGCGATCCGGCTCCGGAGGGCCCTACACATTGGGAAGGCGTGGGCTATTATAGCACATGAAAATATGGGAATCGTGCGGAATTCTAGTTTTTTGGCCGAAAAATGTAAAACATGAGGAACGATCTTTGCGGGGAGGTGACTATGGTTCCTTAGGTCTTATTTGATGGCCCGAAAAAAATTTAGGTGATCCGAGTTCGGGAGGCCCGGCCCACTCGGAAGGCGTGGGCTGTAACACACGAAAATATGGGAATCGGGCGGAATTCTAGTTTTTTCGCCGAAAAATGCAAAAAATGAGGAATGATCATTGCGGGGCGGTGACTATGGTTCCTTAGGTCGAATTTGATGGTACAGAAAAATTTTAGGAGATCGGGGTTCAAGGGTCCCGAGACCACTTGGAAGGCGTGGGTTATAGCACACGAAAATAAGGGAATCGGGCAGAATTCTAGTTTTTTCGCCGTAAAATGCATGAAATGAGGACCGATCATGGCGGGGCGGTGACTATGGTTTGTTAGGTCGTATTTGATGGCCCAAAAATTTTTAGGCGATCAGGGTCCGGGAGTCCCGGGTCCACTTGGAAGGCATGGGCTATAACACACGAAAATATGGGAATCGGGCGGAATTCTAGTTTTTTCGCCGAAAAATGCAAAAAATGAGGAATGATCATTGCGGGGCGGTTACTATGGTTCCTTAGGTCGAATTTGATGGTACAGAAAAATTTTAGGAGATCGGGGTTCAAGGGTCCCGAGACCACTTGGAAGGCGTGGGTTATAACACACGAAAATAAGGGAATCAGGCAGAATTCTAGTTTTTTCGCCGTAAAATGCATGAAATGAGGACCGATCATGGCGGGGCGGTGACTATGGTTCGTTAGGTCATATTTGATGGCCCAAAAAATTTTAGGCGATCAGGGTCCGGGAGTCCCGGGTCCACTTGGAAGGCATGGGCTATAACACACGAAAATATGGGAATCGGGCGGAATTCTAGTTTTTTAGCCATAAAATGCAAAAAATGAGGAAAGGTCATGGAGGGGATGTGACTTTGGTTCCTTAGCTCGTATTTGATGGCCCGAAAAAATTTTAGGCGATCCGGCTCCGGAGGGCCCTACACATTGGGAAGGCGTGGGCTATTATAGCACATGAAAATATGGGAATCGTGCGGAATTCTAGTTTTTTGGCCGAAAAATGTAAAACATGAGGAACGATCTTGGCGGGGAGGTGACTATGCTTCCTTAGGTCTTATTTGATGGCCCGAAAAAAATTTAGGTGATCCGAGTTCGGGAGGCCCGGCCCACTCGGAAGGCGTGGGCTGTAACACACGAAAATATGGGAATCGGGCGGAATTCTAGTTTTTCGCCGAAAAATGCAAAATATGAGGAATGATCATTGCGGGGCGGTGACTATGGTTCCTTAGGTCGTATTTGATGGTATGGAAAAATTATAGGAGATCGGGGTTCAAGGGTCCCGAGACCACTTGGAAGGCGTGGGTTATAGCACACGAAAATAAGGGAATCGGGCAGAATTCTAGTTTTTTCGCCGTAAAATGCATGAAATGAGGACCGATCATGGCGGGGCGGTGACTATGGTTTGTTAGGTCATATTTGATGGCCCAAAAAATTTTAGGCGATCAGGGTCCGGGAGTCTCGGGTCCACTTGGAAGGCATGGGCTATAACACACGAATATATGGGAATCAGGCGGAATTCTAGTTTTTTGGCCATAAAATGCAAAAAATGAGGAAAGGTCATGGAGGGGATGTGACTTTGGTTCCTTAGCTCGTATTTGATGGCCCGAAAAAATTTTAGGCGATCCGGCTCCGGGGGGCCCTACACATTGGGAAGGCGTGGGCTATTATAGCACATGAAAATATGGGAATCGTGCGGAATTCTAGTTTTTTGGCCGAAAAGTGTAAAAAATGAGGAACGATCTTGGCGGGGAGGTGACTATGGTTCCTTAGGTCTTATTTGATGGCCCGAAAAAAATTTAGGTGATCCGAGTTCGGGAGGCCCGGCCCACTCGGAAGGCGTGGGCTGTAGCACACGAAAATATGGGAATCGGGCGGAATTCTAGTTTTTTTGCAGAAAAACGCAAAATATGAGGAACGATCAGGGCGGGGCGATGACTATGGTTTCATAGGTCATATTGCATGGCCTTGAAAATTTTTAGGCGATCGTGGTCTGGGGGTCCAGGGACCACTTTGAAGGCTTAAGCTATAGCACACGAAAATATGGGAATTGGACGGAATTCTAATTTTTTGGCCGAAAAATGCAAAAATTGAGGAACGATCATGGCGGGGCGGTGACAATGGTTCCTTAAATCGTATTTGATGGACCGGAAAAATAATAGGCGATCGGGGTCCAGGGTTCCCGGGACCACTTGGAAGGCATGGGCTATAACACACGAAAATATGGGAATCGGGCAGAATTCTAGTTTTTTCGCCGAAAAATGCAAAAAATGAGGAACGATCATTGCGGGGCGGTGACTATGGTTCCTTAGGTCATATTTGATGGTACGGAAAAATTTTAGGAGATCGGGGTTCAAGGGTCCCGGGACCACTTGGAAGGCGTGGGTTATAGCACACGAAAATAAGGGAATCGGGCAGAATTCTAGTTTTTTCGCCGTAAAATGCATGAAATGAGGACCGATCATGGGGGGGCAGTGACTATGGTTTCTTAGTTCATATTTGATGGCCCGATAATTATTAGCCAATCGGGGTTCGGAAGTCCCGGGTCCACTTGGAAGGCAGGGGCTATAACACACGAAAATATGGGAATCGGGCGGAATTCTAGTTTTTTAGCCATAAAATGCAAAAAATGAGGAAAGGTCATGGAGGGGATGTGACTTTGGTTCCTTAGCTCGTATTTGATGGCCCGAAAAATTTTTAGGCGATCCGGCTCCGGAGGGCCCTACACATTGGGAAGGCGTGGGCTATTATAGCACATGAAAATATGGGAATCGTGCGGAATTCTAGTTTTTTGGCCGAAAAATGTAAAACATGAGGAACGATCTTTGCGGGGAGGTGACTATGGTTCCTTAGGTCTTATTTGATGGCCCGAAAAAAATTTAGGTGATCCGAGTTCGGGAGGCCCGGCCCACTCGGAAGGCGTGGGCTGTAACACACGAAAATATGGGAATCGGGCGGAATTCTAGTTTTTTCGCCGAAAAATGCAAAAAATGAGGAATGATCATTGCGGGGCGGTGACTATGGTTCCTTAGGTCGAATTTGATGGTACAGAAAAATTTTAGGAGATCGGGGTTCAAGGGTCCCGAGACCACTTGGAAGGCGTGGGTTATAGCACACGAAAATAAGGGAATCGGGCAGAATTCTAGTTTTTTCGCCGTAAAATGCATGAAATGAGGACCGATCATGGCGGGGCGGTGACTATGTTTTGTTAGGTCGTATTTATTGGCCCAAAAAATTTTAGGCGATCAGGGTCCGGGAGTCCCGGGTCCACTTGGAAGGCATGGGCTATAACACACGAAAATATGGGAATCGGGCGGAATTCTAGTTTTTTCGCCGAAAAATGCAAAAAATGAGGAATGATCATTGCGGGGCGGTGACTATGGTTCCTTAGGTCGAATTTGATGGTACAGAAAAATTTTAGGAGATCGGGGTTCAAGGGTCCCGAGACCACTTGGAAGGCGTGGGTTATAGCACACGAAAATAAGGGAATCAGGCAGAATTCTAGTTTTTTCGCCGTAAAATGCATGAAATGAGGACCGATCATGGCGGGGCGGTGACTATGGTTCGTTAGGTCGTATTTGATGGCCCAAAAAATTTTAGGCGATCAGGGTCCGGGAGTCCCGGGTCCACTTGGAAGGCATGGGCTATAACACACGAAAATATGGGAATCAGACGGAATTCTAGTTTTTTAGCCATAAAATGCAAAAAATAAGGAAAGGTCATGGAGGGGATGTGACTTTGGTTCCTTAGCTCGTATTTGATGGCCCAAAAAAATTTTAGGCGATCCGGCTCCGGAGGGCCCTACACATTGGGAAGGCGTGGGCTATTATAGCACATGAAAATATGGGAATCGTGCGGAATTCTAGTTTTTTGGCAGAAAAATGTAAAACATGAGGAACGATCTTGGCGGGGAGGTGACTATGGTTCCTTAGGTCTTATTTGATGGCCCGAAAAAAATTTAGGTGATCCGAGTTCGGGAGGCCCGGCCCACTCGGAAGGCGTGGGCTGTAACACACGAAAATATGGGAATCGGGCGGAATTCTAGTTTTTTCGCAGAAAAATGCAAAAAATGAGGAATGATCATTGCGGGGCGGTGACTATGGTTCCTTAGGTCATATTTGATGGTACGGAAAAATTTTAGGAGATCGGGGTTCAAGGGTCCCGAGACCACTTGGAAGGCGTGGGTTATAGCACACGAAAATAAGGGAATCGGGCAGAATTCTAGTTTTTTCGCCGTAAAATGTATGAAATGAGGACCGATCATGGCGGGGCAGTGACTATGGTTCGTTAGGTCGTATTTGATGGCCCAAAAAATTTTAGGCGATCAGGGTCCGGGAGTCCCGGGTCCACTTGGAAGGCATGGGCTATAACACACGAATATATGGGAATCGGGCGGAATTCTAGTTTTTTGGCCATAAAATGCAAAAAATGATGAAAGGTCATGGAGGGGATGTGACTTTGGTTCCTTAGCTCGTATTTGATGGCCCGAAAAAATTTTAGGCGATCCGGCTCCGGGGGGCCCTACACATTGGGAAGGCGTGGGCTATTATAGCACATGAAAATATGGGAATCGTGCGGAATTCTAGTTTTTTGGCCGAAAAGTGTAAAAAATGAGGAACGATCTTGGCGGGGAGGTGACTATGGTTCCTTAGGTCTTATTTGATGGCCCGAAAAAAATTTAGGTGATCCGAGTTCGGGAGTCCCGGCCCACTCGGAAGGCGTGGGCTGTAGCACACGAAAATATGGGAATCGGGCGGAATTCTAATTTTTTTGCAGTCTTACTCATGAGCCCTCGAGAGCTCTGTCCTCGATCATTTCTTCTATCAATTCGAACGGGGTTGCGTCCAGACCCTTTGTTTCTTCGATCTCCACCGTATGGCTGATATCGATCTCTGTTTGATCGTGGTTCCCGGTCAATATCCCTTTTAACTCTGTCGATGGTCCTGTTTGGATAAACAGACCCGGAAGGAGTCCCCAACTAGTCATCCTCGACCCTAATATTTGACTGGTATCGATTATGCACATCGGCCCAGGTTATAGCTGGATATTCGATCAAGTTCTGCTTCAACTATTGTGAGGCTGCCGAACTTCGTATGTTTAGGCCTTGAGTGAAAGCCTGAATGACCCAATCATCGACGACCGGGGGCAGATCCATATGCTCCATTTGGAACCGAGATACGAACTCATCTCGTTGTCTTTCTGTTTTACTTTAAAGAGGTCCGACTTTCTAGCCTCGACCTTTATTGCTCCGGCGTGCGCTTTGACGAAGGAATCGGCGAGCAAGGCAAAAGAATCAATAGAGTTAGGTGGTAAATTATGGTACCATATCATCACCCCCTTTGATAAAATTTCTCCGAATTTCTTCAGCAGTGTGGATTCAATCTCATCGTCCTCTAGATCGTTCCCCTTTATTGTGCATGTGTAAGAAGTGACATGCTCGTTGGGGTCGGTAGTTCCATTATACTTGGAAATTTCTGGCATACGGAATTTCTTCGGAATGGTCTTAGGATCCGCGCTCGGGGGGAAGGGCATTTGTACGAACTTCTTTAAATCCAAACCTTTCAAAATCGGTTGTGCTCCCAAAATTTAATCAACTCGAGAGTTATATGTTTTCACTTTTTTGTCATTCGCTTCAATCTTCTTCTCCCCCGATTCAATTCGCTTTGTCAGCTCCTCGAACATTTTCAAGATAGCGGGGTCGGTTCCTGACTCATTCATATTTGACCTCCCTGACACTAGTTCGGCCCTGTGAACAATTTCCTGTGATGGCTCGGGTTCGACCCTACTCGGTGCGTGGTTTTGATTTTGAAGTTGTGGTATTGCAGCTTGTTGAGCCTGCAGCATTTTGAATATTATTCGAAGGCTGATTCCGCCTTCTTCGCCACCCTGTGCGTTCTGATCGGCTGATCAAACGTCTCTGCGGATGCTATTTTCGGGGTCGACGCCTAGATTTGCATTCAGGGAAACATGGGAACTGACGTCGATGGGGTCTACAACTGGTACTCCCTCGAGGTCAACTGGAAGCTCTTCGTTTCCTGGGCGGCTACGTTGTCGTTTTCACCATGAAAACCAAGGCCGTTGTCGATGTGTGTAGGTACTGCTTGAGAGTTCGACATGCTGATCCTGGAATCAAAAATGCTTACAAGAACAAGTGTAAAGCAGTGTGTGTTATGAAAATTAGCACCAGGCAATCACTATTATCATTAGCCCCACGGTGGGCGCCAAACTGTTTACCCTAAAAACGAATAACAATTGAATTTATATGTGATTTTAAGGACACGTGATTTTACTTGGCACAAACTGAGAAAATATGCAAATTGATATTGAAATTGACTGTAAAGAAAAATAAAAGCAAACCAAATGAGATGTGTAGCTTTGGCGTTTCTAAGTTACCCTCGAACCAAATGAAATAGCAAATGAGATATGAGCTGAGTAACAGAGTATTGAGAACCTAAAGAAAAGAATAGTATATTGCTTTGTATTGCGTGAATATCCTCTCTTTACAAATTATTAGATCCCCTTTATATAGTAGGGGAATCCTACTTATGGTACAATTCTAAATATAGTAAGAATTCCCATATTTGGCTAATTAATCTCTCCTTGATTTGTGCCGTGATTTCCATCGAGATTCTCCCCCTAATTGCGGCTATAACGACTTTTTTGTGTCTTGGCTCGATCTTGATCCTCGCTGATCTCGATCTTGGCCGATCTCAATCTTGATCGATCTCTGGGTGTTCGAGTCTCGATCTTGATCGGTCTCTGGGTCTCGAGCTCAACAACATATACTTCGCACCATGGCTCGATATTACAATAATGAACCTTGGACTATCATGTTCCAATCTCGATTAATCATACGAAGGGCAAAACTCGGTTTTGACCGTATACAAACTCCACATAAATTAAAGATATATTAGATGAATCATCACTAATCATGTTTCTCTGTTTAAATTCACCACAAGCCAATATTAAGCTAAAAAGTATTATAATTATTTGTTTCACTAACAAAACAATGGCACGATCCAATTTTTCCTCCGTTGGGTATCGTGATGGCACCTAGTCTTAGGGACTAGGTAAGCCTAACATTTATTGAGTAACAACAATAACAAAGGAAATCTAACAGTATCGATATAGTAATCTTTACAAAATTTACATATTCCCAAAATCAGTGGTACAAGTCATAAGCTCTACAGAGTTTACTACAACTATTCGGAAGTAAGTAAAAACAGTGTAAATACAAAATAGGAAGGTGACTCCGAAGCCTGCGAACGCAGCGGCAGGTTTACCATTGAGCCTCTTCAGCAAGGATCCGCACAGCTACTAACGACCGACACCTGGATCTGCACAAAATATGCAAAAGTGTAGTATGAGCATACCACAGCGGTGCCCAGTAAGTATCAAGACTAACCTCGGTGAAGTAGTGACGAGGACTAGTCAAGACACCCACTAGTCTAATAAACTGAACAAGCATAAGTATAGGGATGACAGAACATGACATCTATCTAAGGACCCCGCAATATGGCTAACAACACAGCAACTGCAATAAGGAAAAACAGCAAGTAACAGCGGAACACCAAAATAAGACACAAAAGAATGAACGGAAACACAACCCAAATCCGAAAATCACAATACAGTAAAGGCAAATAGTAACGCAGCAACTGCAATAGTTTTCACATCATGTCTCAGCCAACAAACCCCAATAAATTAGTCAAATCTTTCAAGTATAAACTTACACCCGTAAGTTTTTAAATTGAGGTCTTTAGAATATAATCATTTCCAATAAGAAATTATTTTTGAAATATACTCCCTTCAAATAAATATCTTTCAAACATAGTTCTTTCAAGATAAAAACCTTTCAAATATAAACTTTTCAAATAATTAGCCTTCAAACATAGCTCTTTCAAGATAAATACTTTTCAAGTATAACCCTTTCAAATAAATATCCTTCAAACATAGTTCCTTCAAGATAAATACTTTTTAAATATAAACTTTTCAAGTAATATCCTTCCCGGACTCGGATCATCTAAATTTTATTTGGGCCATCAAATAAGACCTAAGGACCATAGTCACCTCCCCGCCATGATCGTTCCTCATTGTTTGCATTTTTCGGCTAAAAAACTAGAATTCCGTCCGATTCCCATATTTTCCTGTGCTATAATTGCCCACGCCTTCCAATGGGTAGGGACCCCCGGACCCCGATCGCCTAAAATTTTTCCGGACCATCAAATACGACCTAAGGAACCATAGTCACCGTTCCGCCATGAACTTTCCTAGTTGTTTGCGTTTTTCAGCGAAATAACTAGAATTCCGCCCGATTCCCATATTTTCGTGTGCTATAGCTCACACCTTCTGAGTGGGCCGGTCCCCCCTGACTTGGAATGTCTAATATTTTTTTGGGCCATTAAATACGACCTAAGGAACCATAGTCACCGCCCCGCCATGATCGTTCCTCAATTTTTGCATTTTTCGGCCAAAAAATTAGAATTCCGTCCAATTCCCATATTTTCGTGTGCTATAGCTTAAGCCTTCAAAGTGGTCCCTGGACCCCCAGACCACGATCGCCTAAAAATTTTCAAGGCCATGAAATATGACCTAAGAAACCATAGTCATCGCCCCGCCCTGATCTGGCCCACTCGTAAGGCGTGGGCTATAGCACATGAAAATATGGGAATCGGGCGAAATTCTAGTTTTTTTGTCGGAAATCGCAATAAATGAAGAACGATCATGGCGGGGCAGTTACTATGGTTCCTTAGGTCGTATTTGATGGCCCTGAAAAATTTTAGGCGATCGGTGTCTGGGGATCCCGGGACCACTTGGAAAGCGTTGTCTATAGCACACAAAAATATGGGAACCGGGCGGATTTCTAGTTTTTGGCTGAAAAATGCGAAAAATTAGGAAAGATCATGGCGAGGTGGTGACTATGGTTCCTAAGGTCCTATTTTATGGCCCGAAAAAACTTTAGGCGATCCGAGTACGGGGGGCTCGGCCCACTCGAAGGCGTGGGCAATAGCACACAATAATATGGTAATCGGGCGGAATTCTAGTGTTTTGGCCGAAAAACGCAAAAAATGAAGAACGATCATGGCGGGGCGGTGACTATGGTTCCTTAGGTCGTATTTGATGGCTGGAAAATTTTTAGGCGATCGGGGTCCGGGGTTCCCGGGACCACTCGGAAGGCGTGGGCTATAGCAAATGAAGATATGGAATCGCGCGGAATTCTAGGTTTTTCTCCAAAAAACACAAAAACCCAGGAACGATCATGGCGGGGTGGTGACTATGGTTCCTTAGGTCATATTTGATGGTCCGAAAAAACTTTAGGCAATAGGGGTCCGGCGGTTCCGGGACCACTCGGAAGGCATGGGCTATAGCACACGAAAATATGAGAATCGCGCGGAATTCTAGTTGTTTGGCCGAAAAATCCAAAAAATGAGGAAGGATCATGGAGGGGCGGTTACTATGGTTCCTTAGGTCGTATTTGATAGCCTGGAAAAAAATTTAGGCGATCGGGGTCCGGGGGTCCCGGGACAACTTGGAAGGCGTGGGCTATAGCACACAAAAATATTGGAATCGAGCGGAATTCTAGTTTTTTGGCCGACAAATGCAAACACATGAGGAACAATCATGGCGAGGCGGTGACTATGGTTCCTTTGGTCCTATTTGATGGTCCAAAAAAATTTAGGCGATCCGAGTCCGGGGGCCCCGGCCCACTCGGAAGGCGACGGCAATAGAACACTAACATATGGTAATCCGACGAAATTCTAGTTTTTTCGTCGAAAAATGCAAAAAATGAGGAACGATCATGGCGGGGCAGTGACTATGGTTCCTAAGGTTGCATTTGATGGCCCGAAATTTTTTTAGGTGATCCGAGTCCGTGGGGCCGGCCCACTCGGAAGGCGTGGGATATAACACACGAAAATATGGGAATCGGGCGGAATTCTAGGTTTTTGGCCGAAAAATGCAAAAACCTAAGAACGATCATGGTGGGGCCGTGACTATGGTTCCTTAGGTCGTATTTTATGGCCCGAAAAAATTTTAAGCTATCGGGGTCCAGGGGTCTGGGACCACTCAGAAGGCATGGGCTATTAGCACACGAAAATATGGAAATCGCGTGGAATTCTAGTTTTTTGGCCGAAAAACGCAAAAAAATTAGGAACGATCATGGCAGGGCAGTGACTATGCTTCCTTAAATCGTATTTGATGGCCCTAAAAAATAATAGGCGATCGGGGTCCAGGGTTCCCGGGACCACTTGGATGGCGTGGGCAATAACACACGAAAATATGGGAATCGGGCGGAATTCTAGTTTTTTCGCCGAAAAATGCAAAAAAATGAGGAACGATCATTGCGGGGCGGTGACTATGGTTCCTTAGGTCGTATTTGATGGTACGGAAAATTTTTAGGAGATCGGGGTTCAAGGGTCCCGGGACCACTTCGAAGGCGTGGGTTATAGCACACGAAAATAAGGGAATCGGGCAGAATTCTAGTTCTTTCACCGTAAAATGCATGAAATGAGGACCGATCATGGCGGGGCGGTGACTATGGTTCCTTAGGTCGTATTTGATGGCCCAAAAAATTTTAGGCGATCAGGGTCCGGGAGTTCCGGGTCCACTTGGAAGGCATGGGCTATAACACACGAAAATATGGGAATCGGGCGGAATTCTAATATTTTGGCCATAAAATGCAAAAAATGAGGAAAGGTCATGGATGGGATGTGACTTTGGTTCCTTAGCTCGTATTTGATGGCCCGGAAAAATTTTAGGCGATCCGGCTCCGGGGGGCCCTACACATTGGGAAGGCGTGGGCTATTATAGCACATGAAAATATGGGAATCGTGCGGAATTCTAGTTTTTTGGCCGAAAAATGTAAAAAATGAGGAACGATCTTGGCGGGGAGGTGACTATGGTTCCTTAGGTCTTATTTGATGGCCCGAAAAAATTTAGGTGATCCGAGTTCGGGAGGCCCGGCCCACTCGGAAGGCGTGGGCTGTAGCACACGAAAATATGGGAATCGGGCGGAATTCTAGTTTTTTGCCGAAAAACACAAAATATGAGGAATGATCAGGGCGGGGCGATGACTATGGTTTCTTAGGTCATATTTGATGGCCTTGAAAATTTTTAGGCGATCGTGGTCTGGGGGTCCTGGGACCACTTTGAAGGCCTAAGCTATAGCACACGAAAATATGGGAATCGGGCGGAATTCTAATTTTTTGGCCGAAAAATGCAAAAATTGAGGAACGATCATGGCGGGGCGGTGATTATGGTTCCTTAGGTCGTATTTAATGGCCCGAAAATTTTTTAGACGTTCCGAGTCAACGGGACCGGCCCACTCAGAAGGTGTGAGCTATAGCACACGAAAATATGGGAATCGGGCGGAATTCTAGTTTTTTCGCTGAAAAACGCAAACAACTAGGAAAATTCATGGCGGAACGGTGACTATGGTTCCTTAGGTCATTTTTGATGGTCCGGAAAAATTTTAGGCGATCGGGGTCCAGGGGTCCCTACCCATTGGGAAGGCGTGGGCAATTATAGCACAGGAAAATATGGGAATCGGACGGAATTCTAGTTTTTTAGCCGAAAAATGCAAACAATGAGGAACGATCATGGCGGGGTGGTGACTATGCTCCTTAGGTCTTATTTGATGGCCCGAATAAAATTTATATGATCCGAGTCCGGGGGCCTGGCCCACTCGGAAGGCGTGGGCTATAGCACACGAAAATATGGGAATCGGGCAGAATTCTAGTTTTTTTGCTGGAAATCGCAATAAATGAGGAACGATCATGGCGGGGCAGTTACTATGGTTCCTTAGGTCGTATTTGATGGCCTGGAATAATTTTAGGCGATCGGTGTCTGGGGATCCCGGGACCACTTGGAAAGCGTTGTCTATAGCACACAAAAATATGGGAACCGGGCGGATTTCTAGTTTTTGGCTGAAAAATGCGAAAAATTAGGAAAGATCATGGCGAGGTGGTGACTATGGTTCCTAAGGTCCTATTTTATGGCCCGAAAAAACTTTAGGCGATCCGAGTACGGGGGGCCCGGGTCCACTTGGAAGGCATGGACTATAACACACGAAAATATGGGAATCGGGCGGAATTCTAATATTTTCGCCGAAAAATGCAAAAAATGAGGAACGATCATTGCGGGGCGGTGACTATGGTTCCTTAGGTCGTATTTGATGGTACGGAAAAATTTTAGGTGATCGGGGTCCGGGGGTCCCTACCCATTGGGAAGGCGTGGGCAATTATAGCACAGGAAAATATGGGAATCGGACGGAATTCTAGTTTTTTAGCCGAAAAATGCAAATAATGAGGAACGATCATGGCGGGGAGGTGACTATGGTCCTTAGGTCTTATTTGATGGCCCGAATAAAATTTAGATGATCCGAGTCCGGGGGGCCTGGCCCACTCGGAAGGCGTGGGCTATAGCACACGAAAATATGGGAATAGGGCGGAATTCTAGTTTTTTTGCCGGAAATCGCAATAAATGAGGAACGATCATGGCGGGGCAGTTACTATGGTTCCTTAGTTCGTATTTGATGGCCCGGAAAAATTTTAGGCGATCGGTGTCCGGGGATCCCGGGACCACTTGGAAAGCGTTGTCTATAGCACACAAAAATATGGGAACCGGGCGGATTTTTAGTTTTTGGCCGAAAAGTGCGAAAAATTAGGAAAGATCATGGCGAGGTCGTGACTATGGTTCCTAAGGTCCTATTTTATGGTCCGAAAAAACTTTAGGCGATCCGAGTACGGGGGCTCGGCCCACTCGAAGGCGTGGGCAATAGCACACAATAATATGGTAATCGGGCGGAATTCTAGTGTTTTGGCCGAAAAATGCAAAAAATGAAGAACGATCATGGCGGGGCGGTGACTATGGTTCCTTAGGTCGTATTTGATGGCTGGAAAATTTTTAGGCGATCGGGGTCCGGGGTTCCCGGGACCACTCGGAAGGCGTGGGCTATAGCAAATGAAGATATGGAATCGCACGGAATTCTAGGTTTTTTGCCAAAAAACACAAAAACCTAGGAACGATCATGGCGGGGCGGTGACTATGGTTCCTTAGGTCGTATTTGATGGTCCGGAAAAACTTTAGGCAATAGGGGTCCGGCGGTTCCGGGACCACTCGGAAGGCGTGGGCTACAACACACGAAAATATGAGAATCGCGCGGAATTCTAGTTGTTTGGCCGAAAAATGCAAAAAATGAGAAAGGATCATGGAGGGGCGGTTACTATGGTTCCTTAGGTCGTATTTGATAGCCTGGAAAAAAATTTAGGCGATCGAGGTCCGGGGGTCCCGGGACCACTTGGAAGGCGTGGGCTATAGCACACAAAAATATTGGAATCGAGCGGAATTCTAGTTTTTTGGCCGAAAAATGCAAAACATGAGGAACAATCATGGCGAGGCGGTGACTATGGTTCCTTTGGTCCTATTTGATGGTCCGAAAAAATTTAGGCGATCCGAGTCCGGGGGCCCGGCCCACTCGGAAGGCGAGGGCAATAGAACACAAACATATGGTAATCCGACGGAATTCTAGTTTTTTCGTCGAAAAATGCAAAAAATGAGGAACGATCATGGCGGGGCAGTGACTATGGTTCCTTAGATTGTATTTGATGGCCCGAAATATTTTTAGGTGATCCGAGTCTGCGGGGGCCGGCCCACTCGGAAGGCGTGGGATATAACACACAAAAATATGGGAATCAGGCGGAATTCTAGGTTTTTGGCCAAAAAACGCAAAAAACTAAGAACGATCATGGTGGGGCCGTGACTATTGTTCCTTAGGTCGTATTTTATGTCCCTGAAAATTTTTAGGCTATCGGGGTCCGGGGGTCTGGGACCACTCGGAAGTCATGGGCTATAGCACACGAAAATATGGGAATCGCGCGGAATTCTAGTTTTTTGGCCGAAAAACACAAAAAATGAGGAACGATTATGGCAGGGCGGTGACTATGGTTCCTTAAATCGTATTTGATGGCCCGGAAAAATAATAGGCGATCGAGGTCCAGGGTTCCCGGGACCACTTGGAAGGCGTGGGCTATAACACACAAAAATATGGGAATCGGGCGGAATTCTAGTTTTTTCGCCGAAAAATGCAAAAAATGAGGAACGATCATTGCGGGGCGTTGACTATGGTTACTTAGGTCGTATTTGATGGCCCAAAAATTTTTAGGCGATCGGGGTCCGGGAGTCCCGGGTCCACTTGGAAGGCATGGACTATAACACACGAAAATATGGGAATCGGGCGGAATTCTAATATTTTCGCCGAAAAATGCAAAAAATGAGGAACGATCATTGCGGGGCGGTGACTATGGTTCCTTAGGTCGTATTTGATGGTACGGAAAAATTTTAGGAGATCGGGGTTCAAAGGTCCCGGGACCACTTGGAAGGCGTGGGTTATAGCACACGAAAATAAGGGAATCGGGCAGAATTCTAGTTTTTTCGCCGTAAAATGCATGAAATGAGGACCGATCATGGCGGGGCGGTGACTATGGTTCCTTAGGTCATATTTGATGGCCCGAAAATTTTTAGGCGATCGGGGTCCGGGAGTCCCGGGTCCACTTGGATGGCATGGACTATAACACACGAAAATATGGGAATCGGGCGGAATTCTAGTTTTTTGGCCATAAAATG
This sequence comes from Nicotiana tomentosiformis, assembly GCF_000390325.3. Classification (NCBI taxonomy): domain Eukaryota; kingdom Viridiplantae; phylum Streptophyta; class Magnoliopsida; order Solanales; family Solanaceae; genus Nicotiana; species Nicotiana tomentosiformis. The sequence goes on from NC_090812.1 coordinate 62,658,384, forward strand.
CAAAAAATGAGGAAAGATCATGGAGGGGCTGTGACTTTGGTTCCTTAGCTCGTATTTGATGGCCCGGAAAATTTTTAGGCGATTCGGCTCCGGGGGGCCCTACACATTGGGAAGGCGTGGGCTATTATAGCAAATGACAATATGGGAATCGTACGGAATTCTAGTTTTTTGGCCGAAAAATGTAAAAAATGAGGAACGATCTTGGCGGGGAGGTGACTATGGTTCCTTAGGTCTTATTTGATGGCCCGAAAAAATTTAGGTGATCCGAGTTCGGGAGGCCCGGCCCACTCGGAAGGCGTGGGCTGTAGCACACGAAAATATGAGAATCGGGCGGAATTCTAGTATTTTGGCCGAAAAATGCAAAATATGAGGAACGATCAGGACGGAGTGATGACTATGGTTTCTTAGGTCATATTTGATGGCCTTGAAAATTTTTAGGCGATCGTGGTCTGGGGGTCCTGGGACTACTTTGAAGGCCTAAACTATAGCACACGAAAATATGGGAATCAGGCGGAATTCTAATTTTTTGGCCGAAAAATTCAAAACTTGAGGAACGATCATGGCGGGGTGGTGACTATGGTTCCTTAGGCCGTATTTAATTGCCCGAAAAATTTTTAGACGTTCCGAGTCAGGGGGGACCGGCCCACTCGGAAGGTGTGAGCTATAGCACACGAAAATATGGGAATCGGGCGGAATTCTAGTTTTTTCGCTGAAAAACGCAAACAACTAGGAAAATTCATGGCGGAACGGTGACTATGGTTCCTTAGGTCGTATTTGATGGTCAGGAAAAATTTTAGGCGATCGGGGTCCAGGGGTCCCTACCCATTGGGAAGGCGTGGGCAATTATAACACAGGAAAATATGGGAATCGGACGGAATTCTAGTTTTTTAGCCGAAAAATGCAAACAATGAGGAACGATCATGGCGGGGAGGTGACTATGGTCCTTAGGTCTTATTTGATTGCCCGAATAAAATTTAGATGATCCGAGTCCGGGGGGCCTGGCCCACTCGGAAGGCGTGCACAAAAATATGGGAACCGGGCGGATTTCTAGTTTTTTGGCCGAAAATGCGAAAAATTAGGAAAGATCATGGCGAGGTGGTGACTATGGTTCCTAAGGTCCTATTTTATGGCCCGAAAAAACTTTAGGCGATCCGAGTACGGGGGGCTCGGTCCACTCGAAGGCGTGGGTAATAGCACACAATAATATGGTAATCGGGCGGAATTTTAGTGTTTTGGCCGAAAAACGCAAAAAATGAAGAACGATCATGGCGGGGCGGTGACTATGGTTCCTTAGGTCGTATTTGATGGTTGGAAAATTTTAGGCGATCGGGGGTCCGGGGTTCCCGGGACCACTCGGAAGGCGTGGGCAAATTTAATTAAAAGATTAAGTTCTATTGAAAAGGATTATAATGATTTAAGAACAAAAGAAGATTTCCCTGGTAAAAAGGAAAAACTCGAGTTTCTAATACAATGCTCCAGAAAAACCTCTGAAGAAATTAGTAAAATAGAAACAGTCTCTACAATCAATTCCATTGATTCTGAAATCAACAGAATTACTAACGATCCAAGACATTCTAATAAAAAGAATTACTATGGAAGGGCAAAACTGTTGCTGCTCCTTCTAAAAGAGCAAAACAACATAAGAAATCTTCTGAAAGGATAAAAAGACGCCATAAGCGTAAAGAAAAAAAGGAAGGAACTCCTAAGAAAAGAAGATTTAGGATTTATTATTTATGCTAGTACCAGCTTGATTTAAGGTAGTATCTGGTTTAGAGATTACTAATTTTGTTTTAAGCCTCTCTTCGATTTGTTCTAGAAGTTTATCCGAAAAATCAAATTTTTCTTCTAATTCTGGAAACTTCTCTTTAGAATATTCAGGAAGCTTAATAAGAGGATGCGTTTCAATTTTAGAAGTTGTTATAGACCTTGTAGGGATTCCTAATTTATTAGTATCTTTTAACTGATTATAGACTACATGTAATAAATTATTTGTGTAATTATTTTGTACAATAATTTTATTAATGTCTTTGTTGGTTGGTCCAATGTCAGTATGAACACTTTCTCTTTTAAAAGGGGAAGCTGTGATTACTTCGCTTTGGACTGATAACAAAATTTCTTCTAAGGGTGGATTAACGTCTTCAATTATACCTTTATTTTTGGTATACCATTTATTAACAATCATTTTTAAAGACTCCTTTTGATTTGGAATCTGTCCAGTTATTTCAAACCATTTAAAGAATTCAATATCACATTTGATTCTTTTTAAGTCTTTAATCCATTTATCTTTAAAAGATAACCTTTGTTCTAAAGAATAAGTATCTACATACCATTTTCGATTGATGGTATTGTTGGGATGTAACCACTGAGCATCTAGACTTTTCCAATTTATTTCAAAGTCATCGGCTCGGATTACAGTTAATTGATCAACCGTTTCAGCAGTTGGACTTTTTGGAGTAGAAATAAAGGGTCTGTTTTGATAAATAACTTTGGAAACAGTATTATTAAAATCTACTCCCTTAAGTTTTGTATCGATTTCTTCGATAAGTTCTTCATCACTCTTGCTATCCTTAGAAGCAGGTTTAGTAAAGGTCATTCTTCTACTGGAAGAAGCTTCACTAGTCGAATTTGGACTTAAGAACTTTAAGTCTATTGCTCCAGAAGGATGTTGAATGACTTGTTCAATGTATGAACTCTCAGGTTCATAAATTGGTTGGGTAATGGAGTTAAAACTCCATTCGTCTTTCGAAAGAATTTCATCCCATTGAATCATTCTAGGGACGAACGTATTACTATGTTCTTGGTTTGCTTCCATGAGCATAGTAACTCCTTTATTACTTTCGATCTTAGCTTTTGGGGCTAAAGTTGTTTTCATAAGTCTGTAATAAACTCTATATATTACAGCTATTTCTCTTGTATTAACTTTGTTGTTCATATTTTTTGTTTTTATATTAAGAGTTAATGTATCCAGGACATTTTGATCATTTATGTCAACAGAAAAGTTTGGATAACAATTAAAGTATACAGGGCCTTGGGCTAAGTTACTTTGTAAGACTCCTAACAAAGAATCATCAAAGTTAAGAAGTCTGTCATCTCTTAGTAAGAGACAGAGAGGGGTGTCTAAACCTAATCTATATAAAGGTTTGACTGCCACTCGTACTAATCCGATGTGAAGGAAATTGAATTTCTTTATGTAATGTTGAATGTCTTGTGCAACTAATAACTTGATTGTTTCTATCGAGTTATTGATGGCAATAGTAGATTCACAAGTTTTGATGTTATAATTTTTTATAAAATCAAACTTACCAGTATGATAGATAGTATTGTAGGATTCTCTAGGAATACTCCAATTTTGTAAATCATTTTCTATTTTGGCAATATTAGTTACCGCCAGAGATTGGTTTATATCATTCAAGATTTTGTTTTTATCAGGATTATTCATAATAATATAGTTCTACTAATACAAGTATTTATTGCTTTTAGATTTAGAAGAATATAAAATCTTCTATTTTTATAAACATACAATTTTTGTACTAAAGTTTTTAAAACTTCAGAAATTTCTTCTAAACTTTGTTTTCTTGGTTCAATAAAAACAAGTTCTTTATAAATTTCAATATTGTATTCAGCACGAATTTTTTTTATTAATTTTTATTAATCTTTTTAGGCCTATCCATCTACCTTCATTTAAAATTCTTATTTTATGAAAAATAGGATGACGTTTCATTTGAAATAGGTTTTTCAAAATAATCAGTATTATAGGGGTATACTATCTTTAAGGAGTAAGTCTACTATCTCTGTTATCCTATCATGTAATAGTCTTCTAGATAATTCTATAATGTTCTTAACTGTATAGTGTTTACTACTTATCTTCTTCTTTACTGCAGATCTATCTTGGTAGTGTTCTAAGTTCTAAGTTATCTTGGGGGTTGGGGATTAAACGTGTTAACTGTGTCCTGTTGTGTCCTGTCTCTCATGGCACACCCTAGCCTATGGACGACAGCAACTGACGGCAGTTTAATAAGGTTTAATCGACATCCTACAAGGATCCCTCATACTATGAACATAGAACAGTAGCCTAGTAAGATCAGAAGCTTTAAAGAAGATGAACAGTAAACCTATGCAGAAATGAACAGTATAGAAATGTCTAAGAGTTATAACATGAACATGATAACAAGATTTCGACGAACCCTAAAGACAGTATAATAGGTTTAGCCTAACATGTTTAACATGGCTCTGGTACCATTAAGAGGATCTTAAGTTTTATCTTTAAAGTAGATAAAACAAATGCGGAATTAAATAATAAAGACAGAAACACTTACTTGTTAAAAGCTTTATTCAAACATAATAGAACATTTTACAGTGAGGGAAAGAAAAGATAGAGAAAAACTTGGGAGATTTTCGGATGCCCTCTATTACAAAGGTTGGAGTCTTTATATAGACTTCAGATTTTTGTTAAGTTAATCTTAACCGTTTGAATGGACGATCCTAGTTTGCTGTCTGTTGCTTTACTGAAGGGTCGTCTGCTGCTTTTCTGAAGAGGCAAGTACTGTGTTTGTCTTCTTGTGGTTGTCATTATCAGATGACTTCTTCTTTTTGAAGAGTCTTTTGTCTTTGTCTGGAGAATCATTATCTTCAGTTATTATTCTTCTTCTGCGTAGGCCCGGTAGGCTTGGGCTATTCCGTGTGGGTCCTCCATGTCCCCATTGTCTTGGTTTTCCGTTGAGGAAGATGCTGATACTGTGTCTAGCATAGCCTGTATTTCTACTGGGCTTGCTGTTTCAATGTTTGCTAAGACTTCTAGGAATCTCTTTTTTAATTCTGCTTGTGAACTGGTAGATCCACTCTTGCTGGTTGGTTTGGGTTTCTTGATTTCTCTTGATTCAGGAACCCATCCTTTGATTTTTGGTATTTTAACTAAATATTGAATTCGTTCGATTTGTTCTATTTCGAACATCCAACTAATAACAAAAGAAATCCTCTTTGCAAAGTAATATTTGCAAATCTTGATGTGGTCTGGTAGGGTAGAGATTTCCTATTCTTTCTGGAATCTCTCATAATGAATATGGAAGCTTCGGGGCATTGATTGCTCTGTTCCTCCAAATGCTTTCCACCAGTCATAGAACCATATTGGTATGACTGACTTAGCTGCTTGTTCGCTGTATTTTACGAACCATGTATGAGAACCCGGGCGTAGGTACATAAAGTTATACCATGCGTCCATATAATCTTTAAAATTATATGTTTGAGGTCTGAATTGTACAGAGAGCACAATCGGGGTGTGCAAATGATCCATTCCCCATTCAAAGGGACTCATAATTTTATGAATGGTAAATCTAGAATACTTGATGCTATCAGGGTCTTTGTCATCCCTGAGGGTATGTTCAAAACTGACTGATCCTGTATCTGTAAGGATAAATTCATAATACCTTCTTGATTTGAGAGGGTCACTGGTTTCAACATAGTTTCTGTTTGTATAACAGGGTCTGATCAAATCTGGTTTGTCAAAGTTTTCGTATCCTTTGTCCAATGCTATCACTTTGATTGGTGCTTTGGAGATTATTGCAAATGTTTCTTTTTCTTGAGAAACTAGTTTTTTACCTTCCTTTTTGGATGGTGTCTCTGGCTTGACTGCTTGTGCCAATGACTCTGGGGTCTTCATTTCATAATCTGAGCTGGTGAGTGTCTTACCAGTCTGGCTTGTCGAAGCTTTCGAAGAAACTTGTTGGAATGGTCCTTCTATTTTTGGAATAGTACCAAGGACTTTCTTTGTAGCTGGTTTGTTTATAGTGGGAACTCTCGGAGGGGTTACCATTATATTTAGAGGTGGTCTCACGGGTAAGGGGGGATAAAAATCTGCTAGTGCAGAATATCTATTTTCTCTCTTTGGTGAGGCCTTGAAAGGACCCTTCTGGTTTGGTCTCATTTTTTCCCTACAGGAATTCTCTGGTTAGAAAGTTGGGTAAAGAATTTTCCTCACCTTTAATAAACTCAATTTGAAAATCAAAACTAGATAATAGTGCTTGCCATTTGGCAAAAATCTGTTTTGAAATGAGGTTTTTAACATCTTTTTGCAAAATTTCTTTAGCTGACTTACAATCAACTCTTAATAAAAATTCTTTATTAATTAAGTCATCTTGAAACTTTGTAATACATAGTACTATAGACAAAATCTCTTTTTTGACTGTGCTATAGTTTTTCTGAGCCGAATTCCAAATTCCAAAAGTGAAACAGACCAATGGTTCTGAAGAGTTTAATGAGACTCTTTGTTTAAGATTACCACCGTACCCTTCATCAGAAGCGTCAGTGTCGACTATCATGAATGCCTCAGGATTAGGAATGCCTAGACAAGGAAGTTTTTGAACAATAGATTTGACTCTTTTGACAGTGTCAGTTTGTTCTTGATTCCATGGAACTGGATTCTTTCTGAGACGTTTGTATAGTGGTTCACAGATATGGAATCGCGCAGAATTCTAGGTTTTTTGCCAAAAAGCACAAAAACCTAGGAACGATCATGGCGGGGCGGTGACTATGGTTCCTTAGGTCGTATTTGATGGTCCGGAAAAACTTTAGGCAAGAGGGGTACGGCGGTTCCGGGACCACTCGGAAGGCATAGGCTATAGCACACGAAAATATGAGAATCGCACGAAATTCTAGTTGTTTGGCCGAAAAATGCAAAAAATGAGGAAGGATCATAGAGGGGCGGTTACTATGGTTCCTTAGGTCATATTTGATAGCCTGGAAAAATATTTAGGCGATCGGGGTCCGGGGGTCCCGGGACCACTTGGAAGGCGTGGGCTATAGCACACAAAAATATTGGAATCGAGCGGAATTCTAGTTTTTTGGTCGAAAAATGCAAAACATGAGGAACAATCATGGCGAGGCGGTGACTATGGTTCCTTTGGTCCTATTTGATGGTCCAAAAAAATTTAGGCGATCCGAGTCTGGGGGGCCCGGCCCACTCGGAAGGTGAGGGCAATAGAACACAAACATATGGTAATCCGACGGAATTCTAGTTTTTTTGTCGAAAAATACAAAAAATGAGGAACGATCATGGCGGGGTAGTGACTATGGTTCCTTAGGTTGTATTTGATGGCCCGAAATTTTTTTAGGTGATCCGAGTCCGCGGGGCCGGCCCACTCGGAAGGCGTGGGATATAACACACGAAAATATGGGAATCGGGCGAAATTCTAGGTTTTTGGCCGAAAAACGCAAAAAACTAAGAACGATCATGGTGGGGCCGTGACTATGGTTCCTTAGGTCGTATTTTATGGCCCGGAAAAATTTTAAGCTATCGGGGTCCGGGGGTCTGGGACCACTCGGAAGGCATGGGCTATAGCACACGAAAATATGGGAATCGCGCGGAATTCTAGTTTTTTGGCCGAAAAATGCAAAAAATTAGGAACGATCATGGCAGGGCAGTGACTATGGTTCCTTAAATCATATTTGATGGCCCGGAACAATAATAGGCAATCAGGGTCCAGGGTTCCCGGGACCACTTGGAAGGCGTGGGCTATAACACACGAAAATATGGGAATCGGGCGGAATTCTAGTTTTTTCGCTGAAAAATGCAAAAAATGAGGAACGATCATTGTGGGGCGGTGACTATGGTTCCTTAGGTCGTATTTGATGGTACGGAAAAATTTTAGGAGATCGGGGTTCAAGGGTCCCGGGACCACTTGGAAGGCGTGGGTAATAGCACACGAAAATAAGGGAATTGGGCAGAATTCTAGCTTTTTTGCCGTAAAATGCATGAAATGAGGACTGATCATGGCAGGGCGGTGACTATGGTTCCTTAGGTCGTATTTGATTGCCCTAAAATTTTTAGGCGATCGGGGTCCGGGAGTCCCGGGTCCACTTGGAAGGCATGGGCTATAACACACGAAAATATGGGAATCGGGCGGAATTCTAGATTTTTGGCCATAAAATGCAAAAAATGAGGAAAGGTCATGGAGGGGCTGTGACTTTGGTTCCTTAGCTCATATTTGATGGTCCGGAAAATTTTTAGGCGATCCGGCTCCGGGGGGCCCTACACATTGGGAAGGCGTCGGCTATTATAGCACATGAAAATATGGGAATCGTGCGGAATTCTAGTTTTTTAGCCGAAAAATGTAAAAAATAAGGAACAATCTTGGCGGGGAGGTGACTATGGTTCCTTAGGTCTTATTTGATGGCCTGAAAAAAATTTAGGTGATCCGAGTTCGGGAGGCCCGACCCACTCGGAAGGCGTGGGCTGTAGCACACGAAAATATGGGAATCGGGCGGAATTCTAGTTTTTTGGCCGAAAAACGCAAAATATGAGGAACGATCAGGGCAGGGAGATGACTATGGTTTCTTAGGTCATATTTAATGGCCTTGAAAATTTTTAGGCGATCGTGGTCTGGGGGTCCTGGGACCACTTTGAAGGCCTAAGCTATAGCACACGAAAATATGGGAATCGGGCGGAATTCTAATTTTTTGGCCGAAAAATGCAAAAATTGAGGAACGATCATGGCGGGGCGGTGACTATGGTTCCTTAGGTCGTATTTAATGGCCCCAAAAAATTTTAGACGTTCCGAGTCAGGGGGGACCGGCCCACTCGGAAGGTGTGAGCTATAGCACACGAAAATATGGGAATCGGGCGGAATTCTAGTCTTTTCGCTGAAAAACTCAAACAACTAGGAAAATTCATGGCGGAACGGTGACTATGGCTCCTTAGGTCGTATTTAATGGTCCGAAAAAATTTTAGGCGATCGGGGTCCGGGGGTCCCTACCCATTGGGAAGGCGTGGGCAATTATAGCACAGGAAAATATGGGAATCAGACGGAATTCTAGTTTTTTAGCCGAAAAATGCAAACAATGAGGAACGATCATGGCGGGGAGGTGACTATGGTCCTTAGGTCTTATTTGATGGCCCGAATAAAATTTAGATGATCCGAGTCCGGGGGGCCTGGCCCACTCGGAAGGCGTGGGCTATAGCACACGAAAATATGGGAATCGGGCGGAATTCTAGTTTTTTTGCCGGAAATCGCAATAAATGAGGAACGATCATGGCGGGGCAGTTACTATGGTTCCTTAGGTCGTATTTGATGGCCCGGAAAAATTTTAGGCGATCGGTGTCCGGGGATCCCGAGACCACTTGGAAAGCGTTGTCTATAGCACACAAAAATATGGGAACCGGGCGGATTTCTAGTTTTTTGGCCGAAAAATGCGTAAAATTAGGAAAGATCATGGCGAGGTGGTGACTATGGTTCCTAAGGTCCTATATTATGGCCCGAAAAAACTTTAGGCGATCCGAGTACGGGGGGCTCGGCCCACTCGAAGGCGTGGGCAATAGCACATAATAATATGGTAATCGGCCGAAATTCTAGTGTTTTGGCCAAAAAACACAAAAAATGAAGAACGATCATGGCGGGGCGGTGACTATGGTTCCTTAGGTCATATTTGATGGCTGGAAAATTTTTAGGCGATCGGGGTCCGGGGTTCCCGGGACCACTCGGAAGGCGTGGGCTATAGCAAATGAAGATATGGAATCGCGCGGAATTCTAGGTTTTTTGCCAAAAAACACAAAAACCTAGAAACGATCATGGCGGGGCGGTGACTAAGGTTCCTTAGGTCATATTTGATGGTCCGGAAAAACTTTAGGCAATAGGGGTCCGGCGGTTCCGGGACCACTCGGAAGGCGTGGGCTATAGCGCACGAAAATATGAGAATCTCGCGGAATTCTAGTTGTTTGGCCGAAAATGCAACAAATTGAGGAAGGATCATAGAGGGGCGGTTACTATGGTTCCTTAGGTCGTATTTGATAGCCTGGAAAAAAATTTAGGCAATCGGGGTCCGGGGGTCCCGGGACCAATTGGAAGGCGTGGGCTATATAGCACACAAAAATATTGGAATCGAGCGGAATTCTAGTTTTTTGGCCGAAAAATGCAAAACATGAGGAACAATCATGGCGAGGCGGTGACTATGGTTCCTTTGGTCCTATTTGATGGTCCGAAAAAATTTAGGCGATCCGAGTCCGGGGGCCCGGCCCACTCGGAAAGCGAGGGCAATAGAACACAAATATATGGTAATCCGACGGAATTCTAGTTTTTTCGTCGAAAAATGCAAATAATGAGGAACGATCATGGCGGGCAGTGACTATGGTTCCTTAGGTTGTATTTGATGGACCGAAATTTTTTTAGGTGATCCGAGTCCGCGGGGCCGGCCCACTCGGAAGGCGTGGGATATAACGCATGAAAATATGGGAATCGGGCAGAATTCTAGGTTTTTGGCCGAAAAACGCAAAAAACTATGAACGATCATGGTGGGGCCATGACTATGGTTCTTTAGGTCGTATTTTATGGCCCGGAAAAATTTTAGGCTATCGGGGTCCGGGGGTCTGGGACCACTCGGAAGGCATGGGCTATAGCACATGAAAATTTGGGAATCGCACGGAATTCTAGTTTTTTGGCCAAAAAACACAAAAAATGAGGTACGATCATGGCAGGGCGGTGACTATGGTTCCTTAAATCGTATTTGATGGCCCGGAAAAATAATAGGCGATCGGGTTCCAGGGTTCCCGGGACTACTTGGAAGGCGTGGGCAATAACACACGAAAATATGGGAATCGGGCGGAATTCTAGTTTTTTCGCCGAAAAATGCAAAAAAATGAGGAACGATCATTGCGGGGCGGTGACTGTGGTTCCTTAGGTCGTATTTGATGGTATGGAAATATTTTAGGAGATCGGGGTTCAAGGGTCCCGGGACCACTTGGAAGGCGTGGGTTATAGCACACGAAAATAAGGGAATCGGGCAGAATTCTAGTTTTTTCTCCGTAAAATGCATGAAATGAGGACAGTTCATGGCGGGGCGGTGACTATGGTTCCTTAGGTCGTATTTGATGGCCCGAAAAATTTTAGGCGATCGGGGTCCGGGAGTCCCGGGTCCACTTGGAAGGCATGGGCTATAACACACGAAAATATGGGAATGGGGCGGAATTCTAGTTTTTTGGCCATAAAATGCAAAAAAGGAGGAAAGGTCATGGAGGGGCTGTGACTTTGGTTCCTTAGCTCGTATTTGATGGCTAGGAAAAATTTTAGGCGATCCAGCTCCGAGGGGCCCTACACATTGGGAAGGCGTGGGCTATTATAGCACATGAAAATATGGGAATCGTGCGGAATTCTAGTTTTTTGGCCGAAAAATGTAAAAAATGAGGAACAATCTTGGCGGGGAGGTGACTATGGTTTCTTAGGTCTTATTTGATGGCCCAAAAAAAATTTAGGTGATCCGAGTTCGGGAGGCCCGGCCCACTCGGAAGGCGTGGGCTGTAGCACACGAAAATATGGGAATCGGGAGGAATTCTAGTTTTTTGGCCGAAAAATGCAAAATATGAGGAATGATCAGGGCGGGGCGATGACTATGGTTTCTTAGGTCATATTTGATGGCCTTGAAAATTTTTAGGCGATCGTGGTCTGGGGGTCCTGGGACCACTTTGATGGCCTAAGCTATAGCACACGAAAATATGGGAATCGGGCGGAATTCTAATTTTTTGGCCGAAAAATGCAAAAATTGAGGAACGATCATGGCGGGGTGGTGACTATGGTTCCTTAGGTCGTATTTAATGGCCTGGAAAAATTTTAGACGTTCCGAGTCAGGGGGACCGGCCCACTCGGAAGGTGTGAGCTACAGCACACGAAAATTTGGGAATCGGGCGGAATTCTAGTTTTTTCGCTGAAAAACGCAAAATACTAGGAAAATTCATGGCGGAAAGGTGACTATGGTTCCTTAGGTCGTATTTGATGGTCCGGAAAAATTTTAGGCGATCGGGGTCCGGGGGTGCCTACCCATTGGGAAGGCATGGGCAATTATAGCACAGGAAAATATGGGAATCGGACGGAATTCTAGTTTTTAGCCGAAAAATGCAAACAATGAGGAACGATCATGGCGGGGAGGTGACTGTGGTCCTTAGGTCTTATTTGATGGCCCGAATAAAATTTAGATGATCCGAGTCCGGGGGGCCTGGCCCACTCGGAAGGCGTGGGCTATAGCACACGAAAAGATGGGAATCAGGCGGAATTCTAGTTTTTTTGCCGGAAATCGCAATAAATGAGGAACCATCATGGCGGGGCGGTAACTATGGTTCCTTAGGTCGTATTTGATGGTCCGGAAAAACTTTAGGCGATAGGGGTCCGGGGGTCTGGGACCTCTCGGAAGGCGTGGGCTATAGCACACGAAAATATGGGAATCGCGCGGAATTCTAGTTTTTTGGCCAAAAAACGTAAAGAATAAGGAACGATCATGGCAGGGCGGTGACTATGGTTCCTTAAATCATATTTTATGGCCCGTAAAAATATTAGGCGATCGGGGTCCAAGGTTCCCGGGACCACTTGGAAGGCGTGGGCTATAACACACGAAAATATGGGAATCGGGCGGAATTCTAGTTTTTTGCCGAAAAATGCAAAAAATGAGGAACGATCATTGCGGGGTGGTGACTATGGTTCCTTAGGTCGTATTTGATGGCCCGAAAATTTTTTAGGCGATCCGAGTCCGTAAGGCCCGGCCCACTCGGAAGACGTGGGCAATAGCACACGAAAATATGGGAATCATGCGGAATTCTAGTTTTTTGGCAGAAAAACTCAAAAATGGGGAACGATCATGGCGGGGCGGTTATTATGGTTCCTTGGGTCGTATTTGATGGCCCCAAAAAATTTTAGGCGATCGGGGTCCGGGGGTACCGGGACCACTTGGAAGGCGTGAGCTATAGCACACGAAAATATGGGAATCGGGCGGAATTCTAGTTTTTTGGCCGAAAAATGCAAAATATTAGCAACGATCATGGCGGGGCGGTGACTATGGTTCCTTAGGTCGTATTTGATGGCCCGGAAAAATTTTAGGCGATCCGAGTCTGGTAGGCCCGGCCCACTCGGAAGGCTTGGGCAATAACACACGAAAATATGGGAATCGGGCGGAATTCTAGTTTTTTGGACGTAAAATGCAAAAACTGAGGACCTATCATGGTGGGGCGGTGACTATGTTTCCTTAGGTCGTATGTGATGGCCCGGAAAAATATTAGGCGACCGGGGTCCGAGGTTCCCAGGACCACTTGGAAGGCGTGGGCTGTAGCACACAAAAATATGGGAATCGAGCGGAATTCTAGGTTTTTGGCCTAAAAATGCAAAAAATGAGGAACGATCATGGCGGGGCGGTGAATATGGTTCCTTAGGTCGTATTTGATGGCCCGCAAAAATTTTAGGCGATCCGAGTCCTGGAGGCCCGACCCACTCGGAAGGCGTGGGCAATAGTAGACGAAAATATGAGAATCGGGCGAAATTCTAGTTTTTTGGCCGAAAAACACAAAATAAGAGGAACGATCATGGCGGGGCGGTGACTATAGTTTCTTAGGTCGCATTTGATGGTCCGGAAAAATTTTAGGCGATCAGGGTCCAGGAATCCCTACCCATTGGGAAGGCGTGGGCAATTATAGCACACGAAAATATGGAAATCGTACGGAATTCTAGTTTTTAGCCAAAAAATGCAAACAATGAGGAACGATCATGGCGGGGAGGTGAATATGGTTCCTTAGGTCGTATTTGATTGCCCCGAAAAGTTTTAGGCGATTCGAGTCTGGTAGGCCCGGCCCACTCGGAAGGTTTGGGCTATAGCACACGAAAATATGGGAATCGGGCGGAATTCTAGTTTTTTGCCGGAAATCGCAAAAAATGAAGAACGATCATAGAGGGGCGGTGACTATGGTTTCTTAGGTCGTATTTGATGGTACGGAAAAAGTTTAGGCGATCCGAGTCCGGGAGACCCGGCCCACTCGGAAGGTGTGGGCTATAGCACACGAAAATATGGGAATCGGGCGAAATTCTAGTTTTTTGGCCGAAAAACACAAAATAAGAGGAACGATCATGGCAGGGCGGTGACTATGGTTTCTTAGGTCTTATTTGATGGCCCGAATAAAATTTAGATGATCCGAGTCCGGGGGGCCCAGTCCATTCGGAAGGTGAGGGTTATAGCACACGAAAATATGGGAATCGGGCGGAATTCTAGTTTTTTTGTCGGAAATCGCAATAAGTGAGGAACGTACATGGCGGGGCGGTTCCTATGGTTCCTTAGGTCGTATTTGATGGCCCGGAAAAATTTTAGGCGATCGGGGTCCGGGGATCCCGGGACCACTTGGAAAGCGTGGGCTATATCACACAAAAATATGGGAACCGGGCGGAATTCTAATTTTTTGGCCGAAAAATGCGGAAAATGAGGAACGATCATGGCGAGGTGGTGACTATGGTTCCTTAGGTCCTATTTTATGGCCCGAAAAAACTTTAGGTGATCAGAGTACGGGGGGCTCGGCCCACTCGGAAGGCGTGGGCAATAGCACACAATAATATGGCAATCGGGCGGAATTCTATTGTTTTGGCCGAAAAATGCAAAAAATGAGGAACGATCATGGCGGGGCAGTGACTATGGTTCCTTAGGTTGTATTTGATAGCCCGAAAATCTTTTAGGTGATCCGAGTCTGGGGGGCCGGCCCACTCGGAACGCGTGGGATAGAACACTCAAAAATATGGGAATCAGGCAAAATTCTAGGTTTTTGGCCAAAAAATGCAAAAAATGAAGAACGATCATGGTGGGGCGGTGACTATGGTTCCTTAGGTCGTATTTGATGGTCCGGAACAACTTTAGGCGATCGGGGTCCGGGGGTCTAGGAGCACTCGGAAGGCGTGGGCTATAGCACACGAAAATATGGGAATCGCGCGGAATTCTAGTTTTTTCGCCGAAAAATGCAAAACATGAGGAACAATCATGGCAGGGTGGTGACTATGGTTCCTTAAATCATATTTTATGGCCCGTAAAACTATTAGGCGATCGAGGTCCGGGGTTCCCGGGACCACTTGGAAGGCGTGGGCTATAACACTCGAAAATATGGGAATCGGGCGGAATTCTAGTTTTTTGGCCGAAAAATGCAAATAATGAGGAACGATCATTGCGGGGTGGTGACTATGGTTCCTTAGGTCATATTTGACGGCCCAAAAATTTTTTAGGCGATCCGAGTCTGGAAGGCCCGGCCCACTCGGAAGACGTGGGCAATATCACACGAAAATATGGGAATCACGCGGAATTCTAGTTTTTTGGCCGAAAAACGCAAAAATGGGGAACGATCATGCCGGGGCAGTTATTATGGTTCCTTGGGTCGTATTTGATGGCCCGAAAAAAATTTAGGCGATCCGAGTCCGTAAGGCCCGGCCCACTCGGAAGACGTGGGCAATAGCACACAAAAATATGGGAATCACGCGGAATTCTAGTTTTTTGGCAGAAAAACTCAAAAATGGGGAACGATCATGGCGGGGCAGTTATTATGGTTCCTTGGGTCGTATTTGATGGCCCCAAAATATTTTAGGCGATCGGGGTCCGGGGGTACCAGGACCACTTGGAAGGCGTGAGCTATAGAACACGAAAATATGGGAATCGGGCGGAATTCTAGTTTTTTGTCCGAAAAATGCAAAATATTAGCAACGATCATGGCGGGGCGGTGACTATGGTTCCTTAGGTCGTATTTGATGGCCCGGAAAAATTTTAGGCGATCCGAGTCTGGTAGGCCCGGCCCACTCGGAAGGCTTGGGCAATAACACACGAAAATATGGGAATCGGGCGGAATTCTAGTTTTTTGGATGTAAAATGCAAAAAATGAGGAACGATCATGGTGGGGCGGTGACTATGGTTCCTTAGGTCGTATTTGAGGGCCCAGAAAAATATTAGGCGACCGGGGTCCGAGGTTCCCGGGACCACTTGGAAAGCGTGGGCTGTACCACACAAAAATATGGGAATGGAGCGGAATTCTAGGTTTTTGGCCGAAAAATGCAAAAACTTTGGAACGATCATGGCAGGGCGGTGAATATGGTTCCTTAGGTCGTATTTGATGGCCCGAATAAAATTTAGATGATCCGAGTCTGGGGGGCCCGGCCCACTCGTAAGGTGTGGGCTATAGCACACGAAAATATGGGAATCGGGCAGAATTCTAGTTTTTTTTGCCGGAAATCGCAATAAGTGAGGAACGATCATGGCGGGGAAGTTCCTATGGTTCCTTAGGTCGTATTTGATGGCCCGAAAAAATTTTAGGCGATCCGAGTCTGGTAGGCCCGGCCCACTCGGAAGGCTTGGGCAATAAAACACGAAAATATGGGAATCGGGCTGAATTCTAGTTTTTTGGACGTAAAATGCAAAAAATGAGGACCGATCATGGTGGGGCGGTGACTATGGTTCCTTAGGTCGTATTTGATGGCCCAGAAAAATATTAGGCGACCGGGGTCCGAGATTCCCGGGACCACTTGGAAGGCGTGGGCTGTAGCACACAAAAATATGGGAATGGAGCGGAATTCTAGGTTTTTGGCCGAAAAATGCAAAAAATGAGGAACGATCATGGCAGGGCGGTGAATATGGTTCCTTAGGTCGTATTTGATGGCCCGAATAAAATTAAGATGATCCGAGTCCGGGGGCCGGCCCACTCGTAAGGTGTGGGCTATAGCACACGAAAATATGGGAATCGGGCGGAATTCTAGTTTTTTTTGCCGGAAATCGCAATAAGTGAGGAACGATCATGGCAGGGCAGTTCCTATAGTTCCTTAGGTCGTATTTGATGGCCCGGAAAATTTTTAGGCGATCAGGGTCCGGGGATCCCGGGACCACTTGGAAAGCGTGGGCTATATCACACAAAAATATAGGAACCGGGCGGAATTCTAATTTTTTGGCCGAAAAATGCGAAAAATGAGGAACTATCATGGCGAGGTGGTGACTATGGTTCCTTAGGTCCTATTTTATGGCCCGAAAAAACTTTAGGCGATCCGAGTATGGGGGGCTCGGCCCACTCGGAAGGCGTGGGCACTAGCACACAATAATATGGTAATCGGGCGGAATTCTATTGTTTTGGCAAAAAAATGCAAAAAATGAGGAACGATCATGGCGGGGCAGTGACTATGGTTCCTTAGGTTGTATTTGATTGCCCAAAACCTTTTTAGGTGATCCGAGTCCGGGGGGCCGGCCCACTCGAAAGGCGTGGGATAGAACACTCGAAAATATGGGAATCGGGCGAAATTCTATGTTTTTGGCCGAAAAACGCAAAAACTGAAGTACGATCATGGAGGGGCGGTGACTATGGTTCCTTAGGTCGTATTTGATGGTCCGGAAAAACTTTAGGCGATAGGGGTCCGGGGGTCTGGGAGCACTCGGAATGCGTGGGCTATAGCACACGAAAATATGGAAATCGCGCGGAATTCTAGTTTTTTGGCCGAAAAATGCAAAACATGAGGAACGATCATGGCCGGGTGGTGACTATGGTTCCTTAAATAATTTTTTATTGCCCGTAAAAATATTAGGCGATCGGGGTCCGGGGTTCCCTGGATCACTTGGAAGGCGTGGGCTATAACACTCGAAAATATGGGAATCGGGCGGAATTCTAGTTTTTTGGCCGAAAAATGCAAAAAAATGAGGAACGATCATTGCGGGGTGGTGACTATGGTTCCTTAGGTCATATTTGATGGCCCGAAAATTTTTTAGGCGATCCGAGTCCGGAAGGCCCGGCCCACTCGGAAGACGTGGGCAATAGCACACGAAAATATGGGAATCACGCGGAATTCTAGTTTTTTGGCCGAAAAGCGCAAATATGGGGAACGATCATGGCGGGGCAGTTATTATGGTTCCTGGGGTCGTATTTGACGGCCCGGAAAAATTTTAGGCGATCAAGGTCCGGGGGTACCGGGACCACTTGGAAGGCGTGAGCTATAGCATACGAAAATATGGGAATCGGGCGGAATTCTAGTTTTTTGGCCGAAAAATGCAAAATATTAGCAACGATCATGGCGGGGCGGTGACTATGGTTCCTTAGGTTGTATTTGATAGCCCGAAAAATTTTTAGGCGATCCGAGTCTGGTAGGCCCGGCCCACTCGGAAGGCTTGGGCAATAACACACGAAAATATGGGAATCGGGCGGAATTCTAGTTTTATGGACGTAAAATGCAAAAAATGAGGACCGATCATGGTGGGGCGGTGACTATGGTTCCTTAGGTCGTATTTGATGGCCCGGAAAAATTTTAGGCGATCCGAGTCTGGTAGGCCCGGCCCACTCGGAAGGCTTGGGCAATAACACACGAAAATATGGAAATCGGGCGGAATTCTAGTTTTTGGGATGTAAAATGCAAAAAATGAGGACCGATCATGGTAGGGCGGTGCCTATGGTTCCTTAGGTCGTATTTGATGGCCCAGAAAAATATTAGGCGACCGGGGTCCGAGGTTCCCGGGACCACTTGGAAGGCGTGGTTGTAGCACACAAAAATATGGGAATGGAGCGGAATTCTAGGTTTTTGGCCGAAAAATGGAAAACATGAGGAACGATCATGGCAGGGCGGTGAATATGGTTCCTTAGGTCGTATTTGATGGCCCGGAAAATTTTTAGGCGATCCGAGTCCGGGGGCCCAGTCCATTCGGAAGGTGAGGGTTATAGCACACGAAAATATGGAAATCGGGCGGAATTCTAGTTTTTTTGCCGGAAATCACAATAAGTGAGGAACGATCATGGCGGGGCAGTTCCTATGGTTCCTTAGGTCGTATTTGATGGCACGGAAAAATTTTAGGCGATCGGGGTCCTGGGATCCCGGGACCACTTGGAAAGCGTGGGCTATAGCACACAAAAATATGGGAACTGGGCGGAATTCTACTTTTTTGGCCGAAAAATGCATAAAATGAAGAACGATCATGGCGAGGTGGTGACTATGGTTCCTTAGGTCCTATTTTATGGCCCGAAAAAACTTTAGGCATTCCGAGTACGGGGGGCTCGGCCCACTCGGAAGGCGTGGGCAATAGCACACAATAATATGGTAATCGGGCGAAATTCTAGTTTTTGGCCGAAAAAGGCAAAAAATTAGGAACGATCATGGCGGGGCAGTGACTATGGTTCCTTAGGTTGTATTTGATTGCCCAAAATTTTTTTAGGTGATCCGAGACTGGGGGGCAGGCCCACTCGGAAGGCGTGGGATATAACACTCGAAAATATGGGAATCGGGCAAAATTCTAGGTTTTTGGCCGAAAAACGCAAAAAATGAAAAACGATCATGGAGGGGCGGTGACTATGGTTCCTTAGGTCGTATTTGATGGTCCGGAAAAACTTTAGGCGATAGGGGTCCGGGGGTCTGGGACCACTCGGAAGGCGTGGGCTATAGCACACGAAAATATGGTAATCGCGCGGAATTCTAGTTTTTTGGCCGAAAAATGCAAAGAATGAGGAACGATCATGCCAGGGCGGTGACTATGGTTCCTTAAATCATATTTTATGGCCCGTAAAAATATTAGGCGATCGGGGTCCGGGGTTCCCGGGACCACTTGGAAGGCGTGGGCTATAACACACGAAAATATGGGAATCGGGCGAAATTCTAATTTTTTGGCCGAAAAATGCAAAAAATGAGGAACGATCATTGCGGGGTGGTGACTATGGTTCCTTAGGTCGTATTTGATGGCCCAAAAAAATTTTAGGCGATCCGAGTCCGTAAGGCCCGGCCCACTCGAAAGACGTGGGCAATAGCACACGAAAATATGGGAATCACGCGGAATTCTAGTTTTTTGGAAGAAAAACGCAAAAATGGGGAACGATCATGGCGGGACGGTTATTATGGTTCCTTGGGTCGTATTTGATGGCTCCGAAAAATTTTAGGCGATCGGGGTCCGGGACCACTTGGAAGGCGTGAGCTATAGCACACGAAAATATGGGAATCGGGCGGAATTCTAGTTTTTGGCCGAAAAATGCAAAATATTAGCAACGATCATGGCGGGGCAGTGACTATGGTTCCTTAGGTCGTATTTGATGGCCCGGATAAATTTTAGGCAATCCGAGTCTGGTAGGCCCGGCCCACTCGAAAGGCTTGGGCAATAACACACGAAAATATGGGAATCGGGCGGAATTCTAGATTTTTGGCCATAAAATGCAAAAAATGAGGAAAGGTCATGGAGGGGCTGTGACTTTGGTTCCTTAGCTCGTATTTGATGGCCCGGAAAATTTTTAGGCGATCCGGCTCCGGGGGGCCCTACACATTGGGAAGGCGTCGGCTATTATAGCACATGAAAATATGGGAATCGGGCGGAATTCTAGTTTTTTGGCCGAAAAACGCAAAATATGAGGAACGATCATGGCAGGGCGATGACTATGGTTTCTTAGGTCATATTTAATGGCCTTGAAAATTTTTAGGCGATCGTGGTCTGGGGGTCCTGGGACCACTTTGAAGGCCTAAGCTATAGCACACGAAAATATGGGAATCGGGCGGAATTCTAATTTTTTGGCCGAAAAAATGCAAAAATTGAGGAACGATCATGGCGGGGCGGTGACTATGGTTCCTTAGATCGTATTTAATGGCCCCAAAAAATTTTAGACGTTCCGAGTCAGGGGAGACCGGCCCACTCGGAAGGTGTGAGCTATAGCACACGAAAATATGGGAATCGGGCGGAATTCTAGTTTTTTCGCTGAAAAACGCAAACAACTAGGAAAATTCATGGCGGAACGGTGACTATGGTTCCTTAGGTCGTATTTGATGGTCCGAAAAAATTTTAGGCGATCGGGGTCCGGGGGTCCCTACCCATTGGGAAGGCGTGGGCAATTATAGCACAGGAAAATATGGGAATCAGACGGAATTCTAGTTTTTTAGCCGAAAAATGCAAACAATGAGGAACGATCATGGCGGGGAGGTGACTATGGTCCTTAGCTCTTATTTGATGGCCCGAATAAAATTTAGATGATCCGAGTCCGGGGGGCCTGGCCCACTCGGAAGGCGTGGGCTATAGCACACGAAAATATGGGAATCGGGCGGAATTCTAGTTATTTAGACGTAAAATGCAAAAACTGAGGACCTATCATGGTGGGGCGGTGACTATGTTTCCTTAGGTCGTATGTGATGGCCCGGAAAAATATTAGGCGACCGGGGTCCGAGGTTCCCAGGACCACTTGGAAGGCGTGGGTTGTAGCACACAAAAATATGGGAATCGAGCGGAATTCTAGGTTTTTGGCCTAGAAATGCAAAAAATGAGGAACGATCATGGTGGGGCGGTGAATATGGTTCCTTAGGTCGTATTTGATGGCCCGGAAAAATTTTAGGCGATCCGAGTCCTGGAGGCCCGACCCACTCGGAAGGCGTGGGCAATAGTAGACGAAAATATGAGAATCAGGCGAAATTCTAGTTTTTTGGCCGAAAAACACAAAATAAGAGGAACGATCATGGCGGGGCGGTGACTATGGTTTCTTAGGTCGCATTTGATGGTCCGGAAAAATTTTAGGCGATCGGGGTCCAGGATTCCCTACCCATTGGGAAGGCATGGGCAATTATAGCACACGAAAATATGGAAATCGTACGGAATTCTAGTTTTTAGCCAAAAAATGCAAACAATGAGGAACGATCATGTCGGGGAGGTGAATATGGTTCCTTAGGTCGTATTTGATGGCCCCGAAAAATTTTAGGCGATTCGAGTCTGGTAGGCCCGGCCCACTCGGAAGGTGTGGGCTATAGCACACGAAAATATGGGAATCGGGCGGAATTCTAGTTTTTTTGCCGGAAATCGCAAAAAATGAAGAATGATCATAGAGGGGCGGTGACTATGGTTCCTTAGGTCGTATTTGATGGTACGGAAAAAGTTTAGGCGATCCGAGTCCGGGAGACCCGGCCCACTCGGAAGGTGTGGGCTATAGCACACGAAAATATGGGAATCGGGCGAAATTCTAGTTTTTTGGCCGAAAAACACAAAATAAGAGGAACGATCATGGCAGGGCGGTGACTATGGTTTCTTAGGTCTTATTTGATGGCCCGAATAAAATTTAGATGATCCGAGTCCAGGGGGCCCAGTCCATTCGGAAGGTGAGGGTTATAGCACACGAAAATATGGGAATCGGGCGGAATTCTAGTTTTTTTGCCGGAAATCGCAATAACTGAGGAACGTTCATGGCGGGGCGGTTCCTATGGTTCCTTAGGTCGTATTTGATGGCCCGGAAAAATTTTAGGCGATCGGGGTCCGGGGATCCCGGGACCACTTGGAAAGCGTGGGCTATATCACACAAAAATATGGGAACCGGGCGGAATTCTAATTTTTTGGCCGAAAAATGCGGAAAATGAGGAACGATCATGGCGAGGTGGTGACTATGGTTCCTTAGGTCCTATTTTATGGCCCGAAAAAACTTTAGGCGATCAGAGTACGGGGGGCTTGGCCCACTCGGAAGGCGTGGGCAATAGCACACAATAATATGGCAATCGGGCGGAATTCTATTGTTTTGGCCGAAAAATGCAAAAACTGAGGAACGATCATGGCGGGGCAGTGACTATGGTTCGTTAGGTTGTATTTGATAGCCCGAAAATCTTTTAGGTGATCCGAGTCTGGGGGGCCGGCCCACTCGGAACGCGTGGGATAGAACACTCGAAAATATGGGAATTTGGCGAAATTCTAGGTTTTTGGCCGAAAAATGCAAAAAATGAAGAACGATCATGGTGGGGCGGTGACTATGGTTCCTTAGGTCGTATTTGATGGTCCGGAACAACTTTAGGCGATCGGGGTCCGGGGGTCTGGGAGCACTCGGAAGGCGTGGGCTATAGCACACGAAAATATGGGAATCACGCGGAATTCTAGTTTTTTCGCCGAAAAATGCAAAACATGAGGAACAATCATGGCAGGGTGGTGACTATGGTTCCTTAAATCATATTTTATGGCCCGTAAAAATATTAGGCGATCGGGGTCCGGGGTTCCCGGGACCACTTGGAAGGCGTGGGCTATAACACTCGAAAATATGGGAATCGGGCGGAATTCTAGTTTTTTGGCCGAAAAATACAAATAATGAGGAACGATCATTGCGAGGTGGTGACTATGGTTCCTTAGGTCATATTTGACGGCCCAAAAATTTTTTAGGCAATCCGAGTCCGGAAGGCCCGGCCCACTCGGAAGACGTGGGCAATAG
Organism: Nicotiana tomentosiformis; assembly: GCF_000390325.3. NCBI lineage: Eukaryota > Viridiplantae > Streptophyta > Magnoliopsida > Solanales > Solanaceae > Nicotiana > Nicotiana tomentosiformis. Next base: position 62,681,311 of record NC_090812.1, read on the forward strand.
CACACGAAAATATGGGAATCACGCGGAATTCTAGTTTTTTGGCCGAAAAACGCAAAAATGGGGAACGATCATGCTGGGGCGGTTATTATGGTTCCTTGGGTCGTATTTGATGGCCCGAAAAAAATTTAGGCGATCCAAGTCCGTAAGGTCCGGCCCACTCGGAAGACGTGGGCAATAGCACACGAAAATATGGGAATCACGCGGAATTCTAGTTTTTTGGCAGAAAAACTCAAAAATGGGGAACGATCATGGCGGGGCGGTTATTATGGTTCCTTGGGTCGTATTTGATGGCCCCAAAATATTTTAGGCGATCGGGGTCCGGGGGTACCAGGACCACTTGGAAGGCGTGAGCTATAGAACACGAAAATATGGGAATCGGGCGGAATTCTAGTTTTTTGTCCGAAAAATGCAAAATATTAGCAACGATCATGGCGGGGCGGTGACTATGGTTCCTTAGGTCGTATTTGATGGCCCGGAAAAATTTTAGGCGATCCGAGTCTTGTAGGCCCGGCCCACTCGGAAGGCTTGGGCAATAACACACGAAAATATGGGAATCGGGCGAAATTTAAGTTTTTTGGATGTAAAATGCAAAAAATAAGGAACGATCATGGTGCGGCGGTGACTATGGTTCCTTAGGTCGTATTTGAGGGCCCAGAAAAATATTAAGCGACCGGGGTCCGAGGTTCCCGGGACCACTTGGAAGGCGTGGGCTGTACCACACAAAAATATGGGAATGGAGCGGAATTCTAGGTTTTTGGCCGAAAAATGCAAACAATTTGGAACGATCATGGCAGGGCGGTGAATATGGTTCCTTAGGTCGTATTTGATGGCCCGAATAAAATTTAGATGATCCGAGTCTGGGGGGCCCGGCCCACTCGTAAGGTGTGGGCTATAGCACACGAAAATATAGGAATCAGGCGGAATTCTAGTTTTTTTTGCCGGAAATCGCAATAAGTGAGGAACGATCATGGCGGGGAAGTTCCTATGGTTCCTTAGGTTGTATTTGATGGCCCGAAAAAATTTTAGGCGATCCGAGTCTGGTAGGCCTGGCCCACTCGGAAGGCTTGGGCAATAAAACACGAAAATATGGGAATCGGGCGGAATTCTAGTTTTTTTGACGGAAAATGCAAAAAATGAGGACCGATCATGGTGGGGCGGTGACTATGGTTCCTTAGGTCGTATTTGATGGCCTAGAAAAATATTAGGCGACCGGGGTCCGAGGTTCCCGGGACCACTTGGAAGGCGTGGGCTGTAGCACACAAAAATATGGGAATAGAGCGGAATTCTAGGTTTTTGGCCGAAAAATGCAAAAAATGAGGAACGATCATGGCAGGGCAGTGAATATGGTTCCTTAGGTCGTATTTGATGGCCCGAATAAAATTAAGATGATCCGAGTCCGGGGGCCGGCCCACTCGTAAGGTGTGGGCTATAGCACACGAAAATATGGGAATCGGGCGGAATTCTAGTTTTTTTTGCCGGAAATCGCAATAAGTGAGGAACGATCATGGCAGGGCAGTTCCTATAGTTCCTTAGGTCGTATTTGATGGCCCGGAAAATTTTTAGGCGATCAGGGTCCGGGGATCCCGGGACCACTTGGAAAGCGTGGGCTATATCACACAAAAATATAGGAACCGGGCGGAATTCTAATTTTTTGCCCGAAAAATGCGAAAAATGAGGAACTATCATGGCGAGGTGGTGACTATGGTTCCTTAGGTCCTATTTTATGGCCCGAAAAAACTTTAGGCGATCCGAGTACGGGGGGCTCGGCCCACTCGGAAGGCGTGGGCACTAGCACACAATAATATGGTAATCGGGCGGAATTCTATTGTTTTGGCCAAAAAATGCAAAAAATGAGGAACGATCATGGCGGGGCAGTGACTATGGTTCCTTAGGTTGTATTTGATTGCCCAAAACCTTTTTAGGTGATCCGAGTCCGGGGGGCCGGCCCACTCGGAAGGCGTGGGATAGAACACTCGAAAATATGGGAATCGGGCGAAATTCCAGGTTTTTGGCAGAAAAACGCAAAAAATGAAGTACGATCATGGAGGGGCGGTGACTATGGTTCCTTAGGTCGTATTTGATGGTCCGGAAAAACTTTAGGCGATAGGGGTCCGGGGGTCTGGGAGCACTCGGAATGCGTGGGCTATAGCACACGAAAATATGGAAATCGCGCGGAATTCTAGTTTTTTGGCCGAAAAATGCAAAACATGAGGAACGATCATGGCCGGGTGGTGACTATGGTTCCTTAAATCATTTTTTATGGCCCGTAAAAATATTAGGCGATCGGGGTCCGGGGTTCCCTGGACCACTTGGAAGGCATGGGCTATAACACTCGAAAATATGGGAATCGGGCGGAATTCTAGTTTTTTGGCCGAAAAATGCAAAAAAATGAGGAACGATCATTGCGGGGTGGTGACTATGGTTCCTTAGGTCGTATTTGACGGCTCGAAAAAATTTTAGGCGATACAAGTCCGGAAGGCCCGGCCCACTCCGAAGACGTGGGTTATTTCGCACACGAAAATATGGGAATCACGCGGAATTCTAGTTTTTTGGCCGAAAAGCGCAAATATAGGGAACGATCATGGCGTGGCGGTTATTATGGTTCCTTGGGTCGTATTTGACGGCCCGGAAAAATTTTAGGTGATCGAGGTCCGGGGGTACCGGGACCACTTGGAAGGCGTGAGCTATAGCACACGAAAATATGGGAATCGGGCGGAATTCTAGTTTTTTGGCCGAAAAATGCAAAATATTAGCAACGATCATGGCGGGGCGGTGACTATGGTTCCTTAGGTTGTATTTGATAGCCCGAAAAATTTTTAGGCGATCCGACTCTGGTAGGCCCGGCCCACTCGGAAGGCTTGGGCAATAACACACGAAAATATGGGAATCGGGCGGAATTCTAGTTTTATGGACGTAAAATGCAAAATATGAGGACCGATCATGGTGGGGCGGTGACTATGGTTCCTTAGGTCGTATTTGATGGCCCGGAAAAATTTTAGGCGATCCGAGTCTGGTAGGCCCGGCCCACTCGGAAGGCTTGGGCAATAACACACGAAAATATGGAAATCGGGCGGAATTCTAGTTTTTGGGACGTAAAATGCAAAAAATGAGGACCGATCATGGTAGGGCGGTGACTATGGTTCCTTAGGTTGTATTTGATGGCCCAGAAAAATATTAGGCGACCGGGGTCCGAGGTTCCCGGGACCACTTGGAAGGCGTGGGTTGTAGCACACAAAAATATGGGAATGGAGCGGAATTCTAGGTTTTTGGCCGAAAAATGGAAAACATGAGGAATGATCATGGCAGGGCGGTGAATATGGTTCCTTAGGTCGTATTTGATGGCCCGGAAAATTTTTAGGCGATCTGAGTCCGGGGGCCCAGTCCATTCGGAAGGTGAGGGTTATAGCACACGAAAATATGGAAATCGGGCGGAATTCTAGTTTTTTTGCCGGAAATCACAATAAGTGAGGAACGATCATGGCGGGGCAGTTCCTATGGTTCCTTAGGTCGTATTTGATGGCACGGAAAAATTTTAGGCGATCGGGGTCCTGGGATCCCGGGACCACTTGGAAAGCGTGGGCTATAGCACACAAAAATATGGGAACTGGGCGGAATTCTACTTTTTTGGCCGAAAAATGCAAAAAATGAAGAACGATCATGGCGAGGTGGTGACTATGGTTCCTTAGGTCCTATTTTATGGCCCGAAAAAACTTTAGGCATTCCGAGTACGGGGGCTCGGCCCACTCGGAAGGCGTGGGCAATAGCACACAATAATATGGTAATCGGGCGGAATTCTAGTTTTTGGCCGAAAAAGGCAAAAAATTAGGAACGATCATGGCGGGGCAGTGACTATGGTTCCTTAGGTTGTATTTGATTGCCCAAAAATTTTTTAGGTGATCCGAGACCGGGGGGCAGGCCCACTCGGAAGGCGTGGGATATAACACTCGAAAATATGGGAATCGGGCAAAATTCTAGGTTTTTGGCCGAAAAACGCAAAAAATGAAAAACGATCATGGAGGGGCGGTGACTATGGTTCCTTAGGTCGTATTTTATGGTCCGGAAAAACTTTAGGCGATAGGGGTCCGGGGGTCTGGGACCACTCGGAAGGCGTGGGCTATAGCACACGAAAATATGGTAATCGCGCGGAATTCTAGTTTTTTGGCCGAAAAATGCAAAGAATGAGGAACGATCATGCCAGGGCGGTGACTATGGTTCCTTAAATCATATTTTATGGCCCGTAAAAATATTAGGCGATCGGGGTCCGGGGTTCCCAGGACCACTTGGAAGGCGTGGGCTATAACACACGAAAATATGGGAATCGGGCGAAATTCTAATTTTTTGGCCGAAAAATGCAAAAAATGAGGAACGATCATTGCGGGGTGGTGACTATGGTTCCTTAGGTCCTATTTGATGGCCCAAAAAAATTTTAGGCGATCCGAGTCCGTAAGGCCCGGCCCACTCGAAAGACGTGGGCAATAGCACACGAAAATATGGGAATCACGCGGAATTCTAGTTTTTTGGAAGAAAAACGCAAAAATGGGGAACGATCATGGCGGGACGGTTATTATGGTTCCTTGGGTCGTATTTGATGGCTCCGAAAAATTTTAGGCGATCGGGGTCCGGGACCACTTGGAAGGCGTGAGCTATAGCACACGAAAATATGGGAATCGGGCGGAATTCTAGTTTTTGGCCGAAAAATGCAAAATATTAGCAACGATCATGGCGGGGCAGTGACTATGGTTCCTTAGATCATATTTGATGGCCCGGATAAATTTTAGGCAATCCGAGTCTGGTAGGCCCGGCCCACTCGAAAGGCTTGGGCAATAACACACGAAAATATGGGAATCGGGCGGAATTCTAGATTTTTGGCCATAAAATGCAAAAAATGAGGAAAGGTCATGGAGGGGCTGTGACTTTGGTTCCTTAGCTCGTATTTGATGGCCCGGAAAATTTTTAGGCGATCCGGCTCCGGGGGGCCCAACACATTGGGAAGGCGTCGGCTATTATAGCACATGAAAATATGGGAATCGGGCGGAATTCTAGTTTTTTGGTCGAAAAATGCAAAATATGAGGAACGATCATGGCAGGGCGATGACTATGGTTTCTTAGGTCATATTTGATGGCCTTGAAAATTTTTAGGCGATCGTGGTCTGGGGGTCCTGGGACCACTTTGAAGGCCTAAGCTATAGCACACGAAAATATGGGAATCGGGCGGAATTCTAATTTTTTGGCCGAAAAATGCAAAAATTGAGGAACGATCATGGCGGGGCGGTGACTATGGTTCCTTAGGTCGTATTTAATGGCCCCAAAAAATTTTAGACGTTCCGAGTCAGGGGGGACCGGCCCACTCGGAAGGTGTGAGCTATAGCACACGAAAATATGGGAATCGGGCGGAATTCTAGTTTTTTCACTGAAAAATGCAAACAACTAGGAAAATTCATGGCGGAACGGTGACTATGGTTCCTTAGGTCGTATTTGATGGTCCGAAAAAATTTTAGGCGATCGGGGTCCGGGGGTCAGGCGTGGGCAATTATAGCACAGGAAAATATGGGAATCAGACGGAATTCTAGTTTTTTAGCCGAAAAATGCAAACAATGAGGAACGATCATGGCGGGGAGGGGACTATGGTCCTTAGGTCTTATTTGATGGCCCGAATAAAATTTAGATGATCCGAGTCCGGGGGCCTGGCCCACTCGGAAGGCGTGGGCTATAGTACACGAAAATATGGGAATCGGGCAGAATTCCAGTTTTTTTGCCGGAAATCGCAATAAATGAGGAACGATCATGGCGGGGCAGTTACTATGGTTCCTTAGGTCGTATTTGATGGCCCGGAAAAATTTTAGGCGATCGGTGTCCGGGGATCCCGAGACCACTTGGAAAGCGTTGTCTATAGCACACAAAAATATGGGAACCGGGCGGATTTCTAGTTTTTTGGCCGAAAAATGCGTAAAATTAGGAAAGATCATGGCGAGGTGGTGACTATGGTTCCTAAGGTCCTATATTATGGCCCGAAAAAACTTTAGGCGATCCGAGTACGGGGGGCTCGGCCCACTCGAAGGCGTGGGCAATAGCACATAATAATATGGTAATCGACCGAAATTCTAGTGTTTTGGCTGAAAAACGCAAAAAATGAAGAACAATCATGGCGGGGCGGTGACTATGGTTCCTTAGGTCGTATTTGATGGCTGGAAAAGTTTTAGGCGATCGGGGTCCGGGGTTCCCGGGACCACTCGGAAGGCGTGGGCTATAGCAAATGAAGATATGGAATCGCGCGGAATTCTAGGTTTTTTGCCAAAAAACACAAAAACCTAGGAACGATCATGGCGGGGCGGTGACTAAGGTTCCTTAGGTCATATTTGATGGTCCAGAAAAACTTTAGGCAATAGGGGTCCGGCGGTTCCGGTACCACTCGGAAGGCGTGGGCTATAGCACACAAAAATATGAGAATCTCGCGGAATTCTAGTTGTTTGACCGAAAATGCAACAAATTGAGGAAGGATCATGGAGGGGCGGTTACTATGGTTCCTTAGGTCGTATTTGATAGCCTGGATAAAAATTTAGGGGATCGGGGTCCGGCGGTCCCGGGACCACTTGGAAGGCGTGGGCTATATAGCACACAAAAATATTGGAATCGAGCGGAATTCTAGTTTTTTGGCCGAAAAATGCAAAACATGAGGAACAATCATGGTGAGGCGGTGTCTATGGTTCTTTGGTCCTATTTGATAGTCTGAAAAAATTTAGGCAATCCGAGTCCGGGGGGGCCGGCCCACTCGGAAAGCGAGGGCAATAGAACACAAATATATGGTAATCCGACGGAATTCTAGTTTTTTCGTCGAAAAATGCAAATAATGAGGAACGATCATGGAGGGTAGTGACTATGGTTCCTTAGGTTGTATTTGATGGCCCGAAATATTTTTAGGTGATTCGAGTCCGCTGGGCCGGCCCACTCGGAAGGCGTGGGATATAACGCACGAAAATATGGGAATCAGGCGGAATTCTAGGTTTTTGGCCGAAAAACGCAAAGAATTATGAACGATCATGGTGGGGCCGTGACTATGGTTCCTTAGGTCGTATTTTATGGCCCGGAAAAATTTTAGGCTATCGGGGTCCGGGGGTCTGGGACCACTCGGAAGGCATGGGCTATAGCACACGAAAATTTGAGAATCGCGCGGAATTCTAGTTTTTTGGCCAAAAAACGCAAAAAATGAGGTAAGATCATGGCAGGGCGGTGACTATGGTTCCTTAAATCGTATTTGATGGCCCGGAAAAATAATAGGCGATCGGGTTCCAGCGTTCCCGAGACCACTTGGAAGGCGTGGGCAATAACACACGAAAATATGGGAATCGGGCGGAATTCTAGTTTTTTCGCCGAAAAATGCAAAAAATGAGGAACGATCATTGCGGGGCGGCGACTATGGTTCCTTAGGTCGTATTTGATGGTACGGAAATATTTTAGGAGATCGGGGTTCAAGGGTCCCGGGACCACTTGGAAGGCGTGGGTTATAGCACACGAAAATAAGGGAATCGGGCAGAATTCTAGTTTTTTCGCCGTAAAATGCATGAAATGAGGACCGTTCATGGCGGGGCGGTGACTATGGTTCCTTAGGTCGTATTTGATGGCCCGAAAAATTTTAGGCGATCGGGGTCCGGGAGTCCCGGGTCCACTTGGAAGGCATGGGCTATAACACACGAAAATATGGGAATCGGGCGGAATTCTAGTTTTTTGGCCATAAAATGCAAAATAGGAGGAAAGGTCATGGAGGGGCTGTGACTTTGGTTCCTTAGCTCGTATTTGATGGCTAGGAAAAATTTTAGGCGATCCGGCTCCGAGGGGCCCTACACATTGGGAAGGCGTGGGCTATTATAGCACATGAAAATATGGGAATCGTGCGGAATTCTAGTTTTTTTGCCGAAAAATGTAAAAAATGAGGAACAATCTTGGCAGGGAGGTGACTATGGTTTCTTAGGTCTTATTTGATGGCCCGAAAAAAATTTAGGTGATCTGAGTTCGGGAGGCCCGGTCCACTCGGAAAGCGTGGGCTGTAGCACACGAAAATATGGGAATCGGGAGGAATTCTAGTTTTTTGGCCGAAAAATGCAAAATATGAGGAATGATCAGGGCGGGGCGATGACAATGGTTTCTTAGGTCATATTTGATGGCCTTGAAAATTTTTAGGCGATCGTGGTCTGGGGGTCCTGGGACCACTTTGATGGCCTAAGCTATAGCACACGAAAATATGGGAATCGGGCGGAATTCTAATTTTTTGGCCGAAAAATGCAAAACTTGAGGAACGATCATGGCGGGGCGGTGACTATGGTTCCTTAGGTCGTATTTAATGGCCTGGAAAAATTTTAGACGTTCCGAGTCAGGGGGGACCGGCCCACTCGGAATGTGTGAGCTACAGCACACGAAAATTTGGGAATCGGGCGGAATTCTAGTTTTTTCGCTGAAAAACGCAAACAACTAGGAAAATTCATGGCGGAACGGTGACTATGGTTCCTTAGGTCGTATTTGATGGTCCGGAAAAATTTTAGGCGATCGGGGTCCGGGGGTGCCTACCCATTGGGAAGGCATGGGCAATTATAGCACAGGAAAATATGGGAATCGGACGGAATTCTAGTTTTTAGCCGAAAAATGCAAACAATGAGGAACGATCATGGCGGGGAGGTGACTATGGTCCTTAGGTCTTATTTGATGGCCCGAATAAAATTTAGATGATCCGAGTCCGGGGGGGCTGGCCCACTCGGAAGGCGTGGGCTATAGCACACGAAAAGATGATAATCAGGCGGAATTCTAGTTTTTTTTGCCGGAAATCGCAATAAATGAGGAACGATCATGGCGGGGCAGTGACTATGGTTCCTTAGGTCGTATTTGATGGTCCGGAAAAACTTTAGGCGATAGGGGTCCGGGGGTCTGGGACCTCTCGGAAGGCGTGGGCTATAGCACACAAAAATATGGGAATCGCGCGGAATTCTAGTTTTTTGGCCAAAAAACGCAAAGAATGAGGAACGATCATGGCAGGGCGGTGACTATGGTTCCTTAAATCATATTTTATGGCCCGTAAAAATATTAGGCGATGGAGGTCCAGGGTTCCCGGGACCACTTGGAAGGCGTGGGCTATAACACACGAAAATATGGGAATCGGGCGGAATTCTAGTTTTTTCGCCGAAAAATGCAAAAAATGAGGAACGATCATTGCGGGGCGGTGACTATGGTTCCTTAGGTCGTATTTGACGGCCCGAAAAAAATTTAGGCGATCCGAGTCCGGAAGGCCCAGCCCACTCGGAAGACGTGGACAATAGCACACGAAAATATGGGAATCACGCGGAATTCTAGTTTTTTACCTGAAAAACGCAAAAATGGGGAACGATCATGGCGGGGCGGTTATTATGGTTACTTGGGTCGTATTTGATATCCCAGAAAAATTTTAGGCGATCGGGGTCCGGGGGTACCGGGACCACTTGGAAGGCGTGAGCTAGCACACGAAAATATGGGAATCGGGCGGAATTCTAGTTTTTTTGGCGAAAAATGCAAAATATTAGCAATGATAATGGCAGGGTGGTGACTATGGTTCCTTAGGTCGTATTTGATGGCCCAGAAACATTTTAGGCGATCCGAGTCTGGTAGGCCCGGCCCACTCGGAAGGCTTGGGCAATAACACACGAAAATATGGGAATCGGGCGGAATTCTAATTTTTTGGACGTAAAATGCAAAAACTGAGGACCTATCATAGTGGGGCGGTGACTATGGTTCCTTAGGTCGTATGTGATAGCGCGGAAAAATATTAGGCGACCGGGGTCCGAGGTTCCCAGGACCACTTGGAAGGCGTGGGCTGTAGCACACAAAAATATGGGAATCGAGCGGAATTCTAGGTTTTTGGCCTAAAAATGCAAAAAATGAGGAACGATCATGGCGGGGCGGTGAATATGCTTCCTTAGGTCGTATTTGATGGCCCAGAAAAATTTTAGGCGATCCGAGTCCTGAAGGCCCGACCCACTCGGAAGCCGTGGGCAATAGTAGACGAAAATATGGGAATCGGGCGAAATTCTAGTTTTTTGGCCGAAAAACACAAAATAAGAGGAACGATCATGGCGGGGCGGTGACTATGGTTTCTTAGGTCGCATTTGATGGTCTGGAAAAATTTTAGGCGATCGGGGTCCAGGATTCCCTACCCATTGGGAAGGCGTGGGCAATTATAGCACACGAAAATAAGGGAATCGGGCAGAATTCTAGTTTTTTCGCCGTAAAATGCATGAAATGAGGACCGTTCATGGCGGGGAGGTGAATATGGTTCCTTAGGTCGTATTTGATGGCCCCGAAAAATTTTAGGCGATCCGAGTCTGGTAGGCCCGGCCCACTCGGAAGGTGTGGGCTATAGCACACGAAAATATGGGAATCGGGCAGAATTCTAGTTTTTTTGCCGGAAATCGCAAAAAATGAAGAACGATCATAGAGGGGCGGTGACTATGGTTCCTTAGGTCAAATTTGATGGTCCGGAAAAAGTTTAGGCGATCCGAGTCCGGGAGACCCGGCCCACTCGGAAGGTGTGGGCTATAGCACACGAAAATATGGGAATCGGGCGGAATTCTAGTTTTTTGGCCGGAAATCGCAATAAGTGAGGAACGTACATGGCGGGGCGGTTCCTATGGTTCCTTAGGTCGTATTTGATGGCCCGGAAAAATTTTAGGCGATCGGGGTCCGGGGATCCCGGGACCACTTGGAAAGCGTGGGCTATATCACACAAAAATATGGGAACCGGGCGGAATTCTAATTTTTTGGCCGAAAAATGCGGAAAATGAGGAACGATCATGGCGAGGTGGTGACTATGGTTCCTTAGGTCCTATTTTATGGCCCGAAAAAACTTTAGGCGATCAGAGTACGGGGTGCTCGGCCCACTCGGAAGGCGGGGGCAATAGCACACAATAATATGGTAATCGGGCGGAATTCTATTGTTTTGGCCGAAAAATGCAAAAAATGAGGAACGATCATGGTGGGGTAGTGACTATGGTTCCTTAGGTTGTATTTGATTGCCCGAAAATCTTTTAGGTGATCCGAGTCTTGGGGGCCGGCCCACTCGGAACGCGTGGGATAGGACACTCGAAAATATGAGAATCAAGCGAAATTCTAGGTTTTTGGCCGAAAAACACAAAAAATGAAGAACGATCATGGAGGGGTGGTGACTATGGTTCCTTAGGTCGTATTTGATGGTCCGGAAAAACTTTAGGCGATCGGGGTCCGGGGGTCTGGGAGCACTCGGAAGGCGTGGGCTAGCACACGAAAATATGGGAATCGCGCGGAATTCAAGTTTTTTCGCCGAAAAATGCAAAACATGAGGAACAATCATGGCAGGGTGGTGACTATGGTTCCTTAAATCATATTTTATGGCCCGTAAAAATATTAGGCGATCGGGGTCCGGGGTTCCCGGGACCACTTGGAAGGCGTGGGCTATAACACTCGAAAATATGGGAATCAGGCGGAATTCTAGTTTTTTGGCCGAAAAATGCAAATAATGAGGAACGATCATTGCTGGGTGGTGACTATGGTTCCTTAGGTCATATTTGATGGCCCAAAAATCTTTTAGGCGATCCGAGTCCGGAAGGCCCGGCCCACTCGGAAGACGTGGGCAATAGCACACGAAAATATGGGAATCACGCGGAATTCTAGTTTTTTGGCCGAAAAATGCAAAAATGGGGAACGATAATGCCGGGGCGGTTATTATGGTTCCTTGGGTCGTATTTGATGGCCCGAAAAATTTTTAGGCGATCCGAGTCCGTAAGGCCCGGCCCACTCGGAAGACGTGGGCAATAGCACACGAAAATATGGGAATCACGCGGAATTCTAGTTTTTTGGCAGAAAAACTCAAAAATGGGGAACGATCATGGCGGGGCGGTTATTATGGTTCCTTGGGTCGTATTTGATGGCCCCAAAAAATTTTAGGCGATCGTGGTCCGGGGGTACCGGGACCACTTGGAAGGCGTGAGCTATAGCACACGAAAATATGGGAATCGGGCGGAATTCTAGTTTTTTGGCCGAAAAATGCAAAATATTAGCAACGATCATGGCGGGGCGGTGACTATGGTTCCTTAGGTCGTATTTGATGGCCCGGAAAAATTTTAGGCGATCCGAGTCTGGTAGGCCCGGCCCACTCGGAAGGCTTGGGCAATAACACACGAAAATATGGGAATCGGGCGGAATTCTAGTTTTTTGGACGTAAAATGCAAAAAATGAGGACCGATCATGGTGGGGCGGTGACTATGGTTCCTTAGGTCGTATTTGATGGCCCAGAAAAATATTAGGCGACCGGGGTCCGAGGTTCCCGGGACCACTTGGAAGGCGTGGGCTGTAGCACACAAAAATATGGGAATGGAGCGGAATTCTAGGTTTTTGGCCGAAAAATGCAAAAAATGAGGAACGATCATGGCAGGGCGGTGAATATGGTTCCTTAGGTCGTATTTGATGGCCCGGAAACATTTTAGGCGATCCGAGTCTTGTAGTACCGACCCACTCGGAAGGCGTGGGCAATAGTAGACGAAAATATGGGAATCACGCGGAATTCTAGTTTTTTGGCAGAAAAATGCAAAAAATGAGGAACTATCATGGCGGGGTGGTTACTATGGTTCCTTGGGTCGTATTTTATTGCCCGAAAAAATTTTAGGCGATCGGGGTCCGGTGGTCCCGGGACCACTTGGAAGGCGTGTGCTATAACACACGAAAATATGGGAATCGGGTAGAATTCTAGTTTTTTGGCCGAAAAATGCAAAAAATGAAGAATGATCATGGCAGAATGGTGACTATGGTTCCTTAGGTCATATTTGATGGCCCGGAAAAAGTTTAGGCGATCCGAGTCCGGGAGACCCGGCCCACTCGGAAGGCATAGCTCATGAAAATATGGGAATCGGACGGAATTCTAGTTTTTTGGCCGAAAAACACAAAATATGAGTAACGATCATGGCGGGCCGGTGACTATGGTTTCTTAGGACGTATTTGATGGTCCGAAAAAATTTTAGGCGATCGGGGTCCGGGATTCCCTACCCATTGGAAAGGCGTGGGCAATTATAGCACACGAAAATATGGGAATCGTACGGAATTCTAGTTTTTTAGCCGAAAAATGCAAACAATGAGGAACGATCATGGCGGGGAGGTGAATATGGTTCCTTAGGTCTTATTTGATGGCCCGAATAAAATTTTGATGATCCGAGTACGGGGGGCCCGGCCCACTCAGAAGGTGTGGGCTATAGCACACGAAAATATGGGAATCGGGCGGAATTCTAGTTTTTTTGCCGGAAATCGCAATAAGTGAGGAACGTTCATGGAGGGGCGGTTCCTATGGTTCCTTAGGTCGTATTTGATGGCCCGGAAAAATTTTAGGCGATCGGGGTCCGGGGATCCCGGGACCACTTGGAAAGCGTGGGCTATATCACACAAAAATATGGGAACCGGGCGGAATTCTAATTTTTTGGCCGAAAAATGCGGAAAATGAGGAACGATCATGGCGAGGTGGTGACTATGGTTCCTTAGGTCCTATTTTATGGCCTGAAAAAACTTTAGGCGATCAGAGTACGGGGTGCTCGGCCCACTCGGAAGGCGTGGGCAATAGCACACAATAATATGGTAATCGAGCGGAATTCTATTGTTTTGGCCGAAAAATGCAAAAAATGAGGAACGATCATGGTGGGGCAGTGACTATGGTTCCTTAGGTTGTATTTGATTGCCCGAAAATCTTTTAGGTGATCCGAGTCTTGGGGGCCGGCCCACTCGGAACGCGTGGGATAGAACATTCGAAAATATGGGAATCAGGCGAAATTCTAGGTTTTTGGCCGAAAAACGCAAAAAATGAAGAACGATCATGGAGGGGTGGTGACTATGGTTCCTTAGGTCGTATTTGATGGTCCGGAAAAACTTTAGGCGATCGGGGTCCGGGGGTCTGGGAGCACTCGGAAGGCGTGGGCTATAGCACACAAAAATATGGGAATCACGTGGAATTCTAGTTTTTTCGCCGAAAAATGCAAAACATGAGGAACAATCATGGCAGGGTGGTGACTATGGTTCCTTAAATCATATTTTATGGCCCGTAAAAATATTAGGCGATCGGGGTCCGGAGTTCCCGGGATCACTTGGAAGGCGTGGGCTATAACACTCGAAAATATGGGAATCGGGCGGAATTCTAGTTTTTTGGCCGAAAAATGCAAATAATGAGGAACGATCATTGCGGGATGGTGACTATGGTTCCTTAGGTCATATTTGACGGCCCAAAAATTTTTTAGGCGATCCGAGTCCGGAAGGCCCGGCCCACTCGGAAGACGTGGGCAATAGCACACGAAAATATGGGAATCACGCGGAATTCTAGTTTTTTGGCCGAAAAACGCAAAAGTGGGGAACGATCATGCCGGGGCGGTTATTATGGTTCCTTGGGTCGTATTTGATGGCCCGAAAAAATTTTAGGCGATCCGAGTCCGTAAGGCCCGGCCCACTCGGAAGACGTGGGCAATAGCACACGAAAATATGGGAATCACGCGGAATTCTAGTTTTTTGGCAGAAAAACTCAAAAATGGGGAACGATCATGGCGGGGCGGTTATTATGGTTCCTTGGGTAGTATTTGATGGCCCCGAAAAATTTTAGGCGATCGGGGTCCGGGGGTACCGGGACCACTTGGAAGGCGTGAGCTATAGCACACGAAAATATGGGAATCGGGCGGAATTCTAGTTTTTTGTCCGAAAAATGAAAAATATTAGCAACGATCATGGCGGGGCGGTGGCTATGGTTCCTTATGTCATATTTGATGGCCCGGAAAAATTTTAGGCGATCCGAGTCTGGTAGGCCCGGCCCACTCGGAAGGCTTGGGCAATAACACACGAAAATATGGGAATCGGGAGGAATTCTAGTTTTTTGGACGTAAAATGCAAAAAATGAGGACCGATCATGGTGGGGCGGTGACTATGGTTCCTTAGGTCATATTTGATGGCCCAGAAAAATATTAGGCGACCGGGGTCCGAGGTTCCCGGGACCACTTGGAAGGCGTGGGCTGTAGCACACAAAAATATGGGAATGGAGCGGAATTCTAGGTTTTTGGCCGAAAAATGCAAAAAATGAGGAACGATCATGGCAGGGCGGTGAATATGGTTCCTTAGGTCGTATTTGATGGCCCGGAAACATTTTAGGCGATCCGAGTCTTGTAGTACCGACCCACTCGGAAGGCGTGGGCAATAGTAGACGAAAATATGGGAATCACGCGGAATTCTAGTTTTTTGGCAGAAAAATGCAAAAAATGAGGAACTATCATGGCGGGGTGGTTACTATGGTTCCTTGGGTCGTATTTTATGGCCCGAAAAAATTTTAGGCGATCGGGGTCCGGGGGTCCCGGGACCACTTGGAAGGCGTGTGCTATAACACACGAAAATATGGGAATCGGGTAGAATTCTAGTTTTTTGGCCGAAAAATGCAAAAAATGATGAACGATCATGGCAGAACGGTGACTATGGTTCCTTAGGTCATATTTGATGGCCCGGAAAAAGTTTAGGCGATCCGAGTCCGGGAGACCCGGCCCACTCGGAAGGCATAGCACACGAAAATATGGGAATCGGGCGGAATTCTAGTTTTTTGGCCGAAAAACACAAAATATGAGTAACGATCATGGCGGGCCGGTGACTATGGTTTCTTAGGTCGTATTTGATGGTCCGGAAAATTTTTAGGCGATCGGGGTCCGGGATTCCCCACCCATTGGAAAGGCGTGGGCAATTATAGCTCACGAAAATATGGGAATCGTACGGAATTCTAGTATTTTACCCTAAAAATGCAAACAATGAGGAACGATCATGGCGGGGAGGTGAATATGGTTCCTTAGGTCTTATTTGATGGCCCGAATAAAATTTAGATGATCCGAGTACGGGGGGCCCGGCCCACTCGGAAGGTGTGGGCTATAGCACACGAAAATATGGGAATCGGGCGGAATTCTAGTTTTTTTGCCGGAAATCACAATAAGTGAGGAACGATCATGGCGGGGCAGTTCCTATGGTTCCTTAGGTCGTATTTGATGGCCCGGAAAATTTTTAGGCGATCGGGGTCCGGGGATCCCGGGACCACTTGGAAAGCGTGGGCTATAGCACACAAAAATATGGGAACCGGGCGGAATTCTAGTTTTTTGGCCGAAAAATGCGAAAAATGAGGAACGATCGTGGCGATGTGGTGACTATGGTTCCTTAGGTCCTATTTTATGGCCCGAAAAAAGTTTAGGCGATCCGAGTACGGGGGGCTCGGCCCACTCGGAAGGCGTGGGCAATAGCACACAATAATATGGTAATCGGGCGGAATTCTAGTGTTTTGGCCGAAAACTGCATAAAATGAGGAACGATCATGGCGGGGCGGTGACTATGGTTCCTTAGGTCGTATTTGATGGCTGGAAAAGTTTTAGGTGATCTGGGTCCGGGGTTCCCGGGACCACTCGGAAGGTGTGGGCTATAGCAAATGAAAATATGGAATCGCGCAGAATTCTAGGTTTTTTGCCAAAAAATACAAAAACATAGGAACGATCATGGCGGGGCGGTGACTATGGTTCTTTAAGTCGTATTTGACGGCCCGAAAAAATTTTAGGCGATCCGAGTCCGGAAGGCCCACTCGGAAGACGTGGGCTATTTAGCACACGAAAATATGGGAATCACGCGGAATTCTAGTTTTTTGGCCGAAAAATGCAAAAATGGGGAACGATCATGGCGGGGTGGTTATTATGGTTCCTTGGGTCGTATTTGATGGCCCGGAAAAATTTTAGGCGATCGGGGTCCGGGGGTACCGGGACCACTTGGAAGGCGTGAGCTATAGCACACGAAAATATGGGAAATGGGCAGAATTCTAGTTTTTTGGCCGAAAAATGCAAACAATTAGCAACGATCATGGCGGGGCGGTGACTATGGTTCCTTATGTCGTATTTGATGGCCCGGAAAAATTTTAGGCGATCTGAGTCTGGTAGGCCCGGCCCACTCGGAAGGCTTGGGCAATAACACACGAAAATATGGGAATCGGGCGGAATTCTAGTTTTTTGGACGTAAAATGCAAAAAATGAGGACCGATCATGGCGGGGCGGTGACTATGGTTCCTTAGGTCGTATTTGATGGCCCGAGAAAAATCTTAGGCGACCGGGGTCCGAGGTTCCCGGGACCACTTGGAAGGCGTGGGCTGTAGCACACAAAAATATGGGAATCGAGCGGAATTCTAGGTATTTGGCCGAAAAATGCAAAAAATGAGGAACGATCATGGAGGGGCAGTGAATATGGTTCCTTAGGTCATATTTGATGGCCCCGAAAAATTTTAGGCGATCCGAGTCTTGGAGGCCCGACCCACTCGGAAGGCGTGGGCAATAGTAGACGAAAATATGGGAATCACGCGGAATTCTAGTTTTTTGGCAGAAAAATGCAAAAAATGAGGAACGATCATGGCGGGGTGGTTACTATGGTTCCTTGGGTCATATTTTATGGCTCGAAAAAATTTTTAGGCGATCGGGGTCCGGGGGTCCCGGGACCACTTGGAAGGCGTGTGCTATAACACACGAAAATATGGGAATCGGGTAGAATTCTAGTTTTTTGGCCGAAAAATGCAAAAAATGAGGAACGATCATGGCGGAACGGTGACTATGGTTCCTTAGGTCGTATTTGATGGCCCGAAAAAAGTTTAGGCGATCCGAGTCCGGGAGACCCGGACCACTCGGAAGGTGTGGGATATAGCACACGAAAATATGGGAATCGGGCGGAATTCTAGTTTTTTGGCCGAAAAACACAAAATATGAGTAACGATCATGGAGGGCCGGTGACTATGGTTTCTTAGGTCATATTTGATGGTCCGAAAAAATTTTAGGCGATCGGGGTCCGGGATTCCCTACCCATTGGAAAGGCGTGGGCAATTATAGCACACGAAAATATGGGAATCGTACGGAATTCTAGTTTTTTAGCCGAAAAATGCAAACAATGAGGAACGATCATGGCGGGGAGGTGAATATGGTTCCTTAGGTCTTATTGGATGGCCCGAATAAAATTTAGATGATCCGAGTCCGGGGGCCCGGCCCACTCGGAAGGTGTGGGCTATAGCACACGAAAATATGGGAATCGGGCGGAATTCTAGTTTTTTTGCCGGAAATCGCAATAAGTGAGGAACGATCATGGTGGGGCAGTACCTATGGTTCCTTAGGTCGTATTTGATGGCCCGGAAAATTTTTAGGCGATCGGGGTCCGGGGATCCCGGGACCACTTGGAAAGCGTGGGCTATAGCACACAAAAATATGGGAACCGGGCGGAATTCTAGTTTTTTGGCCGAAAAATGCGGAAAATGAGGAACGATCATGGCGAGGTGGTGACTATGGTTCCTTAGGTCCTATTTTATGGCCCGAAAAAAGTTTAGGCGATCCGAGTACGGGGGGCTCGGCCCACTCAGAAGGCGTGGGCAATAGCACACAATAATATGGTAATCGGGGCAGAATTCTAGTGTTTTGGCCGAAAACTGCATAAAATGAGGAACGATCATGGCGGGGCGGTGACTATGGTTCCTTAGGTCGTATTTGATGGCTGGAAAATTTTTAGGCGATCAAGGTCCGGGGTTCACGGGACCACTCGGAAGGCGTGGGCTTTAGCAAATGAAAATATGGAATCGCGCAGAATTCTAGGTTTTTTGCGAAAAAATACAAAAACATAGGAACGATCATGGTGGGGTGGTGACTATGGTTCCTTATGTCATATTTGATGGCCCGAAAAATTTTTAGGCGATCCGAGTCCGGAAGGCCCACTCGGAAGACGTGGGCTATTTAGCACACGAAAATATGGGAATCACACGGAATTCTAGTTTTTTGGCCCAAAAACGCAAAAATGGGGAACGATCATGGCGGGGCGGTTATTATGGTTCCTTGGGTCGTATTTGATGGCCCGGAAAGATTTTAGGCGATCGGGGTCCGGGGGTACCGGGACCACTTGGAAGGCGTGAGCTATAGCACACGAAAATATGGGAATCGGGCGGAATTCTAGTTTTTTGGCCGAAAAATGCAAAATATTAGCAACGATCATGGCGGGGCGGTGACTATGGTTCCTTAGGTCGTATTTGATGGCCCGGAAAAATTTTAGGCGATCCGAGTCTGGTAGGCCCGGCCCACTCGGAAGGCTTGGGCAATAACACAGGAAAATATGGGAATCGGGCGGAATTCTAGTTTTTTGGACGTAAAATGCAAAAAATGAGGACCGATCATGGTGGGGCGGTGACTATGGTTCCTTAGGTCGTATTTGATGGCCCAGAAAAATATTAGGCGACCGGGGTCCGAGGTTCCCGGGACCACTTGGAAGGCGTGGGCTGTAGCACACAAAAATATGGGAATCGAGCGGAATTCTAGGTTTTTGGCCGAAAAATGCAAAAAATGAGGAACGATCATGGCGGGGCGGTGAATATGGTTCCTTAGGTCGTATTTGATGGCCCGGAAAAATTTTAGGCGATCCGAGTCCTGGAGGCCCGACCCACTCGGAAGGCGTGGGCAATAGTAGACGAAAATATGGGAATCACGCGGAATTCTAGTTTTTTGGCAGAAAAATGCAAAAAAATGAGGAACGATCATGGCGGGGTGGTTACTATGGTTCCTTGGGACGTATTTTATGGCCCGAAAATATTTTAGGCGATCGGGGTCCGGGGGTCCCGGGACCATTTGGGAGGCGTGTGCTATAACACACGAAAATATGGGAATCGGGTAGAATTCTAGTTTTTTGGCCGAAAAATGCAAAAAATGAGAAACGATCATGGCGGAACGGTGACTATGGTTCCTTAGGTCGTATTTGATGGCCCGGAAAAAGTTTAGGCGATCCGAGTCCGGGAGACCCGGCCCACTTGGAAGGCGTGGGCTATAGCACACGAAAATATGGGAATCGGGCGAAATTCTAGTTTTTTGGCCGAAAAACACAAAATATGAGTAACGATCATGGCGGGCCGGTGACTATGGTTTCTTAGGTCGTATTTGATGGTCCGAAAAATTTTTAGGCGATCGGGGTTGGGAAGGCGTGGGCAATTATAGCACACGAAAATATGGGAATCGTACGGAATTCTAGTTTTTTAGCCGAAAAATGCAAACAATGAGGAACGATCATGGCGGGGAGGTGAATATGGTTCCTTAGGTCTTATTTGATGGCCCGAATAAAATTTAGATGATCCGAGTCCGGGGGCCCGGCCCACTCGGAAGGTGTGGGCTATAGCACACGAAAATATGGGAATCGGGCGGAATTCTAGTTTTTTTGCCGGAAATCGCAATAAGTGAGGAACGATCATGGCGGGGCAGTACCTATGGTTCCTTAGGTCGTATTTGATGGCCCGGAAAATTTTTAGGCGATCGGGGTCCGGGGATCCCGGGACCACTTGGAAAGCGTGGGCTATAGCACACAAAAATATGGGAACCGGGCGGAATTCTAGTTTTTTGGCCGAAAAATGCGGAAAATGAGGAACGATCATGGCGAGGTGGTGACTATGGTTCCTTAGGTCCTATTTTATGGCCCGAAAAAAGTTTAGGCGATCCGAGTACGGGGGGCTCGGCCCACTCAGAAGGCGTGGGCAATAGCACACAATAATATGGTAATCGGGGCAGAATTCTAGTGTTTTGGCCGAAAACTGCATAAAATGAGGAACGATCATGGCGGGGCGGTGACTATGGTTCCTTAGGTCGTATTTGATGGCTGGAAAATTTTTAGGCGATCAAGGTCCGGGGTTCACGGGACCACTCGGAAGGCGTGGGCTTTAGCAAATGAAAATATGGAATCGCGCAGAATTCTAGGTTTTTTGCCAAAAAATACAAAAACATAGGAACGATCATGGTGGGGCGGTGACTATGGTTCCTTATGTCATATTTGATGGCCCGAAAAATTTTTAGGCGATCCGAGTCCGGAAGGCCCACTCGGAAGACGTGGGCTATTTAGCACACGAAAATATGGGAATCACACGGAATTCTAGTTTTTTGGCCCAAAAACGCAAAAATGGGGAACGATCATGGCGGGGCGGTTATTATGGTTCCTTGGGTCGTATTTGATGGCCCGGAAAGATTTTAGGCGATCGGGGTCCGGGGGTACCGGGACCACTTGGAAGGCGTGAGCTATAGCACACGAAAATATGGGAATCGGGCGGAATTCTAGTTTTTTGGCCGAAAAATGCAAAAAATGAGGAACGATCATTGCGGGGCGGTGACTATGGTTCCTTATGTCGTATTTGATGGCCCGGAAAAATTTTAGGCGATCTGAGTCTGGTAGGCCCGGCCCACTCGGAAGGCTTGGGCAATAACACACGAAAATATGGGAATCGGGCGGAATTCTAGTTTTTTGGACGTAAAATGCAAAAAATGAGGACCGATCATGGCGGAACGGTGACTATGGTTCCTTAGGTCGTATTTGATGGCCCAGAAAAATCTTAGGCGACCGGGGTCCGAGGTTCCCGGGACCACTTGGAAGGCGTGGGCTGTAGCACACAAAAATATGGGAATCGAGCGGAATTCTAGGTTTTTGGCCGAAAAATGCAAAAAATGAGGAACGATCATGGCGGGGCGGTGAATATGGTTCCTTAGGTCGTATTTGATGGCCCGGAAAAATTTTAGGGGATCCGAGTCCTGGAGGCCCGACCCACTCAGAAGGCGTGGGCAATAGTAGACGAAAATATGGGAATCACGCGGAATTCTAGTTTTTTGGCAGAAAAATGCAAAAAAATGAGGAACGATCATGGCGGGGTGGTTACTATGGTTCCTTGGGACGTATGTTATGGCCCAAAAATATTTTAGGCGATCGGGGTCCGGGGGTCCCGGGACCATTTGGGAGGCGTGTGCTATAACACACGAAAATATGGGAATCGGGTAGAATTCTAGTTTTTTGGCCGAAAAATGCAAAAAATGAGAAACGATCATGGCGGAACGGTGACTATGGTTCCTTAGGTCGTATTTGATGGCCCGGAAAAAGTTTAGGCGATCCGAGTCCGGGAGACCCGGCCCACTTGGAAGGCGTGGGCTATAGCACACGAAAATATGGGAATCGGGCGAAATTCTAGTTTTTTGGCCGAAAAACACAAAATATGAGTAACGATCATGGCGGGCCGGTGACTATGGTTTCTTAGGTCGTATTTGATGGTCCGAAAAAATTTTAGGCGATCGGGGTTGGAAAGGCGTGGGCAATTATAGCACACGAAAATATGGGAATCGTACGGAATTCTAGTTTTTAGCCGAAAAATGCAAACAATGAGGAACGATCATGGCGGGGAGGTGAATATGGTTCCTTAGGTCTTATTTGATGGCCCGAATAAAATTTAGATGATCCGAGTCCGGGGGCCCGGCCCACTCGGAAGGTGTGGGCTATAGCACACGAAAATATGGGAATCGGGCGGAATTCTAGTTTTTTTGCCGGAAATCGCAATAAGTGAGGAACGATCATGGCGGGGCAGTACCTATGGTTCCTTAGGTCGTATTTT
Organism: Nicotiana tomentosiformis; assembly: GCF_000390325.3. Taxonomy (NCBI): domain Eukaryota; kingdom Viridiplantae; phylum Streptophyta; class Magnoliopsida; order Solanales; family Solanaceae; genus Nicotiana; species Nicotiana tomentosiformis. Next base: position 62,703,758 of record NC_090812.1, read on the forward strand.
ATGGCCCGGAAAATTTTTAGGCGATCGGGGTCCGGGGATCCCGGGACCACTTGGAAAGCGTGGGCTATAGCACACAAAAATATGGGAACCGGGCGGAATTCTAGTTTTTTGGCCGAAAAATGCGGAAAATGAGGAACGATCATGGCGAGGTGGTGACTATGGTTCCTTAGGTCCTATTTTATGGCCCGAAAAAAGTTTAGGCGATCCGAGTACGGGGGGCTCGGCCCACTCAGAAGGCGTGGGCAATAGCACACAATAATATGGTAATCGGGCAGAATTCTAGTGTTTTGGCCGAAAACTGCATAAAATGAGGAACGATCATGGCGGGGCGGTGACTATGGTTCCTTAGGTCGTATTTGATGGCTGGAAAATTTTTAGGCGATCAAGGTCCGGGGTTCACGGGACCACTTGGAAGGCGTGGGCTTTAGCAAATGAAAATATGGAATCGCGCAGAATTCTAGGTTTTTTGCCAAAAAATACAAAAACATAGGAACGATCATGGTGGGGCGGTGACTATGGTTCCTTATGTCATATTTGATGGCCCGAAAAATTTTTAGGCGATCCGAGTCCGGAAGGCCCACTCGGAAGACGTGGGCTATTTAGCACACGAAAATATGGGAATCACACGGAATTCTAGTTTTTTGGCCCAAAAACGCAAAAATGGGGAACGATCATGGCGGGGCGGTTATTATGGTTCCTTGGGTAGTATTTGATGGCCCGGAAAGATTTTAGGCGATCGGGGTCCAGGGGTACCGGGACCACTTGGAAGGCGTGAGCTATAGCACACGAAAATATGGGAATCGGGCGGAATTCTAGTTTTTTACCCGAAAAACGCAAAATATTAGCAACGATCATGGCGGGGCAGTGACTATGGTTCCTTAGGTCGTATTTGATGGCCCGGAAAAATTTTAGGCGATCCGAGTTTGGTAGGCCCGGCCCACTCGGAAGGCTTGGGCAATAACACAGGAAAATATGGGAATCGGGCGGAATTCTAATTTTTTGGACGTAAAATGCAAAAAATGAGGACCGATCATGGTGGGGCGGTGACTATGGTTCCTTAGGTCGTATTTGATGGCCCAGAAAAATATTAGGCGACCGGGGTCCGAGGTTCCCGGGACCACTTGGAAGGCGTGGGCTGTAGCACACAAAAATATGGGAATCGAGCGAAATTCTAGGTTTTTGGCCGAAAAATGCAAAAAATGAGGAACGATCATGGCGGGGCGGTGAATATGGTTCCTTAGGTCGTATTTGATGGCCCGGAAAAATTTTAGGCGATCCGAGTCCTGGAGGCCCGACCCACTCGGAAGGCGTGGGCAATAGTAGACGAAAATATGGGAATCACGCGGAATTCTAGTTTTTTGGCAGAAAAACGCAAAAAATGAGGAACGATCATGGCGGGGTGGTTACTATGGTTCCTTGGGTCGTATTTTATGGCCCAAAAATATTTTAGGCGATCGAGATCCGGGGGTCCCGGGACCACTTGGGAGGCGTGTGCTATAACACACGAAAATATGGGAATCGGGTAGAATTCTTGTTTTTTGGCCGAAAAATGCAAAAAATGAGAAACGATCATGGCGGAACGGTGACTATGGTTCCTTAGGTCGTATTTGATGGCCCGGAAAAAGTTTAGGCGATCCGAGTCCGGGAGACCCGGCCCACTTGGAAGGCGTGGGCTATAGCACACGAAAATATGGGAATCGGGCGGAATTCTAGTTTTTTGGCCGAAAAACACAAAATATGAGTATCGATCATGGCGGGCCGGTGACTATGGTTTCTTAGGTCATATTTGATGGTCCGAAAAAATTGTAGGCGATCGGGGTCCGGGATTCCCTACCCATTGGGAAGGCGTGGGCAATTATAGCACACGAAAATATGGAAATCGTACGGAATTCTAGTTTTTTAGCCGAAAAATGCAAACAATGAGGAACGATCATGGTGGGGAGGTGAATATGGTTCCTTAGGTCTTATTTGATGGCCCGAATAAAATTTAGATGATCCGAGTCCGGGGGCCCGGCCCACTCGGAAGGTGTGGGCTATAGCACACGAAAATATGGGAATCGGGCGGAATTCTAGTTTTTTTGCCGGAAATCGCAATAAGTGTGGAACGATCATGGAGGGGCAGTTCCTATGGTTCCTTAGGTCGTACTTGATGGCCCGTAAAATTTTTAGGCGATCGGGGTCCGAGGATCCCGGGACCACTTGGAAAGCGTGGGCTATAGCACACAAAAATATGGGAACCGGGCGGAATTCAAGTATTTTGGCCGAAAAATGCGAAAAATGAGGAACTATCATGGCGTGGTGGTGACTATGGTTCCTTAGGTCCTATTTTATGGCTCGATAAAAGTTTAGGCGATCCGAGTACGGGGGGCTCGGCCCACTCGGAAGGCGTGGGCAATAGCACACAATAATATGGTAATCGGGCGGAATTCTAGTGTTTTGGCCGAAAACTGCATAAAATGAGGAACGATCATGGCGGGGCGGTGACTATGGTTCCTTAGGTCGTATTTGATGGCTTGAAAATTTTTAGGCGATCGGGGTCCGGGGTTCCCGGGACCACTCGGAAGGCGTGGGCTATAGCAAATGAAAATATGGAATCGCGCAGAATTCTAGGTTTTTTGCCAAAAAATACAAAAACATAGGAACGATCATGGCGGGGCGGTGACTATGGTACCTTATGTCGTATTTGACGGCCCGAAAAATTTTTAGGCGATCCGAGTCCGGAAGGCCCACTCGAAAGACGTGGGCTATTTAGCACACGAAAATATGGGAATCATGCGGAATTCTTGTTTTTTGGCCGAAAAACGCAAAAATGGGGAACGATCATGGAGGGGCGGTTATTATGGTTCCTTCGGTCGTATTTGATGGCCCGGAAAATTTTTAGGCGATCGGGGTCCGGGGGTACTGGGACCACTTGGAAGGCGTGAGCTATAGCACACGAAAATATGGGAATCGGGCGGAATTCTAGTTTTTTGGCTGAAAAATGCAAAATATTAGCAACAATCATGGCGGGGCGGTGACTATGGTTCCTTAGGTCGTATTTGATGGCCCGGAAAATTTTAGGCGATCCGAGTCTGGTAGGCCCGGCCCACTCGGAAGGCTTGGACAATAACACATGAAAATATGGGAATCGGGCGGAATTCAAGTTTTTTGGACGTAAAATGCAAAAAATGAGGACCGATCATGGTGGGGCGGTGACTATGGTTCCTTAGGTCATATTTGATTACCCAAAAAAATATTAGGCGACCGGGGTCCGAGGTTCCCGGGACCACTTGGAAGGCGTGGGCTGTAGTACACAAAAATATGGGAATCGAGCGGAATTCTAGGTTTTTGGCCGAAAAATGCAAAAATTGAGGAACGATCATGGTGGAACGGTGACTATGGTTCCTTAGGTCGTATTTGATGGCCCGGAAAAAGTTTAGGCGATCCGAGTCCGGGAGACCCGGCCCACTTGGAAGGCGTGGGCTATAGCACACGAAAATATGGGAATCGTACGGAATTCTAGTTTTTTAGCCGAAAAATGCAAACAATGAGGAACGATCATGGCGGGGAGGTGAATATGGTTCCTTAGGTCTTATTTGATGGCCCGAATAAAATTTAGATTATCCGAGTCCGGGGGCCCGGCCCACTCGGAAGGTGTGGGCTATAGCACACGAAAATATGGGAATCGGGCGGAATTCTAGTTTTTTTGCCGGATATCGCAATAAGTGAGGAACGATCATGGCGGGGCAGTTCCTATGGTTCCTTAGGTAGTATTTGATGGCCCGGAAAATTTTTAGGCGATCGGGGTCCGGGGATCCCGGGACCACTTGAAAAGCGTGGGCTATAGCACACAAAAATATGGGAAATGGGCGGAATTCTACTTTTTTGGCCGAAAAATGCGAAAAATGAGAAACGATCATGGCGAGGTGGTGACTATGGTTCCTTAGGTCCTATTTTATGGCCCGAAAAAACTTTAGGCGATCCGAGTACGGGGGCTCGGCCCACTCGGAAGGCGTGGGCAATAGCACACAATAATATGGTAATCGCGCGGAATTCTAGTGTTTTGGCCGAAAACTGCATAAAATGAGGAACAATCATGGCGGGGCGGTGACTATGGTTCCTTAGGTCGTATTTGATGGCTGGAAAATTTTTAGGCGATCGGGGTCCGGGGTTCCCGGGACCACTCGGAAGGCGTGGGCTATAGCAAATGAAAATATGGAATCGCGCAGAATTCTAGGTTTTTTGCCAAAAAATACAAAAACATAGGAACGATCATGGCGGGCGGTGACTATGGTTCCTTAGGTCGGATTTGATGGTCCGGAAAAACTTTAGGCGATAGGGGTCCGGGGGTCTGGGACCACTCGGAAGGCGTGGGCTATAGCACATGAAAATATGGGAATCGGGCGGAATTCTAGTTTTTTGGCCGAAAAATGCAAAAAATGAGGAACGATCATTGCGGGGCGGTGACTATGGTTCCTTATGTCGTATTTGATGGCCCGAAAAAATTTTAGGCGATCCGAGTCCGGAAGGCCCACTCGGAAGACGTGGGCTATTTAGCACAAGAAAATATGGGAATCACGCGGAATTCTAGGTTTTTGGCCGAAAAATGCAAAAATGGGGAACGATCATGGCGGGGCAGTGACTATGGTTCCTTAAGTCGTATTTGAAGGTCAGGAAAAACTTTAGGCGATAGGGGTCCGGGGGTCTGGGACCACTCGGAAGGCGTGTTCTATAGCACACGAAAATATGAAAATCGCGCGAAATTCTAGTTTTTTGGCGAAAAACGCAAAAAATGAGGAACGATCATGGCAGGGCGGTGACTATGGTTCCTTAAATCATATTTTATGGCCCGTAAAAATATTAGGCAATCGGGGTCCGGGGTTCCCGGGACCACTTGGACGGCGTGGGCTATAACACACTAAAATATGGGAATCGGTCGGAATTCTAGTTTTTTGGCCACAAAATGCAAAAAATGAGGAACGATCATTGCGGGGCGGTGACTTTGGTTCCTTAGGTCGTATTTGATGGCCCAGAAAAATATTAGGCGACCGGGGTCCGAGGTTCCCGGGACCACTTGGAAGGCGTGGGCTGTAGCACACAAAAATATGGGAATCGAGCGGAATTCTAGGTTTTTGGCCGAAAAATGCAAAAAATGAGGAACGATCATGGCAGGGCGGTGAATATGGTTCCTTAGGTCGTATTTGATGGCCCGAAAAAATTTTAGGCGATCCGAGTCTTGGATGCCCGACCCACTCGGAAGGCGTGGGCAATAGTAGACGAAAATATGGGAATCACGCGGAATTCTAGTTTTTTGGCAGAAAAATGCAAAAAATGAGGAACAATTATGGCGGGGTGGTTACTCTGGTTCCTTGGGTCGTATTTTATGGCCCGAAATTTTTTTAGGCGATCGGGGTCCGGGGGTCCCGGGACCACTTGGAAGGCATGTGCTATAACACACAAAAATATGGGAATCGGGTAGAATTCTAGTTTTTTGGCCGAAAAATGAAAAAAATGAGGAACGATCATGGCGGAACGGTGAATATGGTTCCTTAGGTCTTATTTGATGCTCGAATAAAATATAGATGATCCGAATCCGGGGGGTCCGGCCCACTCGGAAGGTGTGGGCTATAGCACACGAAAATATGGGAATCGGGCGAAATTCTAGTTTTTTTGCCGGAAATCGCAATAAGTGAGGAACGATCATGGTGGGGCAGTACCTATGGTTCCTTAGGTCGTATTTGATGGCCCGGAAAATTTTTAGGCGATCGGGGTCCGGGGATCCCGGGACCACTTGGAAAGCGTGGGCTATAGCACACAAAAATATGGGAACCGGGCGGAATTCTAGTTTTTTGGCCGAAAAATGCGAAAAATGAGGAACGATCATGGCGAGGTGGTGACTATGGTTCCTTAGGTCCTATTTTATGGCCCGAAAAAAGTTTAGGCGATACGAGTATGGGGGGCTCGGCCCACTCGGAAGGCGTGGGCAATAGCACACAATAATATGGTAATCGGGCGAAATTCTAGTGTTTTGGCCGAAAACTGCATAAAATGAGGAACGATCATGGCGGGGCGGAGACTATGGTTCCTTAGGTCGTATTCGATCGGGGTCCGGGGTTCCCTGGATCACTCGGAAGGCGTGGGCTATAGCAAATGAAAATATGGAATCGCGCGGAATTCTAGGTTTTTTGCCAAAAAATACAAAAACATAGGAACGATCATGGCGGGGCAGTGACTATGGTTCCTTAAGTCGTATTTGAAGGTCAGGAAAAAATTTAGGCGATAGGGGTCCGGGGGTCTGGGACCACTCGGAAGGCGTGTTCTATAGCACACGAAAATATGGAAATCGCGCGGAATTCTAGTTTTTTGGCCAAAAAACGCAAAAAATGAGGAACGATCATGGCAGGGCGGTGACTATGGTTCCTTAAATCATATTTTATGGCCCGTAAAAATATTAGGCAATCGGGGTCCGGGTTTCCCGGGACCACTTGGAAGGCGTGGGCTATAACACACTAAAATATGGGAATCGGGCGGAATTCTAGTTTTTTGGCCACAAAATGCAAAAAATGAGGAACGATCATTGCGGGGCGGTGACTTTGGTTCCTTATGTCGTATTTGACGGCCCGAAAAATTTTTAGGCGATCCGAGTCCGGAAGGCCTGGCCCACTTGGAAGATGTGGGCTATTTCGCACAGGAAAATATGGGAATCACGCGGAATTCTAGTTTTTTGGCCGAAAAATGCAAAAATGGGGAACGATCATGGCGGGGCAGTTATTATGGTACCTTGGGCCGTATTTGATGGCCCGGAAAAAGTTTAGGCGATCGGGGTCCGGGGATCCCGGGACCACTTGGAAAGCGTGGGCTATAGCACACAAAAATATGGGAATCGGGCGGAATTCTAGTTTTTGGCCGAAAAATGCAAAATATTAGCAACGATCATGGCGGGGCGGTGACTATGGTTCCTTAGGTCGTATTTGATGGCCCGGAAAAGTTTTAGGCGATCCGAGTCTGGTAGGCCCGGCCTACTCGGAAGGCTTGGGCAATAACACACGAAAATATGGGAATCGGGCGGAATTCTCGTTTTTTGGACGTAAAATGCAAAAAATGAGGACCGATCATGGTGGGGCGGTGACAATGGTTCCTTAGGTCGTATTTGATGGCCCAGAAAAATATTAGGCGACCTGGGTCCGACGTTCCCGGGACCACTTGGAAGGCGTGGGCTGTAGCACACAAAAATATGGGAATCGAGCGGAATTCAAGGTTTTTGGCCGAAAAATGCAAAAAATGAAGAACGATCATGGCAGGGCGGTGAATAAGGTTCCTTAGGTCGTATTTGATGGCCCGGAAAAATTTTAGGCTATCCGAGTCCTGGAGGCCCGACCCACTCGGAAGGCATGGGCAATAGTAGACGAAAATATGGGAATCACGCGAAATTCTAGTATTTTGGCAGAAAAATGCAAAAAATGAGGAACGATCATGGCGGGGTGGTTACTATGGTTCCTTGGGTCGTATTTTATGGCCCGAAAAAATTTTAGGCGATCGGGGTCCGGGGTTCCCGGGACCACTTGGAAGGCGTGTGCTATAACACACGAAAATATGGGAATCGGGCAGAATTCTAGTTTTTTGGCCGAAAAATGCAAAAAATGAGGAACGATCATGGCGGAACGGTGACTATGGTTTCTTAGGTCATATTTGATGGCCCGGAAAAAGTTTAGGAGATCCGAGTCCGGGAGACCCGGCCCACTCGGAAGGCGTAGCACACGAAAATATGGGAATCGGGCGGAATTCTAGTTTTTTGGCCGAAAAACACAAAATATGAGTAACGATCATGGCGGGGCGGTGACTATGGTTTCTTAGGTCGTATTTGATGGTCCGAAAAAATTTTACGCGATCGGGGTCCGGGATTCCCTACCCATTGGGAAGGCGTGGGCAATTATAGCACTCGAAAATATGGGAATCGTACGGAATTCTAGTTTTTTAGCCGAAAAATGCAAACAATGAGGAACGATCATGCGGGGAGGTGAATATGGTTCCTTAGGTCTTATTTGATGGCCCGAATAAAATTGAGATGATTTGAGTCCGGGGGGCCCGACCCACTCGGAATGTGTGGGCTATAGCACACGAAAATAAGGGAATCGGGCGGAATTCTAGTTTTTTTGCCGTAAATCGCAATAAGTGAGGAACGATCATGGCGGGGCAGTTCCTATGGTTCCTTAGGTCGTATTTGATGGCCCGGAAAAATTTTAGGCGATCGGGGTCCGGGGATCCCGGGACCACTTGGAAAGCGTGGGCTATAGCACACAAAAATATGGGAACCGGGCGGAATTCTAGTTTTTTGGCCGAAAATGCGAAAAATGAGGAACGATCATGGCGAGGTGGTGACTATGGTTCCTTAGGTCCTATTTTATGGCTCGAAAAAAGTTTAGGCGATCCGAGTACGGGGTCTCGGCCCACTCGGAAGGCGTGGGCAACAGCACACAATAATATAGTAATTGGGGCGAAATTCTAGTGTTTTGGCCGAAAACTGCATAAAATGAGGAACGATCATTGCGGGGCGGTGACTATGGTTCCTTAGGTCGTATTTGATGGCTGGAAAATTTTTAGGCGATCGGGGTCCGGGGTTCCCGGGACCACTCGGAAGGCGTGGGCTATAGCAAATGAAAATATGGAATCACGCGGAATTCTAGGTTTTTTGCCAAAAAATACAAAAACATAGGAACCATCATGGCGGGGCGGTCACTATGGTTCCTTAGGTCCTACTTGATGGTCCGGAAAAACATTAGGCGATAGGGGTCCGGGGGTCTGGTACTACTCGGAAGGCGTGGGCTATATAGCACACGAAAATATGGGAATCGCACGGAATTCTAGTGTTTTGGCCGAAAAATGCAAAAAATGAGCAACGATCATGGCGGGGCGGTGACTATGGTTCCTTAGGTTGTATTTGATGGCCTGGAAAAATTTTAGGCAATCCGAGTCTGGTAGGCCCGGCCCACCCGGAAGACTTGGGCAATAACACACGAAAATATGGGAATCGGGCGGAATTCTAGTTTTTTGGACGTAAAATGCAAAAAATGAGGACCGATCATGGTGGAGCGGTGACTATGGTTCATTAGATCGTATTTGATGGCCCAGAAAAATATTAGGCGACCGGGGTCCGAGGTTCCCGGGACCACTTGGAAGGCGTGGGCTGTAGCACACAAAAATATGGGAATCGAGCGGAATTCTAGGTTTTTGGCCGAAAAATTCAAAAAATGAGGAACGATCATGGCGGGGCGGTGAATATGGTTCCTTAGCTCGTATTTGATGGCCCGGAAAAATTTTAGGCTATCCGAGTTCTGGAGGCTCGACCCACTCGGAAGGCGTGGGCAATAGTAGACGAAAATATGGGAATCACGCGGAATTCTAATTTTTTGGCAGAAAAATGCAAAAAATGAGGAACGATCATGGCGGGGTGGTTACTATGGTTCCTTGGGTCGTATTTTATGGGCCAAAAAAATTTTAGGCGATCGGGGTCCGGGGGTCCCGGGACCACTTGGAAGGCGTGTGCTATAACACACGAAAATATGGGAATCGGGTAGAATTCTAGTTTTTTGGCCGAAAAATGCAAAACATGAGGAACGATCATGGCGGAACGGTGACTATGGTTCCTTAGGTCGTATTTGATGGCCCGGAAAAAGTTTAGGCGATCCGAGTCCGGGAGACCCGGCCCACTCGGAAGGCGTGGGCTATAACACGAAAATATGGGAATCCGGCGGAATTCTAGTTTTTTGGCCGAAAAACACAAAATATGAGTAACGATCATGGCGGGGTGGTGACTATGGTTCCTTAGGTTGTATTTGATGGCCCGGAAAAATTTTAGGCTATCCGAGTCCTGGAGGCCCGACCCACTCGGAAGGCGTGGGCAATAGTAGACAAAAATATGGGAATCACGCGAAATTCTAGTTTGTTTGAAATCGCAACAAGTGAGGAACGATCATGGCAGGGCAGTTCCTATGGTTCCTTAGGTCATATTTGATGGGCCAGAAAATTTTTAGGCGATCGGGGTCGGGGGATCCCGGGACCACTTGGAAAGCGTGGGCTATAGCACACAAAAATATGGGAACCAGGCGGAATTCTAGTTTTTTGGCCAAAAAATGCGAAAAATGAGGAACGATCATGGCGAGGCGGTGACTATGGTTCCTTAGGACCTATTTTATGGCCCGAAAAAACTTTAGGCGATCCGAGTATGGGGGGCTCGGCCCATTCGGAAGGCGTGGGCAATAGCACACAATAATATGGTAATCGGGTGGAATTCTAGTGTTTTGGCCGAAAACAGCATAAAATGAGGAACGATCATGGCGGGGCGGTGACTATGGTTCCTTAGGTCGTATTTGATGGCTGGAAAATTTTTAGGCGATCGGGGTCCGGGGTTCCCGCGACCACTCGGAAGGCGTGGGTTATAGCAAATGAAAATATGGAATCGCGCGGAATGTTAGGTTTTTGCCAAAAAATACAAAAACATAGGAACGATCATGGCGGGGCAGTGACTATGGTTCCTTAGGTCGTATTTGATGGTCCGGAAAAACTTTAGGTGGTAGGGGTCCGGGGGTCTGGGACCACTCGGAAGGCGTGGGCTATAGCACACGAAAATATGGGAATCGCGCAGAATACTAATATTTTGGCCGAAAAACGCAAAAAATGAGGAACGATCATGGCAGGGTGGTGACTATGGTTCCTTAAATCATATTTTATGGCCCGTAAAAATATTAGGCGATCGGGGTCCGGGGTTCCCGGGACCACTTGGAAGGCGTAGGCTATAACACACGAAAATATGGAATCGGGCGGAATTCTAGTTTTTTTGCCGAAAAATACAAAAAATGAGGAACGATCATTGCGGGGCGATGACTATGGTTCCTTAGGTCATATTTGACGGCCCGAAAAAATTTTAGGCGATCCGAGTCCTGAAGGCCAGGCCCACTCGAAAGACGTGGGCTATTTAGCACACGAAAATATGGGAATCACGCGGAATTCTAGTTTTTTGGCCGAAAAACGCAAATATGGGGAACGATCATGGCAGGGCAGTTATTATGGTTCCTTGGGTCGTATTTGATGGCCCGGAAAAATTTTAGGGGATCGGGGTCCGGGGGTACCGGGACCACTTGGAAGGCGTGAGCTATAGCACACGAAAATATGAGAATCGGGCGGAATTCTAGTTTTTTTGGCCGAAAAATGCAAAATATTAGCAACGATCATGGCGGGGCGGTGACTATGGTTCCTTAGGTCGTATTTCATGGCCCGGAAAAATTTTAGGTGATCCGAGTCTGGTAGGCCCGGCCCACTCGGAAGGCTTGGGCAATAACACACTAAAATATGGGAATCGGGCGGAATTCGAGTTTTGGACGTAAAATGCAAAAAATGAGGACCGATCATGGTGGGGCGGTGACTATGGTTCCTTAGGTCGTATTTGATGGCCCAGAAAAATATTAGGCAACCGGGGTCCGAGGTTCCCGGGACCACTGGGAAGGCGTGGGCTGTAGCACACAAAAATATGGGAATCGAGCGGAATTCTAGGTTTTTGTCCGAAAAATGCAAAAAATGAGGAAAGATCATGGCGGGTCGGTGAATATGGTTCCTTAGGTTGTATTTGATGGCCCAGAAAAATTTTAGGCTATCCGAGTCCTGGAGGCCCGACCCACTCGGAAGGCGTGGGCAATAGTAGACGAAAATATGGGAATCACGCGGAATTCTAGTTTTTTGGCAGAAAAATGCAAAAAAAGAGGAACGATAATGGCGGGGTGGTTAATATGGTTCCTTGGGTCGTATTTTATGGCCCAAATATTTTTAGGCGATCGGGGTCCGGGGTCCCGGGACCACTTGGAAGGCGTGTGCTATAACACACGAAAATATGGGAATCGGGCAGAATTCTAGTTTTTTGGCCGAAAAATGCAACAAATGAGGAATGGTCATGGCGGAATGGTGACTATGGTTCCTTAGGTCGTATTTGATGGCCCGGAAAAAGTTTAGGTGATCCAAATCCGGAAGACCCGGCCCACTCGGAAGGCGTGGGCTATTTAGCTCACGAAAATATGGGAATCACGCGGAATTCTAGTTTTCGCGCCGAAAAACACAAAAATGGGGAACGATCATGGCGGGGCGGGTATTATGGTTCCTTGGGTCGTATTTGATGGCCCGGAAAACTTTTAGGCGATCGGGGTCCGGGGGTACCGGGACCACTTGGAAGGCGTGAGCTATAGCACACGAAAATATGGGAATCGGGCGGAATTCTAGTTTTTTGGCCGAAAAATGAAAAATATTAGCAACGATTATGGCGGGGCGGTGACTATGGTTCCTTAGGTCATATTTGATGGCCCGAAAAAATTTTAGGCGATCCGAGTCTGGTAGGCCCGGCCCACTCGGAAGGCTTGGGCAATAACACACGAAAATATGGGAATCGGGCGGAATTCTAGTTTTTTGGACGTAAAATGCAAAAAATGAGGACCGATCATGGTGGGGCGGTGACTATGGTTCCTTAGGTCGTATTTGATGGCCCAGAAAAATATTAGGCGACCGGGGTCCGAGGTTCCCGGGACCACTTGGAAGGCGTGGGCTGTAGCACACAAAAATATGGGAATCGAGCGGAATTCTAGGTTTTTGGCCGAAAAATGCAAAAAATGAGGAACGATCATGGCGAGGCGGTGAATATGGTTCCTTAGGTCGTATTTGATGGCCCGGAAAAAAATTTTAGGCGATCCGAGTCCTGGAGGCCCGACCCACTCGGAAGGCGTGGGCAATAGTAGACGAAAATATGGGAATCACGCGGAATTCTAGTTTTTTGGCAGAAAAATGCAAAAAATGAGGAACGATCATGGCGGGGTGGTTTCTATGGTTCCTTGGGTCTTATTGTATGGCCCGAAATAATTTTAGGCGATCGGGGTCCGGGGGTCCCGGGACCACTTGGAAGGCGTGTGCTATAACACACGAAAATATGGGAATCGGGCAGAATTCTAGTTTTTTGGCCGAAAAATGCAAAAAATGGGGAACGATCATGGCGGGGCGGTTATTATGGTTCCTTAGATCGTATTTGATGGCCCGAAAAATTTTTATGCGATCCGAGTCTGGCAGGCCCGGCCCACTCGGAAGGCTTGGGCAATAACACACGAAAATATGGGAATCGGGCGGAATTCTAGTTTTTTGGACGTAAAATGCAAAAAATGAGGACCGATCATGGTGGGGCAGTGACTATGGTTCCTTAGGTCATATTTGATGGCCCAGAAAAATAATAGGCGACCGGGGTCCGAGGTTCCCGGGACCACTTGGAAGGCATGGGCTGTAGCACACAAAAAAATGGTAATCGAGCGGAATTCTAGGTTTTGGCCGAAAAATGCAAAAAATGAGGTACAATCATGGAGGGGCGGTGAATATGGTTCCTTAGGTCGTATTTGATGGCCCGGAAAAATTTTAGGCGATCCGAGTACTGGAGGCCCGACCCACTCGGAAGGCGTGGGCAATAGTAGACGAAAATATGAGAATCACGCGGAATTCTAGTTTTTTGGCAGAAAAATGCAAAAAATGAGGAACGATCATGGCGGGGTGGTTTCTATGGTTCCTTGGGTCTTATTTTATGGCCCGAAAAAATTTTAGGCGATCGGGATCCGGGGGTCCCGGGACCACTTGGAAGGCGTGTGCTATAACATACGAAAATATGGGAATCGGGCAGAATTCTAGTTTTTTGGCCGAAAAATGCCAAAAATGAGGAACGATCATGGCGGAACAGTGACTATGGTTCCTTAGGTCGTATTTGATGGCCCGAAAAAAGTTTAGGCGATCTGAGTCTGGCCCACTCGGAAGGCGTGGGCTATAGCACACGAAAATATGGGAATCGGGCGGAATTCTAGTTTTTTGGCCGAAAAACACAAAATATGAGTAACGATCATGGCGGGGCGGTGACTATGGTTTCTTAGGTCGTATTTGATGGTCTGGAAAAATTTTAGGCAATCGGGGTCCGGGATTCCCTACCCATTGGGAAGGCGTGGGATATTATAGCACATGAAAATATGGGAATCGTACGAAATTCTAGTTTTTTAGCCAAAAAATGCAAACAATGAGGAATGATCATGGCGGGGAGGTGAATATGGTTCCTTAGGTCTTATTTGATGACCTGAATAAAATTTAGATGATCCGAGTCCGGGGGGCCCGGCCCACTCGGAAGGTGTGGGCTATAGCACACGAAAATATGGGAGTCGGGCGGAATTCTAGTTTTTTTGACGGAAATCGCAATAAGTGAGGAACGATCATGGCGAGGCAGTTCCTATGGTTCCTTAGGTTGTATTTGATGGCCCGAAAAAATTTTAGGCGATCGGGGTCCGTAGATCCCGGGACCACTTGGAAAGCGTGGGTTATAGCTCACAAAAATATGGGAACCGGGCGGAATTCTAATTTTTTGGCCGAAAAATGCGAAAAATGAGGAACGATCATGGCGAGGTGGTGACTATGGTTCCTTATGTCCTATTTTATGGCCAGAAAAAACTTTAGGCGATCCGAGTACGGGGGGCTCGGCCCACTCGGAAGGCGTGGGCAATAGCACACAATAATATGGTAATCGGGCGGAATTATAGTGTTTTGGCCGAAAACTGCATAAAATGAGGAACGATAATGGCGGGGCGGTGACTATGGTTCCTTAGGTCGTATTTGATGGCTGGAAAATTTTTAGGCGATCGGGGTCCGGGGTTCCCGGGACCACTCGGAAGGCGTGGGCTATAGCAAATGAAAATATAGAATCGCGCGGGATTCTAGGTTTTTGCCAAAAAATACAAAAACATAGGAACGATCATGGCGGGGCGGTGACTATGGTTCCTTAGGTCGTATTTGATGGTCCGGAAAAACTTTAGGCGATAGGGGTCCGGGGGTCTGGGACCACTCAGAAGGCGTGGGCTATAGCACAAAAAAATATTGGAATTGCGCGGAATTCTAGTTTTTTGGCCGAAAAACGCAAAAAATGAGGAACGATCATGGCAGGGCGGTGACTATGGTTCCTTAAATCATATTTTATGGCCCGTAAAAATATTAGGCGATCGGGGTCCGGGGTTCCCGGGACCACTTGGAAGGCGTGGGCTATAACACACGAAAATATGGGAATCGGGCGGAATTCTAGTTTTTTGGCCGAAAAATGCAAAAAATGAGGAACGATAATGGTGGGGCGGTGACTATGGTTCCTTAGGTCGTATTTGATGGCCCGAAAAATTTTTAGGCGATCCGAGTCCGGAAGGCCCGGCCCACTCGGAAGACGTGGGCTAAATTAGCACACGAAAATATGGGAATCACGCGGAATTCTACTTTTTTGGCCGAAAAATGCAAAAATGGGGAATGATCATAGTGGTGCGGTTATTATGGTTCCTTGGGTCGTATTTGATGGCCCGGAAAAATTTTAGGCGATCGGGGTACGGGGGTACCGGGACCACTTGGAAGGCGTGAGCTATAGCACACGAAAATATGGGAATCGGGCGAAATTCTAGTTTTTTGGCCGAAAAATGCAATATATTAGCAACGATCATGGCGGGGCGGTGACTATGGTTCCTTAGGTCATATTTGATGGCCAGGAAAATTTTTAGGCGATCCGAGTCTGGTAGGCCCGGCCCACTCGGAAGGCTTGGGCAATAACACACGAAAATATGGGAATCGGGCGGAATTCTAGTTTTTTGGACGTAAAATGCAAAAAATGAGGACCGATCATGGTGGGGCGGTGACTATGGTTCCTTAGGTCGTATTTGATGGCCCAGAAAAATATTAGGCGACCGGGGTCCGAGGTTCCCGGGACCACTTGGAAGGCGTGGGCTGTAGCACACAAAAATATGGGAATCGAGCGGAATTCTAGTTTTTTGGCCGAAAAATGAGAAAAATGAGGAACGATCATTGCGGGGCGGTGACTATGGTTCCTTAGGTTGTATTTGACGGCCCAAAAAATTTTTAGGCGATCCGAGTCCGGAAGGCCCGGCCCACTCGGAAGACGTGGGCTATTTAGCAGACGAAAATATGGGAATCACGCGGAATTCTATTTTTTTGGCCAAAAAATGCAAAAATGGGGAACGATCATGGCGGGGCGGTTATTATGGTTCTTTGGGTCGTATTTGATGGCCCGGAAAAATTTTAGGCGATCGGGGTCCGGGGGTACCGGGACCACTTGGAAGGCGTGAGCTATAGCACATGAAAATATGGGAATCGGGCGGAATTCTAGTTTTTTGGCCGAAAAACACAAAATATGAGAAACGATCATGGCGGGGCGGTGACTATGGTTTCTTAGGTCGTATTTGATGGTCCGGAAAAATTTTAGGCGATCCGAGTCCGGAAGGCCCGGCCCACTCGGAAGACGTGGGCTATTTAGCACATGAAAATATGGGAATCACGCGGAATTCTACTTTTTTGGCCGAAAAATTCAAAAAATGAGGAACGATCATGGCGGGGTGGTTACTATTGTTCCTTGGGTCTTATTTTATGGCCCGAAAATTTTTTAGGCGATCGGGGTCCGGGGGTCCCGGGACCACTTGGAAGGCGTGTGTTATAACACACGAAAATATGGGAATCGGGCAGAATTCTAGTTTTTTGGCCGAGAAATGCAAAAATTGAGGAACGATCATGGCGGAACGGTGAATATGGTTCCTTAGGTCGTATTTGATGGCCCGGAAAAAGTTTAGGCAATCCGAGTCCGGGATACCCGGCCCACTCGGAAGGAATGGGCTATAGCACATGAAAATATGGGAATCGGGCCGAATTCTAGTTTTTTGGCCGAAAAACACAAAATATGAGTAACGATCATGGCGGGGCGGTGACTATGGTTTCTTAGGTCGTATTTCATGGTCCGGAAAAATTTTAGGCAATCGGGGTCCGGGATTCCCTACCCATTGGGAAGGCGTGGGCAATTATAGCACACGAAAATATGGGAATCGTACGGAATTCTAGTTTTTTAGCCGAAAAATGCAAACAATGAGGAACGATCATGGCGAGGAGGTGAATATGGTTCCTTAGGTCTTATTTGATGGCCCGAATAAAATTTAGATGATCCGAGTCCGGGGGCCCGGCCCACTCGGAAGGTGTGGGCTATAACACACGAAAATATGGAAATCGGGCAGAATTCTAGTTTTTTTGCCGGAAATCGCAATAAATGAGGAACGATCATGGCGGGGCAGTTCCTATGGTTCCTTAGGTCGTATTTGATGGCTCGGAAAAATTTTAGGCGATCGGGGTCCGGGGATCTCGGGACCACTTGGAAAGCGTGGGCTATAGCACACAAAAATATGGGAACCGGGCGGAATTCTAGTTTTTTGGCCGAAAAATGTGAAAAATGAGGAACGATCATGGCAAGGTGGTGACTATGGTTCCTTAGGTCCTATTTTATGGCCCGAAAAAACTTTAGGCGAAACGAGTACGGGGGGCTCGGCCCACTCGGAAGGCGTGGGCAATAGCACACAATAATATGGTAATCGGGCGGAATTCTAGTGTTTTGGCCGAAAACTGGATAAAATGAGGAACGATCATGGCGGGGCGGTGATTATGGTTCCTTTGGTCGTATTTGATGGCTGGAAAAATTTTAGGCGATCGGGGTCCGGGGTTCCCGGAACCACTCGGAAGGCGTGGGCTATAGAAAATGAAAATATGGAATCGCGCGGAATTCTAGGTTTTTTGCCAAAAAATACAAAAACATAGGAACGATCATGGCGGGGCGGTGACTATGGTTCCTTAGGTCGTATTTGATGGTCCGGAAAAACTTTAGGCGATAGGGGTCCGGGGGTCTGGGACCACTCGGAAGGCGTGGGCTATAGCACACGAAAATATGGGAATCGCGCGGAATTCTAGTTTTTTGGCTGAAAAACGCAAAAAATGAGGAACGATCATGGCAGGGCGGTGACTATAGTTCCTTAAATCATATTTTATGGCCCGTAAAAATATTAGGCGATCGGGGTCCGGGGTTCCCGGAACCACTTGGAAGGCGTGGGCTATAACACACGAAAATATGGAAATCGGGCGGAATTCTAGTTTTTTGGCCGAAAAATGCGAAAAATGAGGAACGATCATTGCGGGGCGGTGACTATGGTTCCTTAGGTCGTATTTGACGGCTCGAAAAAATTTTAGGCGATACGAGTCCGGAAGGCCCGGCCCACTCCGAAGACGTGGGTTATTTCGCACACGAAAATATGGGAATCACGCGGAATTCTAGGTTTTTGGCCAAAAAACGCAAAAATGGGGAACGATCATGGTGGGGCAGTTATTATGGTTCCTTCGGTCGTATTTGATGGCCCGAAAAAATTTTAGGCGATCGGGGTCCGGGGGTACCGAGACCACTTGGAAGGCGTGAGCTATAGCACACGAAAATATGGGAATCGGGCGGAATTCTAGTTTTTTGGCCGAAAAATGCAAAATATTAGCAACGATCATGGCAGGGCGGTGACTATGGTTCCTTAGGTCGTATTTGATGGCCCAAAAAAATTTTAGGTGATCCGAGTCTGGTAGGCCCTGCCCACTCGGAAGGCTTGGGCAATAACACACGAAAATATGGGAATCGGGCGGAATTCTTGTTTTTTGGACGTAAAATGCAAAAAATGAGGACCGATCATGGTGGGGCGGTGACTATGGTTCCTTAGGTTGTATTTGATGGTCCAGAAAAATATTAGGCAATCCGAGTCCTGGAGGCCCGACCCAATCGGAAGGTGTGGGCAATAGTAGACAAAAATATGGGAATCCCACGGAATTCGAGTTTTTTGGCAGAAAAACGCAAAAAATGGGGAACGATCATGGCGGGGTGGTTACTATGGTTCCTTGGGTCTTATTTTATGGCTCAAAATTTTTTTAGGCGATCGGGGTCCGGGGGTCCCGGTACCACTTGGAAGGCGTGTGCTATAACACACGAAAATATGGGAATCGGGCAAAATTCTAGTTTTTTGGCCAAAAAATGCAAAAAATGAGGAACGATCATGGCGGAACGGTGAAAATGGTTCCTTAGGTCGTATTTGATGGCCCGAAAAAAGTTTAGGCGATCCGAGTCCGGGAGACCCGGCCCACTCGGAAGGCGTGGGCTATAGAACACGAAAATATGGGAATCGGGCGGAATTCTAGTTTTTTGACCGAAAAAAACAAAATATGAGTAACGATCATGGCGGGGCGGTGACTATGGTTTCTTAGGTCGTATTTGATGGTCCGGAAAAATTTTAGGCGATCGGGGTCCGGGATTCCCTACCCATTGGGAAGGCGTGGGCAATTATAGCACACGAAAATATGGGAATCGTACGGAATTCTAGTTTTTTAGCCGAAAAATGCAAACAATGAGGAACGATCATGGCGGGGAGGTGAATATGGTTCCTTAGGTCTTATTTGATGGCCCGAATAAAATTTAGATGATCCGAGTCCGGGGGGCCCGGCCCACTCGGAAGGTGTGGTCTATAGCACACGAAAATATGGGAATCGGGCGGAATTCTAGTTTTTTTGCCGGAAATCACAATAAGTGAGGAACGATCATGGCAGGGCAGTTCCTATGGTTCCTTAGGTCTTATATGATGGCCCGAAAAAATTTTAGGCGATCGGGGTCCGGGGATCCCGGGACCACTTGGAAAGCGTGGGCTATAGCACACAAATATATGGGAACCGGGCGGAATTCTAGTTTTTTGGCCGAAAAATGAGAAAAATGAGGAACGATCATGGCGAGGTGGTGACTCTGGTTCCTTAGGTACTATATTATGGCCCAAAAAAACTTTAGGCGATCCGAGTACGGGGGGCTTGGCCCACTCGGAAGGCGTGGGCAATAGCTCACAATAATATGGTAATCGGGCGGAATTCTAGTGTTTTGGCCGAAAACTGCATAAAATTAGGAACGATCATGGCGGGGCGGTGACTATGGTTCCTTAGGTCGTATTTGATGATTGGAAAAGTTTTAGGCGATCGGGGTCCGGGGTTCCCGTGACCACTCGGAAGGCGTGGGCTATAGCAAATGAAAATATGGAATCGCGCGGAATTCTAGGTTTTTTGCCAAAAAATACAAAAACATAGGAACGATCATGGCGGGGCGGTGACTATGGTTCCTTAGGTCGTATTTGATAGTCCGAAAAAACTTTAGGCGATAGGGGTCCGGGGGTCTGGGACCACTCGGAAGTCGGGGGCTATAGCAAACGAAAATATGGGAATCGCGCGGAATTCTAGTTTTTTGGCCGAAAAACGCAAAAATTGAGGAACGATCATGGCAGGGCGGTGACTATGAATCCTTAAATCATATTTTATGGCCCGTAAAAATATTAGGCGATCGGGGTCCGGGGTTTCCGGGACCACTTGGAAGGCGTGGGCTATAACACACGAAAATATGGGAATCGGGCGGAATTCTAGTTATTTGGGTGAAAAATGCAAAAAATGAGGAACGATCATTGTGGGGCGGTGACTATAGTTCCTTAGGTCGTATTTGACGGCCCAAAAATTTTTTAGGCGATCCGAGTCCGGAAGGCCCAGCCCACTCGGAAGACGTGGGCTATTTAGCACACGAAAATATGGGAATCACGCGGAATTCTAGTTTTTTGGCCGAAAAATACAAAAATGGGGAACGATCATGGCGGGGCGGTTATTATGGTTCCTTCGGTCGTATTTGATGGCCCGGAAAATTTTTAGGCGATCAGGGTCCGGGGGTACCGGGACCACTTGGAAGGCGTGAGCTATAGCACACGAAAATATGGGAATCGTGCGGAATTCTAGAGTTTTGGCTGAAAAATGCAAAATATTAGCAACGATCATGGCGGGGCGGTGACTATGGTTCCTTAGGTTGTATTTGATGGCCCGGAAAATTTTTAGGCGATCCGAGTCTGGTAGGCCTGGCCCACTCGGAAGGCTTGGGCAATAACACATGAAAATATGGGAATCAGGCGGAATTCTAGTTTTTTGGACGTAAAATGCAAAAAATGAGGACCGATCATGGTGGGGGCAGTGACTATGGTTCCTTAGGTTGTATTTGATGGCCCAAAAAAATATTAGGCGACCGGGGTCCGAGGTTCCCGGGACCACTTGGAAGGCGTGGGCTGTAGCACACAAAAATCTGGGAATCGAGCGGAATTCTAGGTTTTTGGCCAAAAAATGCAAAAAATGAGGAACGATCATGGCGGGGCGGTGAATATGGTTCCTTAGATCGTATTTGATGGCCCGAAATATTTTTAGGCAATCCGAGTCCTGGAGGCCCGACCCACTCGGAAGGCGTGGGCAATAGTACACGAAAATATGGGAATCACGCGGAATTCTAGTTTTTTGGAAGAAAAACGCAGAAAATGAGGATCGATCATGGCGGAGTGGTTACTATGGTTCCTTGGGTCTTATTTTATGGCCCAAAAAATTTTTAGGCGATCGGGGTCCGGGGGTCCCGGGACCACTTGGAAGGCGTGTGCTATAACACACGAAAATATGGGAATCGGGCAGAATTCTAGTTTTTTGGCCGAAAAATGCAAAAAATGAGGAACGATCATGGCGGAACGGTGACTATGGTTCCTTAGGTCGTATTTGATGGCCCGGAAAAAGTTTAGGCGATCCGAGTCCGGGAGACCCGGCCCACTCGGAAGGCGTGGGCTATAGCACACGAAAATATGGGAATCGGGCGGAATATTAGTTTTTTGGCCGAAAAACACAAAATATGAGTAACGATCGTGGAGGGGCGGTGACTATGGTTTCTTAGGTCGTATTTGATGGTCCGGAAAAATTTTAGGCGATCGGGGTCCGGGATTCCCTACCCATTGGGAAGGCGTGGGCAATTATAGCACACGAAAATATGGGAATCGTACGGAATTCTAGTTTTTTAGCCGAAAAATGCAAACAATGAGGAACGATCATGGCGGGGAGGTGAATATGGTTCCTTGGGTCTTATTTGATGGCCCGAATAAAATTTAGATGATCCGAGTCCGGGGGGGACGGCTCACTCGGAAGGCGTGGGCTATAGCACATGAAAATATGGGAATCACGCGGAATTCTAGTTTTTTGGCTGAAAAATGCAAAAAATGAGGAACGATCATGGCGGAGTGGTTACTATGGTTCCTTGGGTCTTATTTTATGGCCCAAAAAATTTTTAGGCGATCGGGGTCCGGGGGTCCCGGGACCACTTGGAAGGCGTGTGCTAAACACACGAAAATATGGGAATCGGGCAGAATTCTAGTTTTTTGGCCGAAAAATGCAAAAAATGAGGAACGATCATGGCGGAACGGTGACTATGGTTCCTTAGGTCGTATTTGATGGCCCGGAAAAAGTTTAGGCGATCCGAGTCCGGGAGACCCGGGCCACTCGGAAGGCGTGGGCTATAGCACACGAAAATATGGGAATCGGGCGGAATATTAGTTTTTTGGCTGAAAAACACAAAATATGAGTAACGATCATGGCGGGGCGGTGACTATGGGTCTGGGACCACTCGGAAGGCGTGGGCTATAGCAAACGAAAATATGGGAATCGCGCGGAATTCTAGTTTCTTTGGCCGAAAAACGCAAAAAAATAAGGAACGATCATGGTAGGGCGGTGACTATGAATCCTTAAATCATATTTTATGGCCCGTAAAAATATTAGGCGATCGGGGTCCGGGGTTCCCGGGACCACTTGGAAGGCGTGGGCTGTAGCACACAAAAATATGGGAATCGGGCGGAATTCTAGTTTTTTGGCCGAAAAATGCAAAAAATGAGGAACGATCATTGCGGGACGGTGACTATGGTTCCTTAGGTCGTATTTGACGGCCCAAAATATTTTTAGGCGATCCGAGTCCGGAAGGCCCAGCCCACTCGGAAGACGTGGGCTATTTAGCACACGAAAATATGGGAATCACGCGGAATTCTAGTTTTTTGGCCGAAAAATGCAAAAATGGGGAACGATCATGGCGGGGCGGTTATTATGGTTCCTTGGGTCGTATTTGATGGCCCGAAAAACTTTTAGGCGATCGGGGTCCAAGGTTCCCGGGACCACTTGGAAGGCGTGGGCTGTAGCACACAAAAATATGGGAATCGAGCGAAATTCTAGGTTTTTGGCCGAAAAATGCAAAAAATGAGGAACGATCATGGCGGGGCGGTGAAAATGGTTCCTTAGTTCGTATTTGATGGCCCGGAATATTTTTAGGCGGTCCGAGTCCTTGAGGCCCGACCCACTCGGAAGGCGTGGGCAATAGTACACAAAAATATGGGAATCACGCGGAATTCTAGTTTTTTGGCTGAAAAATGCAAAAAATGAGGAACGATCATGGCGGAGTGGTTACTATGGTTCCTTGGGTCTTATTTTATGGCCCAAAAAATTTTTAGGCGATCGGGGTCCGGGGGTCCCGGGACCACTTGGAAGGCGTGTGCTAAACACACGAAAATATGGGAATCGGGCAGAATTCTAGTTTTTTGGCCGAAAAATGCAAAAAATGAGGAACGATCATGGCGGAACGGTGACTATGGTTCCTTAGGTCGTATTTGATGGCCCGGAAAAAGTTTAGGCGATCCGAGTCCGGGAGACCCGGGCCACTCGGAAGGCGTGGGCTATAGCACACGAAAATATGGGAATCGGGCGGAATATTAGTTTTTTGGCTGAAAAACACAAAATATGAGTAACGATCATGGCGGGGCGGTGACTATGGTTTCTTAGGTCGTATTTGATGGTCCGAAAAAATTTTAGGCGATCGGGGTCCGGGATTCCCTACCCATTGGGAAGGCGTGGGCAATTATAGCACACGAAAATATGGGAATCGTACGGAATTCTAGTTTTTAGCCGAAAAATGCAAACAATGAGGAACGATCATGGCGGGGAGGTAAATATGGTTCCTTAGGTCTTATTTGATGGCCCGAATAAAATTTAGATGATCCGAGTCCGGGGGGCCCGGCTCACTCGGAAGGCGTGGGCTATAGCATATGAAAATATGGGAATCGGGCGGAATTCTAGTTTTTTTGCCGGAAATCGCAATAAGTGAGGAACGATCATGGCAGGGCAGTTCCTATGGTTCCTTAGGTCTTATATGATGGCCCGGAAAAATTTTAGGCGATCGGGGTCCGGGGATCCCGGGACCACTTGGAAAGCTTGGGCTATAGCACACAAAAATATGGGAACCGGGCGGAATTCTAGTTTTTTGGCCGAAAAATGCAAAAAATGAGGAACGATCATGGCGAGGTGGTGACTATGGTTCCTTAGGTCCTATTTTATGGCCCGAAAAAACTTTAGGCGATCCGAGTACGGGGTGCTCGGCCCACTCGGAAGGCGTGGGCAATAGCACACAATAATATGGTAATCGGGCAGAATTCTAGTGTTTTGGCCGAAAACTGCATAAAATGAGGAACGATCATGGTGGGGCGGTGACTATGGTTCCTTAGGTCGTATTTGATGACAGGAAAAGTTTTAGGCGATCGGGGACCGGGGTTCCCGTGACCACTCGGAAGGCGTGGGCTATAGCAAATAAAAATATGGAATCGCGCGGAATTCTAGGTTTTTTGCCAAAAAATACAAAAACATAGGAACGATCATGGCGGGGCGGTGACTATGGTTCCTTAGGTCGTATTTGATGGTCCGAAAAAACTTTAGGCGATAGGGGTCCGGGGGTCTGGGACCACTCGGAAGGCGTGGGCTATAGCAAACGAAAATATAGGAATCGCGCGAAATTCTAGTTTTTTGGCCGAAAAACGCAAAAAATGAGGAACGATCATAGCAGGGCGGTGACTATGAATCCTTAAATCATATTTTATGGCCCGTAAAAATATTAGGCGATCGGGGTCCGGGGTTCCCGGGACCACTTGGAAGGCGTGGGCTATAACACACAAAAATATGGGAATCGGGCGGAATTCTAGTTTTTTGGCCAAAAAATGCAAAAAATTAGGAACGATCATTGCGGGGCGGTGACTATGGTTCCTTAGGTCGTATTTGACGGCCCAAAATATTTTTAGGCGATCCGAGTCCGGAAGGCCCAGCCCACTCGGAAGACGTGGGCTATTTAGCATACGAAAATATGGGAATCACGCGGAATTCTAGTTTTTTGGCCGAAAAATGCAAAAATGGGGAACGATCATGGCGGGGCGGTTATTATGGTTCCTCGGGTCGTATTTGATGGCCCGAAAAACTTTTAGGCGATCGGGGTCAGGGGGTACCGGGACCACTTGGAAGGCGTGAGCTATAGCACACGAAAATATGGGAATCGTGCGGAATTCTAGTTTTTTGGCCGAAAAATGCAAAATATTAGCAATGTTCATGGCAGGGCGGTGACTATGGTTCCTTAGGTCTTATTTGATGGCCCGAAAAATTTTTGGGCGATCCGAGTCTGGTAGTCCCGACCCACTCGGAAGGCTTGGGCAATAACACACGAAAATATGGGAATCAGGCGGAATTCTAGTTTTTTGTACGTAAAATGCAAAAAATGAGGACCGATCATGGTGGGGGCAGTGACTATGGTTCCTTAGGTCGTATTTGATGGCCCAGAAAAATATTAGGCGACCGGGGTCCGAGGTTCCCGGGACCACTTGGAAGGCGTGGGCTGTAGCACACAAAAATATGGGAATCGAGCGGAATTCTAGGTTTTTGGCCGAAAAATGCAAAAAATGAGGAACGATCATGGCGGGGCGGTGAATATGGTTCCTTAGGTCGTATTTGATGGCCCGGAAAAATTTTAGGCGATCCGAGTCCTGGAGGCCCGACCCACTCGGAAGGCGTGGGCAATAGTACACGAAAATATGGGAATCACGCGGAATTCTAGTTTTTTGGCAGAAAAACGCAAAAAATGAGGAACGATCATAGCAGAGTGGTTACTATGGTTCCTTGGGTCTTATTTAATTGCCCAAAAAATTTTTAGGCGATCGGGGTCCGGGGGTCCCGGGACCACTTGGAAGGCGTGTGCTATAACACACGAAGATATGGGAATCGGGCAGAATTCTAGTTTTTTGGCCGAAAAATGCAAAAAATGAGGAACGATCATGGCGGAACGGTGACTATGGTTCCTTAGGTCGTATTTGATGGCCCGGAAAAAGTTTAGGCGATCCGAGTCCGGGAGACCCGGCCCACTCGGAAGGCGTGGGCTATAGCACACGATAATATGGGAATCGGGCGGAATATTAGTTTTTTGGCCGAAAAACACAAAATATGAGTAACGATCATGGCGGGGCGGTGACTATGGTTTCTTAGGTCGTATTTGATGGTCCGGAAAAATTTTAGGCGATCGGGGTCCGGGATTCCCTACCCATTGGGAAGGCGTGGGCAATTATAGCACACGAAAATATGGGAATCGTACGGAATTCTAGTTTTTTAGCCGAAAATGCAAACAATGAGGAACGATCATGGCGGGGAGGTGAATATGGTTCCTTAGGTCTTATTTGATGGCCCGAATAAAATTTAGATGATCCGAGTCCGGGGGCCCGGCTCACTCGGAAGGCGTGGGCTATAGCACATGAAAATATGGGAATCGGGCGGAATTCTGGTTTTTTTGCCGGAAATCGCAATAAGTGAGGAACGATCATGGCGGGGCAGTTCCTATGGTTCCTTAGGTCGTATTTGATGGCCCGGAAAATTTTTAGGCGATCGGGGTCCGAGGATCCCGGGACCACTTGGAAAGCGTGGGCTATAGCACATAAAAATATGGGAACCGGGCGGAATTATAGTTTTTTGGCCGAAAAATGCGAAAAATGAGGAACGATCATGGCGAGGTGGTGACTATGGTTCCTTAGGTCCTATTTTATGGCCCGAAAAAACTTTAGGCGATCCGAGTACGGGGGACTCGGCCCACTCGGAAGGCGTGGGCAATAGGACACAATAATATGGTAATCGGGCGGAATTCTAGTGTTTTGGCCGAAAACTGCATAAAATGAGGAACGATCATGGCGGGGCGGTGACTATGGTTCCTTCGGTCGTATTTGATGGCTGGAAAATTTTTAGGCGATCGGGGTCCGGGGTTCCCGGGACCACTCGGAAGGCGTGGGCCATAGCGAATGAAAATATGGAATCGCGCGGAATTCTAGGTTTTTTTTCCAAAAATTACAAAAACATAGGAACGATCATGGCGGGGCAGTGACTATGGTTCCTTAGGTTGTATTTGATGGTCCGGAAAAACTTTAGGCGATAGGGGTCCGGGGGTCTGGGACCACTCGGAAGACGTGGGCTATAGCACACGAAAATATGGGAATCTCGCGGAATTCTAGTTTTTTGGCCGAAAAACGCAAAAAATGAGGAACGATCATGGCAGAGCGGTGACTATGGTGCCTTAAATCATATTTTATGGCCCGTAAAAACATTAGGCGATCGGGGTCCGGGGTTCCCGGGACCAATTAGAAGGCGTGGGCTATAACACACGAAAATATGGGAATCGGGCGGAATTCTAGTTTTTTGGCCGAAAAATGCGAAAAATGAGGAACGATCATTGCGGGGCGGTGACTATGGTTCCTTAGCTTGTATTTGACGGCCCAAAAAAATTTTAGGCGATCCGAGTCCGGAAGGCCCGGCCCACTCGGAAGACGTGGGCTATTTAGCACACGAAAATATGGGAATCACGCGGAATTCTAGTTTTTTGGCCGAAAAATGCAAAAATGGGGAACGATCATGGCGCGGCGGTTATTATGGTTCCTTGGGTCGTATTTGATGGCCCGGAAAAATTTTAGGCGATCGGGGTCCGGGGTACCGGGACCACTTGGAAGGCGTGAGCTATAGCACATGAAAATATGGGAATCGGGCGGAATTCTAGTTTTTTGGACGAAAAACACAAAATATGAGTAACAATCATGGCGGGGCGGTGACTATGGTTTCTTAGGTCGTATTTGATGGTCTGGAAAAATTTTAGGCGATCCGAGTCCGGAAGGCCCGGCCCACTCAGAAGACGTGGGCTATTTAGCACATGAAAATATGGGAATCACGCGGAATTCTACTTTTTTGGCCGAAAAATGCAATAATGGGGAACGATCATGGCGGGGCGTTTATTATGGTTCCTTGGGTCGTATTTGATGGCCCGTAAAAATTTTAGGCGATCGGGGTCCGGGGTTACCGGGACCACTTGGAAGGCGTGAGCTATAGCACATGAAAATATGGGAATCAGGCGGAATTCTAGTTTTTTGGCCGAAAAATGCAAAATATTAGCAACGATCATGGCAGGGCGGTGACTATGGTTCCTTAGGTCGTATTTGATGGCCAGGAAATATTTTAGGCGATCCGAGTCTGGTAGGCCCGGCCCACTCGGAAGGCTTGGGCAATAACACACGAAAATATGGGAATCGGGCGGAATTCTAGTTTTTTGGACGTAAACTGCAAAAAATGAGGACCGATCATGGTGGGGCGGTGACTATGGTTCCTTAGGTCGTATTTGATGGCCCAGAAAAATATTAGGCGACCGGAGTCCGAGGTTTCCGGGACCACTTGGAAGGCGTGGGCTGTAGCACACAAAAATATGGTAATCGAGCAGAATTCTAGGTTTTTGGCCGAAAAATGCAAAAAATGAGGAACGATCATGGCGGGGCGGCGAATATGGTACCTTAGGTCGTATTTGATGGCCCGTAAAAATTTTAGGCGATCCGAGTCTTGGAGGCCTGACCCACTCGGAAGGCGTGGGCAATAGTAGACAAAAATATGGGAATCACGCGGAATTCTAGTTTTTTGGCAGAAAAACGCAAAAATGAGGAACGATCATGGAGGGATGGTTACTATGGTTCCTTGGGTCTTATTTTATGGCTCGAAAAATTTTTAGGCGATCAGGGTCCGGGGGTCCCGGGACCACTTGGAAGGCGTGTGTTATAACACACGAAAATATGGGAATCGGGCAGAATTCTAGTTTTTTGGCCGAAAAATTCAAAAATTGAGGAACGATCATGGCGGAACGGTAAATATGGTTCCTTAGGTCGTATTTGATGGCCCGAAAAAAGTTTAGGCGATCTGAGTTCGGGATACCCGGCCCACTCGGAAGGCGTGGGCTATAGCACATGAAAATATGGGAATCGGGCAGAATTCTAGTTTTTTGGCCGAAAAACACAAAATATGAGTAACGATCATGGAGGGGCGGTGACTATGGTTTCTTAGGTCGTATTTGATGGTCCGAAAAAGTTTTAGGCGATCGGGGTCCGGGATTCCCTACCCATTGGGAAGGCGTGGGCAATTATAGCACACGAAAATATGGGAATCGTACGGAATTCTAGTTTTATAGCCGAAAAATGCAAACAATGAGGAACGATCATGGCGGGGAGGTGAATATGGTTCCTTAGGTCTTATTTGATGGCCCGAATAAAATTTAGATGATCCGAGTCCGGGGGCCCGGCCCACTCGGAAGGTGTGGGCTATAACACACGAAAATATGGAAATCGGGCAGAATTCTAGTTTTTTTGCCGGAAATCGCAATAAGTGAGGAACGATCATGGCGGGGCAGTTCCTATGGTTCCTTAGGTCGTATTTGATGGCCCGGAAAAATTTTAGGCGATCGGGGTCCGGGGATCTCGGGACCACTTGGAAAGCGTGGGCTATAGCACACAAAAATATGGGAACCGGGCGGAATTCTAGTTTTTTGGCCGAAAAATGCGAAAAATGAGGAACGATCATGGCGAGGTGGTGACTATGGTTCCTTAGGTCCTATTTTATGGCCCGAAAAAACTTTAGGCGAAACGAGTACGGGGGGCTCGGCCCACTCGGAAGGCGTGGGCAATAGCACACAATAATATGGTAATCGGGCGGAATTCTAGTGTTTTGGCCAAAAATTGCATAAAATTAGGAACGATCATGGCGGGGCGGTGACTATGGTTCCTTAGGTCGTATTTGATTGTCCGGAAAAACTTTAGGCGATAGGGCTCCGGGGGTCTGGGACCACTCGGAAGGCGTGGGCTATAGCACACGAAAATATGGGAATCGGGCGGAATTCTAGTTTTTTGGCCGAAAAATGCGAAAAATGAGGAACGATCATTGCGGGGCGGTGACTATGGTTCCTTATCTTGTATTTGATAGCCCGAAAAAATTTTAGGCGATCCGAGTCCGGAAGGCCCGGCCCACTCGGAAGACGTGGGCTATTTAGCACACGAAAATATGGGAATCACGCGGAATTCTACCTTTTTGGCCGAAAAATGGAAAAATGGGGAACGATCATGGCGGGGCATTTATTATGGTTCCTTGGGTCGTATTTGATGGCCCGTAAAAATTTTAGGCGATCGGGGTCCGGGGGTACCGGGACCACTTGGAAGGCGTGAGCTATAGCACATGAAAATATGGGAATCGGGCGGAATTCTAGTTTTTTGGCCGAAAAATGCAAAATATTAGCAACGGTCATGGCAGGGCGGTGACTATGGTTCCTTAGGTCGTATTTGATGGCCAGGAAATATTTTAGGCTATCCGAGTCTGGTAGGCCCGGCCCACTCGGAAGGCTTGGGCAATAACACACGAAAATATGGGAATCGGGCGGAATTCTAGTTTTTTGGACGTAAACTGCAAAAAATGAGGACCGATCATGGTGGGGCGGTGACTATGGTTCCTTAGGTCGTATTTGATGGCCCAGAAAAATATTAGGCGACAGGAGTCCTAGGTTCCCGGGACCACTTGGAAGGCGTGGGCTGTAGCACACAAAAATATGGTAATCGAGCGGAATTCTAGGTTTTTGGCCGAAAAATGCAAAAAATGAGGAACGATCATGTCGGGGCGGTGAATATGGTTCCTTAGGTCGTATTTGATGGCCCGTAAAAATTTTAGGCGATCCGAGTCTTGGAGGCCTGACCCACTCGGAAGGCGTGGGCAATAGTAGACGAAAATATGGGAATCACGCGGAATTCTAGTTTTTTGGCAGAAAAATGCAAAATATGAGGAACGATCATGGCGGGGTGGTTACTATGGTTCCTTGGGTCTTATTTTATGGCCCGAAAAATTTTTAGGCGATTGGGGTCCGGGGGTCCCTGGACCACTTGGAAGGCGTGTGTTATAACACACGAAAATATGGGAATCGGGTAGAATTCTAGTTTTTTGGCCGAAAAATTCAAAAATTGAGGAACGATCATGGCGGAACGGTGAATATGGTTCCTTAGGTCGTATTTGATGGCCTGGAAAAAGTTTAGGCGATCCGAGTCCGGGATACCCGGCCCACTCGGAAGGCGTGGGCTATAGCGCATGAAAATATGGGAATCGGGCAGAATTCTAGTTTTTTGGCCGAAAAACACAAAATATGAGTAACGATCATGGAGGGGCGGTGACTATGGTTTCTTAGGTCGTATTTGATGGTCCGAAAAAGTTTTAGGCGATCGGGGTCCGGGATTCCCTACCCATTGGGAAGGCGTGGGCAATTATAGCACACGAAAATATGGGAATCGTACGGAATTCTAGTTTTTTAGCCGAAAATGCAAACAATGAGGAACGATCATGGCGGGGAGGTGAATATGGTTCCTTAGGTCTTATTTGATGGCCCGAATAAAATTTAGATGATCCGAGTCCGGGGGCCCGGCTCACTCGGAAGGTGTGGGCTATAGCACACGAAAATATGGGAATCGGGCGGAATTCTAGTTTTTTTGCCGGAAATCGCAATAAGTGAGGAACGATCATGGCGGGGCAGTTCCTATGGTTCCTTAGGTCGTATTTGATGGCCCGGAAAATTTTTAGGCGATCGGGGTCCGAGGATCCCGGGACCACTTGGAAAGCATGGGCTATAGCACATAAAAATATGGGAACCGGGCGGAATTATAGTTTTTTGGCCGAAAAATGCGAAAAATGAGGAACGATCATGGCGAGGTGGTGACTATGGTTCCTTAGGTCCTATATTATGGCCCGAAAAAACTTTAGGCGAAACGAGTACGGGGGGCTCGGCCCACTCGGAAGGCGTGGGCAATAGCACACAATAATATGGTAATCGGGCGGAATTCTAGTATTTTGGCCAAAAACTGCATAAAATGAGGAACGATCATGGCGGGGCGGTGACTATGGTTCCTTAGGTCGTATTTGATGGCTCGAAAAATTTTAGGCAATCGGGGTCCGGGGTTCCCGGGACCACTCGGAAGGCGTGGGCTATAGCAAATGAAAATATGGAATCGCGCGGAATTCTAGGTTTTTTGCCAAAAAATACAAAAACATAGGAACGATCATGGCGGGGTGGTGACTATGGTTCCTTAGGTCGTATTTGATGGTCCGGAAAAACTTTAGGCGATAGGGGTCCGGGGGTCTGGGACCACTCGGAAGGCGTGGGCTATAGCACACGAAAATATGGGAATCGGGCGGAATTCTAGTTTTTTGGCCGAAAAATGCGAAAAATGAGGAACGATCATTGCGGGGTGGTGACTATGGTTCCTTAGCTTGTATTTGATGGCCCGAAAAAATTTTAGGCGATCCGAGTCCGGAAGGCCCGGCCCACTCGGAAGACGTGGGCTATTTAGCACACGAAAATATGGGAATCACGCGGAATTCTAGTTTTTTGGCCGAAAAATGCAAAAATGGGGAACGATCATGGCGGGGCGGTTATTATGGTTCCTTGGGTCGTATTTGATGGCCCGGAAAAATTTTAGGCGATCGGGGTCCGGGGTACCGGGACCACTTGGAAGGCGTGAGCTATAGCACATGAAAATATGGGAATCGGGCGGAATTCTAGTTTTTTGGACGAAAAACACAAAATATGAGTAACAATCATGGCGGGGCGGTGACTATGGTTTCTTAGGTCGTATTTGATGGTCTGGAAAAATTTTAGGCGATCCGAGTCCGGAAGGCCCGGCCCACTCGGAAGGCGTGGGCTATTTAGCACATGAAAATATGGGAATCACGCGGAATTCTACTTTTTTGGCCGAAAAATGCAATAATGGGGAACGATCATGGCGGGGCGTTTATTATGGTTCCTTGGGTCGTATTTGATGGCCCGTAAAAATTTTAGGCGATCGGGGTCCGGGGTTACCGGGACCACTTGGAAGGCGTGAGCTATAGCACACAAAAATATGGGAATCGGGCGGAATTCTAGTTTTTTGGCCGAAAAATGCAAAATATTAGCAACAATCTTGGCGGGGCGGTGACTATGGTTCCTTAGGTCGTATTTGATGGCCCGAAAATTTTTTAGGCGATCCGAGTCTGGTAGGCCCGGCCCATTCGGAAGGCTTGGGCAATAACACACGAAAATATGGGAATCGGGCGGAATTCTTATTTTTTGGACGTAAAATGCAAAAATTGAGGACCGATCATGGTGGGGCGGTGACTATGGTTCCTTAGGTCGTATTTGATGGCCCAGAAAAATATTAGGCGACCGGGGTCCGAGGTTCCCGGGACCACTTGGAAGGCGTGGGCTGTAGCACACAAAAATATGTGAATCGAGGGGAATTCTAGGTTTTTGGCCGAAAAATACAAAAAAATGAGGAACGATCATGGCAGGGCGGTGAATATGGTTCCTTAGGTCGTATTTGATGGCCCGGAAAAAATTTAGGCGATCCGAGTCCTGGAGGCCCGACCCACTCGAAGGTGTGGGCAATAGTAGACGAAAATATGAGAATCCCACGGAATTCGAGTTTTTTGGCAGAAAAACGAAAAAAATGAAGAACGATCATGGCGGGGTGGTTACTATGGTTCCTTGGGTCTTATTTTATGGCTCGAAAATTTTTTAGGCGATCGGGGTCCGGGGGTCCCGGGACCACTTGGAAGGCGTGTGCTATAACATACGAAAATATGGGAATCGGGCAGAATTCTAGTTTTTTGGCCAAAAAATGCAAAAAATGAGGAACGATCACGGCGGAACGGTGACAATGGTTCCTTAGGTCGTATTTGATGGCCCGAAAAAAGTTTAGGCGATCCGAGTCCGGGAGACCCGGCCCACTCGGAAGGCGTGGGCTATAGGACACGAAAATATGGGAATCGGGTAGAATTCTAGTTTTTTGGCCGAAAAACACAAAATATGAGTAACGATCATGGCGGGGCGGTGACTATGGTTTCTTAGGTCGTATTTGATGGTCCGGAAAAATTTTAGGCGATCGGGGTCCGGGATTCCCTACCCATTGGGAAGGCGTGGGCAATTATAGCACACGAAAATATGGGAATCGTACGGAATTCTAGTTTTTTAGCCGAAAAATGCAAACAATGAGGAACGATCATGGCGGGGAGGTTAATATGGTTCCTTACGTCTTATTTGATGGCCCGAATAAAATTTAGATGATCCGAGTCCGGGGGGCCCGACCCACTCGGAAGGTATGGGCTATAGCACACGAAAATATGGGAATCGGGCGGAATTCTAGTTTTTTTACCGGAAATCGCAATAAGTGAGGAACGATCATGGCGGGGCAGTTCCTATGGTTCCTTATGTCGTATTTGATGGCCCGGAAAAATTTTAGGCGATCGGGGTCCGGGGATCCCGGGACCACTTGGAAAGCGTGGGCTATAGCACACAAAAATATGGGAACCGGGCGAAATTCTAGTTTTTTGGCCGAAAAATGAGAAAAATGAGGAACGATCATGGCGAGGTGGTGACTATGGTTCCTTAGGTCCTATTTTATGGCCCGAAAAAACTTTAGGCAATCCGAGTACGGGGGCTCGGCCCACTCGGAAGGCGTGGGCAATAGCACACAATAATATGGTAATCGGGCGGAATTCTAGTGTTTTGGCCGAAAACTGCATAAAATGAGGAACGATCATGGAGGGGCAGTGACTATGGTTCCTTAGGTCGTATTTGATGGCTGGAAAAGTTTTAGGCGATCGGGGTTCCCGTGACCACTCGGAAGGCGTGGTCTATAGCAAATGAAAATATGGAATCGCGCGGAATTCTAGGTTTTTTGCCAAAAAATACAAAAACATAGAAACGATCATGGCGGGGCGGTGACTATGGTTCCTTAGGTCGTATTTGATGGTCCGAAAACACTTTATGCGATAGGGGTCCGGGGGTCTGGGACCACTCGGAAGGCGTGGGCTATAGCACACGAAAATATGGGAATCGCTCGGAATTCTAGTTTTTTGGCCGAAAAACGCAAAAAATGAGGAACGATCATGGCAGGGCGGTGACTATGGATCCTTAAATCATATTTTATGGCCCGTAAAAATATTAGGCGATCGGGGTCCAAGGCTCCCGGGACCACTTGGAAGGCGCTGGCTATAACACACGAAAATTTGGGAATCGGGCGGAATTCTAGTTTTTTGTCCAAAAAATGCAAAAAATGAGGAACGATCATTGCGGGGCGGTGACTATGGTTCCTTAGGTCGTATTTGACAGCCCAAAATTTTTTTAGGCGATCGGGGTCCGAGGTTCCCGGGACCACTTGGAAGGCGTGGGCTATTTAGCACACGAAAATATGGGAATCACGCGGAATTCTAGTTTTTTGGCCGAAAAATGCAAAAATGGGGAACGATCATGGCGGGGCGGTTATTATGGTTCCTTGGTTCGTATTTGATGGCCCGAAAAACTTTTAGGCGATCGGGGTCCGGGGGTACCGGGACCACTTGGAAGGCGTGAGCTATAGCACATGAAAATATGGGAATCGTGCAGAATTCTAGATTTCTGGCCGAAAAATGCAAAATATTAGCAACGATCATGGCGGGGCGGTGACTATGGTTCCTTAGGTCGTATTTCTTGGCCAGGAAAATTTTTAGGCGATCGGGATCTGAGGGTCCCGGGACCACTTGGAAGGCGTGGGCTGTAGCACACAAAAATATGGGAATCGAGCGGAATTCTAGGTTTTTGGCCGAAAAATGCAAAAAATGAGGAACGATCATGGCGGGGCGGTGAATATGGTTCCTTAGGTCGTATTTGATGGCCCGGAAAAATTTTAGGCGATCCGAGTCCTGGAGGCCCGACCCACTCGGAAGGCGTGGGCAATAGTAGACGAAAATATGGGAATCACGCGGAATTCTAGTTTTTTGGCAGAAAAACGCAAAAAATGAGGAACGATCATGGCGGGGTGGTTACTATGGTTCCTTGGATCTTATTTTATGGCCCGAAAAAATTTTAGGCGATCGGGGTCCGGGGGTCCCGGGACCACTTGGAAGGCGTGTGCTATAACACACGAAAATATAAGAATCGGGTAGAATTCTAGTTTTTTGGCCGAAAAATGCAAAAAATGAGGAACGATCATGGCAGAACGGTGACTATGGATCCTTAGGTCGTATTTGATGGCCCGGAAAAAGTTTAGGCGATCCGAGTCCGGGAGACCCGGCCCACTCGGAAGGCGTGGGCTATAGCACACAAAAATATGGGAATCAGGCGGAATATTAGTTTTTTGGCCGAAAAACACAAAATATGAGTAACGATCATGGCGGGGCGGTGACTATGGTTTCTTAGGTCGTATTTGATGGTCCGGAAAATTTTTAGGCGATCGGGGTCCGGGATTCCGTACCCATTGGGAAGGCGTGGGCAATTATAGCACACGAAAATATGGGAATCATACGGAATTCTAGTTTTTAGCCGAAAAATGCAAACAATGAGGAACGATCATGGCGGGGAGGTGAATATGGTTCTTTAGGTCTTATTTGATGGCCCGAATAAAATTTAGATGATCCGAGTCTGGGGGGCCCGGCCCACTCGGAAGGCGTGGGCTATAGCACATGAAAAATGGGAATCGAGCGGAATTCTAGTTTTTTTGCAGGAAATCGCAATAAGTGAGGAACGATCATGGCGGGGCAATTCCTATGGTTCCTTAGGTCGTATTTGATGGCCCGGATAAAGTTTAGGCGATCGGGGTCCGGGGATCCCGGGACCACTTGGAAAGCGTGGGCTATAGCACATAAAAATATGGGAACCGGGCGGAATTCTAGTTTTTTGGCCGAAAAATGCGATAACTGAGGAACGATTATGGCGAGGTGGTGACTATGGTTCCTTAGGTCCTATTTTATGGCCCGAAAAATCTTTAGGCGATCCGAGTACGGGGGGCTCGGCCCACTCGGAAGGCGTGGGCAATAGCACACAATAATATGGTAATCGGACGGAATTCTAGTGTTTTGGCCGAAAACAACATAAAATGAGGAACGATCATGGCGGCGCGGTAACTATGGTTCCTTCGGTCGTATTTGATGGCTGGAAAATTTTTAGGCGATCGGGGTTCCCGGGACCACTCGGAAGGCATGGGTTATAGCGAATGAAAATATGGAATTGCGCGGAATTCTATGTTTTTTTTCCAAAAACTACAAAAACATAGGAACGATCATGGCGGGGCGGTGACTATGGTTCCTTAGGTTGTATTTGATAGTCCGGAAAAACTTTAGGCGATAGGGGTCCGGGGGTCTGGGACCACTCGGAAGGCGTGGGCTATAGCACACGAAAATATGAGAATCGCGCGGAATTCTAGTTTTTTGGCCGAAAAACGCAAAAATGAGGAACGATCATGGCAGAGCGGTGACTATGGTTCCTTAAATCATATTTTATGGCCCGTAAAAATATTAGGCGATCGGGGTCCGGGGTTCCCTGGACCACTCGGAAGGCGTGGGTTATAGCGAATGAAAATATGGAATCGCGCGGAATTCTAGGTTTTTTTTCCAAAAAATACAAAAACATAGGAACGATCATGGCGGGGCGGTGACTATGGTTCTTTAGGTCGTATTTGGCGGCCCGAAAAAATTTTAAGCGATCCGAGTCCAGAAGGCCCGGCCCACTCAGAAGACGTGGGCTATTTAGCACACGAAAATATGGGAATCACGCGGAATTAACTTTTTTGGACGAAAAACGCAAAAATGGGGAACGATCATGGCGGGGCGGTTATTATGGTTCCTTGGGTCGTATTTGATTGCCCGGAAATATTTTAGGCGATCGGGGTCCGGGGGTACTGGGACCACTTGGAAGGCGTGAGCTATAGCACATGAAAATATGGGAATCGGGCGGAATTCTAGTTTTTTGGCCGAAAAACACAAAATATGAGTAACGATCATGGCGGGGCAGTGACTATGGTTTCTTAGGTCGTATTTGATGGTCCGAAAAATTTTTAGGCGATCGGGGTCCGGGATTCCCTACCCATTGGGAAGGCGTGGGCAATTATAGCACACAAAAATATGGGAATCGTACGGAATTCTAGTTTTTTAGCCGAAAAATGCAAACAATGAGGAACGATCATGGCGGGGAGGTGAATATGGTTCCTTAGGTCTTATTTGATGGCCCGAATAAAATTTGTATGATCCGAGTCCGGGGGGCCCGGCCCACTCGGAAGGTGTGGGCTATAGCACACGAAAATATGGGAATCGGGCGGAATTCTAGTTTTTTTGCCGGAAATCGCAATAAGTGAGGAACGATCATGGAAGGGCAGTTCCTATGGTTCCTTAGGTCGTATTTGATGGCCCGGAAAAATTTTAGGCGATCGGGGTCCGGGGAACACGGGACCACTTGGAAAGCGTGGGCTATAGCACATAAAAATATGGGTACCGGGCGGAATTCTAGTTTTTTGGCCGAAAAAGCGAAAAATGAGGAACGATCATGGCGAGTTGGTGACTATGGTTCCTTAGGTCCTATTTTATGGCCCGAAAAAATTTTAGGCGATCCGAGTACGGGGGGCTCGGCCCACTCGGAAGGCGTGGGCAATAGCACACAATAATATGGTAATCGGGCGGAATTCTAGTGTTTTGGCCGAAAACTGCATAAAATGAGGAACGATCATGGCGGGGCAGTGACTATGGTTCCTTCGATCGTATTTCATGGCTGGAAA
The DNA here is from genome assembly GCF_000390325.3 of Nicotiana tomentosiformis. Lineage (NCBI taxonomy): Eukaryota > Viridiplantae > Streptophyta > Magnoliopsida > Solanales > Solanaceae > Nicotiana > Nicotiana tomentosiformis. Next base: position 62,742,226 of record NC_090812.1, read on the forward strand.
AGTTTTAGGCGATCGGGGTCCGGGGTTCCCGGGACCACTCGGAAGGCGTGGGTTATAGCGAATGAAAATATGGAATCGCGCGGAATTCTAGGTTTTTTGCCAGAAAACACAAAATATGAGGAACGATGATGGTAGGGAGGTGACTATGGTTCCTTAAATCATATTTTATGGCCCGTAAAAATATTAGGCGATCAGGGTCCGGGGTTCCCGGGACCACTTGGAAGGCGTGGGCTATAACACACAAAAATATGGGAATCGGGCGGAATTCTAGTTTTTTGGTCGAAAAATGCAAAAAATGAGGAACGATCATTGCGGGGTGGTGACAATGGTTCCTTAGGTCGTATTTGATGGCCCGAAAAAATTTTAAGCGATCCGAGTCCGGAAGGCCCGGCCCACTCGGAAGACGTAGGCTATTTAGCACACGAAAATATGGGAATCACGCGGAATTCTAGTTTTTTGGCCGAAAAATGCAAAAATGGGGAACGATCATGGCGGGGCTGTTATTATGGTTCCTTGGGTCGTATTTGATGGCCCGGAAAAATTTTAGGCGATCGGGGTCCGGCGGTACCGGGACCACTTGGAAGGCGTGAGCTATAGCACACGAAAATATGGGAATCGGGCGGAATTCTAGTTTTTGGCCGAAAAATGCAAAATATTAGCAACGATCATGGCGGGGCGGTGACTATGGTTCCTTAGGTCGTATTTGATGGCCTGGAAAAATTTTAGGCGATCCGAGTCTGGTAGGCCCGGCCCACTCGGAAGGCTTGGGCAACACACGAAAATATGGGAATCGAGCGGAATTCTAGTGTTTTGGACGTAAAATGCAAAAAATGAAGACCGATCATGGTGGGGCGGTGACTATGGTTCCTTAGGTCGTATTTGATGGCCCAGAAAAATATTAGGCGACCGCGGTCCGAGGTTTCCGGGACCACTTGGAAGGCATGGGCTGTAGCACACAAAAATATGGGAATCGAGCGGAATTCTAGGTATTTGGCCAAAAAATGCAAAAAATGAGGAACGATCATGGCGGGGCGGTGAATATGGTTCTTTAGGTCGTATTTGAAGGCCCGGAAAAATTTTAGGCGATCTGAGTCCTGGAGGCCCGACCCACTCGGAAGGCGTGGACAATAGTAGACGAAAATATGGGAATCACGCGGAATTCTAGTTTTTTGGCAGAAAAACGCAAACAATGAGGAACGATCATGGCGGGGTGGTTACTATGGTTCCTTGGGTCTTATTTTATGGCCCGAAAAATTTTTAGGTGATCGGGGTCCGGGGGTCCCGGGACCACTTGGAAGGCGTGTGCTATAACACACGAAAATATGGGAATCGGGCAGAATTCTAGTTTTTTGGCCGAAAAATGCAAAAAATGAGGAACGATCATGGCGGAATGGTGACTATGGTTCCTTAGGTCGTATTTGATGGCCCGGAAAAAGTTTAGGCGATCCGAGTCCGGGAGACCCGGCCCACTCGGAAGGCGTGGGCTATAGCACACGAAAATATGGGAATCGGGCGGAATTCTAGTTTTTTGGCCGAAAAACACAAAATATGAGTAACGATCATGGCGAGGCGGTGACTATGGTTTCTTAGGTCGTATTTGATGGTCCGGAAAAATTTTAGGCGATCGGGGTCCGGGATTCCCTACCCATTCGGAAGGCGTGGGCAATTATAGCACATGAAAATATGGGAATCGTACGGAATTCTCATTTTTTAGCTGAAAAATGCAAACAATGAGGAACGATCATGGGGGGGGGGAGGTGAATATGGTTCCTTAGGTCTTATTTGATGGCCCGAATAAAATTTAGATGATCCGAGTCCGGGGGCCCGGCCCACTCGGAAGGTGTGGGCTATAGCACACGGAAATATGGGAATCGGGCGGAATTCTAGTTTTTTTGCCGGAAATCGCAATAAGTGAGGAACGATCATGGCGGGGCAGTTCCTATGGTTCCTTAGGTCGTATTTGATGGCCCGAAAATTTTTTAGGCGATCGGGGTCCGGGGATCCCCGGACCACTTAGAAAGCATGGGCTATAGCACACAAAAATATGGGAACCGGGAGGAATTCTAGTTTTTTGGCCGAAAAATGCGAAAAATGAGGAACGATCATGGCAAGGTGGTGACTATGGTTCCTTAGGTCCTATTTTATGGCCCGAAAAAACTTTAGGCGAAACGAGTACGGGGGGATCGGCCCACTCGGAAGGCGTGGGCAATAGCACACAATAATATGGTAATCGGGCGGAATTCTAGTGTTTTGGCCGAAAACTGCATAAAATGAGGAACGATCATGGCGGGGCGGTGACTATGGTTCCTTAGGTCGTATTTGATGGTCCAAAAAAACTTTAGGCGATAGGGGTCCGGGGGACTGGGACCACTCGGAAGACGTGGGCTATAGCACACGAAAATATGGGAATCGCGCGAAATTCTAGTTTTTTGGCCGAAAAACGCAAAAAATGAGGAACGATCATGGCAGGGAGGTAACTATGGTTCCTTAAATCATATTTTATGGCCAGTAAAAATATTATGCGATCGGGGTCCGGGGTTCCCGGGACCACTTAGAAGGCGTGGGCTATAACACACGAAAATATGGGAATCGGGCGGAATTCTAGTTTTTTTACCGAAAAATGCAAAAAATGAGGAACGATCATTGCGGGGCAGTGACTATGGTTCCTTAGGTCGTATTTGATGGCCCAAAAAAAGTTTAGGCGATTCAAATCCGGGAGACCCGGCCCACTCGGAAGGCGTGGGCTATAGCACACGAAAATATGGGAATCGGGCGGAATTCTAGTTTTTTGGCCGAAAAACACAAAATATGAGTAACGATCATGGCGAGGTGGTGACTATGGTTCCTTAGGTCCTATTTTATGGCCCGTAAAAACTTTAGGCGATCCAAGTACGTGGGGCTCGGCCCACTCGGAAGGCGTGGTCATTAGCACACAATAATATGGTAATCGGGTAGAATTCTAGTGTTTTGGCCGAAAACTGCATAAAATGAGGAACGATCATGGCAGGGCGGTGACTATGGTTCCTTAGGTTGTATTTGATGGCTGGTAAATTTTTAGGCGATCGGGGTCCGGGGGTCCCGGGACCACTTGGAAGGCGTGTGCTATAACACACGAAAATATGGGAATCGGGCAGAATTCTAGTTTTTTGGCCAAAAAATGCAAAAAATGAGGAACGATCATGGCGGAACGGTGACAATGGTTCCTTAGGTCGTATTTGATGGCCCGGAAAAAGTTTAGGCGATCCGAGTCCGGGATACCCGGCCCACTCGGAAGGCGTGGGCTATAGCACACGAAAATATGGGATCGGGCGGAATTCTAGTTTTTTTGCCGAAAAACACAAAATATGAGTAGCGATCATGGCGGGGCGGTGACTATGGTTTCTTAGATCGTATTTGATGGTCCAGAAAATTTTTAGGCGATCGGGGTCCGTGATTCCCTACCCATTGGGAATGCGTGGGCAATTATAGCACACGAAAATATGGGAATCATACGGAATTCTAGTTATTTAGCCGAAAAATGCAAACAATGAGGAACGATCATGGCGGGGAGGTGAATATGGTTCCTTAGGTCTTATTTGATGGCCCGAATAAAATTTAGATGATCCGAGTCCGGGGGGCCCGACCCACTCGGAAGGTGTGGGCTATAGCACACGAAAATATGGGAATCGGGCGGAATTCTAGTTTTTTTTGCCGAAAATCGCAATAAATGAGGAACGATCATGGCGGGGTAGTTCCTATGGTTCCTTAGGTCGTATTTGATGGCCCGGAAAAATTTTAGGCGATCGGGGTCCGGGGATCCCGGGACCACTTGGAAAGCGTGGGCTATAGCACACAAAAATATGGGAACCGAGCGGAATTCTAGTTTTTAGCCCGAAAAATGCGAAAAATGAGGAAGGATCATGGCGAGGTGGTGACTATGGTTCCTTAGGTCCTATTTTATGGCCCGAAAAAACTTTAGGCGATCCGAGTACGGGGGGCTCGGCCCACTCGGAAGGCTTGGGCAATAACACGCGAAAATATGGGAATTGGGCGGAATTCTAGTTTTTTGGACGTAAAATGCAAAACATGAGGACCGATCATGGCGGGGGCAGTTCCTATGGTTCCTTAGGTCGTATTTGATGGCCCGGAAAAATTTTAAGCGACCGGGGTCCGAGGTTCCCGGGACCACTCGGAAGGCGTGGGCTGTAGCACACAAAAATATGGGAATCGAGCGGAATTCTAGGTTTTTGGCCGAAAAATGCAAAAAATGAGGAACGATCATGGCGGGAAGGTGAATATGGTTCCTTAGGTCTTATTTGATGGCCCGAATAAAATTTAGATGATCCGAGTTCGGGGGCCCGGCCCACTCGGAAGGTGTGGGCTATAGCACACGAATATATGGGAATCGGGCGGAATTCTAGTTTTTTTGCCGGAAATCGCAATAAGTGAGGAACGATCATGGCGGGGGCAGTTCCTATGGTTCCTTAGGTCGTATTTGATTGCCCGGAAAAATTTTAAGCGACCGGGGTCCGAGGTTACCGCGACCACTCGGAAGGCGTGGGCTGTAGCACACAAAAATATGGGAATCGAGCGGAATTCTAGGTTTTTGGCCGAAAAATGTAAAAAATGAGGAACGATCATGGCGGGGCAATGACTATGGTTCCTTAAATAATATTTTATGGCCCGTAAATATATTAGGCGATCGGGGTCCGGGGTTCCCGGGACCACTGGGAAGGCGTGGGCTATAACACACGAAAATATGGGAATCGGGCGGAATTCTAGTTTTTTGGCCGAAAAATGTAAAAAATGAGGAACGATCATTGCAGGGTGGTGACTATGGTTCATTAGATCGTATTTGACGGCCCGAAAAAATTTTAGGCGATCCGAGTCCGGAAGGCCCGGCCCACTCGGAAGACGTGGGCTATTTAGCACACGAAAATAAGGGAATCACGCGGAATTCTAGTTTTTTGGCCGAAAAATGCAAAAATGGGGAACGATCATGGCGGGGCGGTTATTATGGTTCCTTGGGTCATGTTTGATGGCCCGGAAAAATTTTAGGCGATCGGGGTCCGGGGGTACCGGGACCACTTGGAAGGCGTGAGCTATAGCACACGAAAATATGGGAATCGGGCGAAATTCTAGTTTTTTGTCCGAAAAATGCAAAATATTAGCAACGATCATGGCGGGGTGGTGACTATGGTTCCTTAGGTCGTATTTAATGGCCCGGAAAAATTTTACGCGATCCGAGTCTGGTAGGCCCCGCCCACTCGGAAGGCTTGGGCAATAACACAAGAAAATATGGGAATCGGGCGGAATTCTAGTTTTTTGGACGTAAAATGCAAAAAATGAGGACCGATCATGGTGGGGCGGTGACTGTGGTTCCTTAGGTCGTATTTGATGGCCCAGAAAAATATTGGGCGACCGGGGTCCGAGGTTCCCGGGACCACTTGGAAGGCGTGGCCTGTAGCACACAAAAATATGGGAATCGAGCGGAATTCTAGGTTTTTGGCCGAAAAATGCAAAAAATGAGGAACGATCATGGCGGGGCGGTGAATATGGTTCCTTAGGTCATATTTGATGGCCCAGAAAAATTTTAGGCGATCCGAGTCTTGCAGGCCTGACCCACTCGGAAGGCTTGGGCAATAGTAGACGAAAATATGGGAATCACGCGGAATTCTAGTTTTTTGGCAGAAAAACGCAAAAAATGAGGAACGATCATGGCGGGGTGGTTACTATGGTTCCTTGGGTCGTATTTTATGGCCCGAAGAAATTTTAGGCGATCGGGATCCGGGGGTCCCGGGACCACTTGGAAGGCGTGCAACACACGAAAATATGGGAATCGGGCAGAATTCTAGTTTTTTGGCCGAAAAATGCAAAAAATGAGGAACGATCATGGCGGAACGGTGACTATGGTTCCTTAAGTCGTATTTGATGGCCCGGAAAAAGTGTAGGCGATCCGAGTCCGGGAGACCCGGCCCACTCGGAAGGCGTGTGCTATAGCAGATGAAAATATGGGAATCGGGCGGAATTCTAGTTTTTTGGCCGAAAAACACAAAATATGAGTAACGATCATGGCGGGGCGGTGACTATGGTTTCATAGGTCGTATTTGATGGTCCGGAAAAATTTTAGGCAATCGGGGTCCGGGATTCCCTACCCATTGGGAAGGCGTGGGCAATTATAGCACACGAAAATATGGGAATCGTACGGAATTCTAGTTTTTTAGCCCAAAAATGCAAACAATGAGGAACGATCATAGCGGGGAGGTGAATATGGTTCCTTAGGTCTTATTTGATGGCCCGAATAAAATTTAGATGATCCGAGTCCGGGGGCCCGGCCCACTCGAAGGTGTGGGCTATAGCACACTAAAATATGGGAATCGGGCGGAATTCTAGTTTTTTTGCCGGAAATCGCAATAAGTGAGGTACGATCATGGCGGGGGCAGTTCCTATGGTTCCTTAGGTCGTATTTGATGGCCCGGAAAAATTTTAGGCGATCGGGGTCCGGGGATCCCGGGACCACTTGGAAAGCGTGGGCTATAGCACACAAAAATATGGGAACCGAGCGGAATTCTAGTTTTTAGCCCGAAAAATACGAAAAATGAGGAAGGATCATGGCGAGGTGGTGACTATGGTTCCTTAGGTCCTATTTTATGGCCCGAAAAAACTTTAGGCGATCCGAGTACGGGGGGCTCGGCCCACTCGGAAGGCTTGGGCAATAACACGCGAAAATATGGGAATTGGGCGGAATTCTAGTTTTTTGGACGTAAAATGCAAAACATGAGGACCGATCATGGCGGGGGCAGTTCCTATGGTTCCTTAGGTCGTATTTGATGGCCCGGAAAAATTTTAAGCGACCGGGGTCCGAGGTTCCCGGGACCACTCGGAAGGCGTGGGCTGTAGCACACAAAAATATGGGAATCGAGCGGAATTCTAGGTTTTTGGCCGAAAAATGCAAAAAATGAGGAACGATCATGGCGGGGAGGTGAATATGGTTCCTTAGGTCTTATTTGATGGCCCGAATAAAATTTAGATGATCCGAGTTCGGGGGGCCCGGCCCACTCGGAAGGTGTGGGCTATAGCACACGAATATATGGGAATCGGGCGGAATTCTAGTTTTTTTGCCGGAAATCGCAATAAGTGAGGAACGATCATGGCGGGGGCAGTTCCTATGGTTCCTTAGGTCGTATTTGATTGCCCGAAAAAATTTTAAGCGACCGGGGTCCGAGGTTCCCGCGACCACTCGGAAGGCGTGGGCTGTAGCACACAAAAATATGGGAATCGAGCGGAATTCTAGGTTTTTGGCCGAAAAATGCAAAAAATGAGGAACGATCATGGCGGGGCAGTGACTATGGTTCCTTAAATAATATTTTATGGCCCGTAAATATATTAGGCGATCGGGGTCCGGGGTTCCCGGGACCACTGGGAAGGCGTGGGCTATAACACACGAAAATATGGGAATCGGGCGGAATTCTAGTTTTTTGGCCGAAAAATGTAAAAAATGAGGAACGATCATTGCAGGGTGGTGACTATGGTTCATTAAGTCGTATTTGACGGCCCGAAAAAATTTTAGGCGATCCGAGTCCGGAAGGCCCGGCCCACTCGGAAGACGTGGGCTATTTGGCACACGAAAATAAGGGAATCACGCGGAATTCTAGTTTTTTGGCCGAAAAATGCAAAAATGGGGAACGATCATGGCGGGGCGGTTATTATGGTTCCTTGGGTCATGTTTGATGGCCCGGAAAAATTTTAGGCGATCGGGGTCCGGGGGTACCGGGACCACTTGGAAGGCGTGAGCTATAGCACACGAAAATATGGGAATCGGGCGAAATTCTAGTTTTTTGTCCGAAAAATGCAAAATATTAGCAACGATCATGGCGGGGTGGTGACTATGGTTCCTTAGGTCGTATTTAATGGCCCGGAAAAATTTTACGCGATCCGAGTCTGGTAGGCCCCGCCCACTCGGAAGGCTTGGGCAATAACACAAGAAAATATAGGAATCGGGCGGAATTCTAGTTTTTTGGACGTAAAATGCAAAAAATGAGGACCGATCATGGTGGGGCGGTGACTGTGGTTCCTTAGGTCGTATTTGATGGCCCAGAAAAATATTGGGCGACCGGGGTCCGAGGTTCCCGGGACCACTTGGAAGGCGTGGCCTGTAGCACACAAAAATATGGGAATCGAGCGGAATTCTAGGTTTTTGGCCGAAAAATGCAAAAAATGAGGAACGATCATGGCGGGGCGGTGAATATGGTTCCTTAGGTCGTATTTGATGGCCCGGAAAAATTTTAGGCGATCCGAGTCCTGGAGGCCCGACCCACTCGGAAGGCGTGGGCAATAGTAGACGAAAATATGGGAATCACGCGGAATTCTAGTTTTTTGGCAGAAAAACGCAAAAAATGAGGAACGATCATGGCGGGGTGGTTACTATGGTTCCTTGGGTCGTATTTTATGGCCCGAAGAAATTTTAGGCGATCGGGATCCGGGGGTCCCGGGACCACTTGGAAGGCGTGCAACACACGAAAATATGGGAATCGGGCAGAATTCTAGTTTTTTGGCCGAAAAATGCAAAAAATGAGGAACGATCATGGCGGAACGGTGACTATGGTTCCTTAAGTCGTATTTGATGGCCCGGAAAAAGTGTAGGCGATCCGAGTCCGGGAGACCCGGCCCACTCGAAAGGCGTGTGCTATAGCAGATGAAAATATGGGAATTGGGCGGAATTCTAGTTTTTTGGCCGAAAAACACAAAATATGAGTAACGATCATGGCGGGGCGGTGACTATGGTTTCATAGGTCGTATTTGATGGTCCGGAAAAATTTTAGGCAATCGGGGTCCGGGATTCCCTACCCATTGGGAAGGCGTGGGCAATTATAGCACACGAAAATATGGGAATCGTACGGAATTCTAGTTTTTTAGCCCAAAAATGCAAACAATGAGGAACGATCATAGCGGGGAGGTGAATATGGTTCCTTAGGTCTTATTTGATGGCCTGAATAAAATTTAGATGATCCGAGTCCGGGGGGCCCGGCCCACTCAGAAGGTGTGGGCTATAGCACACTAAAATATGGGAATCGGGCGGAATTCTAGTTTTTTTGCCGGAAATCACAATAAGTGAGGAACGATCATGGCGGGGGCAGTTCCTATGGTTCCTTAGGTCGTATTTGATGGCCCGGAAAAATTTTAGGCGATCGGGGTCCGGGGATCCTGGGACCACTTGGAAAGCGTGGGCTATAGCACACAAAAATATGGGAACCGAGCGGAATTCTAGTTTTTTGGCCGAAAAATGCGAAAAATGAGGAACGATCATGGCGAGGTGGTGACTATGGTTCCTTAGGTCCTATTTTATGGCCCGAAAAAACTTTAGGCGATCCGAGTACGGGGGGCTCGGCCCACTCGGAAGGCATGGGCAATAGCACACAATAATATGGTAATCGGGCGGAATTCTAGTGTTTTGGCCGAAAAATGCATAAAATGAGGAACGATCATGGCGGGGCGGTGACTATGGTTCCTTAGGTCGTATTTGATGGCTGGAAAATTTTTAGGCGATCGGGGTCCGGGATTCCCGGGACCACTCGGAGGGCGTGGGCTATAGCAAATGAAAATATGGAATCGCGCGAAATTCTAGGTTTTTTGCCAAAAAATACAAAAACATAGGAACGATCATGGCGGGGCGGTGACTATGGTTCCTTAGGTCGTATTTGATGGTCCGGAAAAACTTTAGGCGATAGGGGTCCGGGGGTCTGGGACAACTCGGAAGGCATGGGCTATAGCACACGAAAATATGGGAATCGCGCGAAATTCTAGTTTTTTGGGTGAAAAACGCAAAAAATGAGGACCGATCAAGGCAGGGCGGTGACTATGGTTCCTTAAATCATATTTTATGGCCCGTAAAAATATTAGGCTATCGGGGTCCGGGGTTCCCGGGACCACTTGGAAGGCGTGTGCTATAACACACAAAAATATGGGAATCACGCGGAATTCTTGTTTTTTGGCCGAAAAATGCAAAAATGGGGAACGATCATGGCGGGGTGGTTACTATGGTTCCTTGGGTCGTATTTTATGGCCCGAAGAAATTTTAGGCGATCGGGATCCGGGGGTCCCGGGACCACTTGGAAGGCGTGCAACACACGAAAATATGGGAATCGGGCAGAATTCTAGTTTTTTGGCCGAAAAATGCAAAAAATGAGGAACGATCATGGCGGAACGGTGACTATGGTTCCTTAAGTCGTATTTGATGGCCCGGAAAAAGTGTAGGCGATCCGAGTCCGGGAGACCCGGCCCACTCGAAAGGCGTGTGCTATAGCAGATGAAAATATGGGAATTGGGCGGAATTCTAGTTTTTTGGCCGAAAAACACAAAATATGAGTAACGATCATGGCGGGGCGGTGACTATGGTTTCATAGGTCGTATTTGATGGTCCGGAAAAATTTTAGGCAATCGGGGTCCGGGATTCCCTACCCATTGGGAAGGCGTGGGCAATTGTAGCACACGAAAATATGGGAATCGTACGGAATTCTAGTTTTTTAGCCCAAAAATGCAAACAATGAGGAACGATCATAGCGGGGAGGTGAATATGGTTCCTTAGGTCTTATTTGATGGCCTGAATAAAATTTAGATGATCCGAGTCCGGGGGGCCCGGCCCACTCAGAAGGTGTGGGCTATAGCACACTAAAATATGGGAATCAGGCGGAATTCTAGTTTTTTTGCCGGAAATCGCAATAAGTGAGGAACGATCATGGCGGGGGCAGTTCCTATGGTTCCTTAGGTTGTATTTGATGGCCCGGAAAAATTTTAGGCGATCGGGGTCCGGGGATCCTGGGACCACTTGGAAAGCGTGGGCTATAGCACACAAAAATATGGGAACCGAGCGGAATTCTAGTTTTTTGGCCGAAAAATGCGAAAAATGAGGAACGATCATGGCGAGGTGGTGACTATGGTTCCTTAGGTCCTATTTTATGGCCCGAAAAAACTTTAGGTGATCCGAGTACGTGGGGCTCGGCCCACTCGGAAGGCGTGGGCAATAGCACACAATAATATGGTAATCGGGCGAAATTCTAGTGTTTTGGCCGAAAAATGCATAAAATGAGGAACGATCATGGCGGGGCGGTGACTATGGTTCCTTAGGTCGTATTTGATGGCTGGAAAATTTTTAGGCGATCGGGGTCCGGGATTCCCGGGACCACTCGGAGGGCGTGGGCTATAGCAAATGAAAATATGGAATCGCGCGAAATTCTAGGTTTTTTGCCAAAAAATACAAAAACATAGGAACGATCATGGCGGGGCGGTGACTATGGTTCCTTAGGTCGTATTTGATGGTCCGGAAAAACTTTAGGCGATCGGGGTCCGGGATTCCCTACCCATTGGGAAGGCGTGGGCAATTATAGCACACGAAAATATGGGAATCGTACGGAATTCTAGTTTTTTAGCCGAAAAATGCAAACAATGAGGAACGATCATGGCGGGGAGGTGAATATGGTTCCTTAGGTCTTATTTGATGGCCCGAATAAAATTTAGATGATCCGAGTCCGGGGGGCCCGACCCACTCGGAAGGTGTGGGCTATAGCACACGAAAATATGGGAATCGGGCGGAATTCTAGTTTTTTTGCCGGAAATCGCAATAAGTGAGGAACGATCATGGCGGGGCAGTTCCTATGGTTCCTTAGGTCGTATTTGATGGCCCGGAAAAATTTTAGGCGATCGGGGTCCGGGGATCCCGGGACCACTTGGAAAGCGTGGGCTATAGCACACAAAAATATGAGAACTGGGCGGAATTCTAGTTTTTTGGCCGAAAAATGCAAAAAATGAGGAACGATCAAGGCGAGGTGGTGACTATGGTTCCTTAGGTCCTATTTTATGGCCCGAAAAAACTTTAGGCGATCCGAGTACGGGGGGCTCGGCCCACTCGGAAGGCGTGGGCAATAGCACACAATAATATGGTAATCGGGCGAAATTCTAGTGTTTTGGCCGAAAACTGCATAAAATGAGGAACGATCATGGCGGGGCGGTGACTATGGTTCCTTCGGTCGTATATGATGGCTGGAAAATTTTTAGGCGATGGGGGTCCGGGGTTCCCGGGACCACTCGGAAGGCGTGGGCTATAGCAAATGAAAATATGGAATCGCGCGGAATTGTAGGTTTTTTGCCAAAAAATACAAAAACATAGGAACGATCATGGCGGGGTGGTGACTATGGTTCCTTAGATCGTATTTGATGGTCCGGAAAAACTTTAAGCACTAGGGGTCCGGGGGTCTGGGACCACTCGGAAGGCGTGGGCTATAACACACAAAAATATGGGAATCGTGCGGAATTCTAGTTTTTTGGCCGAAAAACGCAAAAAAATGAGGAACGATCATGGCAGGGCGGTGACTATGGTTCCTTAAATCATATTTTATGGCCCGTAAAAATATTAGGGGATCGGGATCCGGGGTTCCCGGGACCACTTGGAAGGTGTGGGCTATAACACACGAAAATATGGGAATCGGGCGGAATTCTAGTGTTTTGGCCGAAAACTGCATAAAACGAGGAACGATCATGGCGGGGCGGTGACTATGGTTCCTTAGGTAGTATTTGATGGCTGGAAAATTTTTAGGCGATCGGGGTCCGGTGTACCCGGGACCACTCGGAAGGCGTGGGCTATAGCAAATGAAAATATGGAATCGCTCGGAATTCTAGGTTTTTTGCCAAAAAATACAAAACCATAGGAACGATCATGGCGGGGCGGTGACTATGGTTCCTTAGGTCGTATTTGATGGTCCAGAAAAACTTTATGTGAATGGGGTTCCAGGGGTCTGGGACCACTCGGAAGGCGTGGGCTATAGCACACGAAAATATGGGAATCGCGCGGAATTCTAGTTTTTTGGCCGAAAAATGCAAAAAATGAAGAACGATCATGGCGGAATGGTGACTATGGTTCCTTAGTTCGTATTTGATGGCCCGGAAAAAGTTTAGGCGATTCGAGTCCGTGAGACCCGGCCCACTCGGAAGGCGTGGGCTATAGCACACGAAAATATGGGAATCGGGCGGAATTCTAGTTTTTTGGCCGAAAAATACAAAATATGAGTAACGATCATGGCGGGGCGGTGACTATGGTTTCTTAGGTCGTATTTGATGGTTCAGAAAAATTTTAGGCGATCGGGGTCCGGGATTCCCTACCCATTGGGAAGGCGTGGGCAATTATAGCACACGCAAATATGGGAATCGTACGGAATTCTAGTATTTTAGCCGAAAAATGCAAACAATGAGGAACGATCATGGCGGGGAGGTGAATATGGTTCCTTAGGTCTTATTTGATGGCCCGAATAAAATTTAGATGATCCGAGTCCGGGCCCGTCACCAAATTTGTCAAAATCCGACTTCGAATCGACATTCAACTCTCAAAACCCATTTTATGAAGTTTCTACTATTTTCCCCAATTTTTCACCCCAAAGTACTAATGAAATGATTAAATCAGTGATATATTCATGTATATTAGCCAAATCCAAGTTAGAATCACTTATCTCGATGAATTTCTTGAAAACCCCTCGAAATATCGCCACAAACCGAGCTCCCTAGGTCCAAAATGTGAAATAATACCCTAAACCCTATTTATATAGTGCACTCTCTGATCTCCACTACACTGACCGCGGAAATCTAGGCGCGGTCGCGAAAATCCAACCCCTACGGTCGCGAAAAAGTAGCGATGTTCGCGCTTCTGGTGGCTGTAGTGACATGCTTTAGTATTTTGGGTATAACTTTCTCTACAGATGTCCAAATGATTGTTTCTTTAGCTTTTTGAAAACTAGACACGAACAGATACAACTTTCGTTTTTAAATCATCTCAATTTTCCTTGTCGATCAAAATATATAGGCTTCCGAAGTCGGACCAGCGAATCTGCAGATCTGCCCTGGAGCGCCTCAACGACCAAATTTACGCGGTCCGCGCCCCCTCCTCCGCCCTCAGCGGAATTTTGCCGCCCTCAGCGGAATATTTCTGCCCTCAACGGAATTTTTACCACCCTCAGCGAAACTTTAAGCATCAGAACCATGCCTCAGTTCCGGTAATGCCCGAACTTCTTGAAAAATGTTGAAGAAATGGCTTAAACCCGCATTTGGAGTCTGTTTTAAGTCACTGGACAGGCCTTCATTGCGTTCGCGTCGCGATCGCGATGCACAGCGGCCTAAGGCCTTCGCGTTTGTGAGTCTTTCTACGCGTTCGCATAAGGTAGCTCCCCCCAAGCCTTCGCGTTCGCGACCCAGTGGACTCGTTCGCGTAGAAGAACATGACCCCCTCCCCCACATCCCTTAAACTATCGCGTTCGCGAAGGGTACCACCCCCAATGCTTCGCGTTTGCAAAGAAGAAAATTCACATGCCCCCATTTTACCTTTTGCGTTCGCGACACTACCTACGCGAACACGAATAAGGGCACACCAGAACAGCTGCTGCAGCAAAAATCTCAGATTCTCTAAGTGCAAATCACCCCGTAGCCTATCCGAAACTCACCCGAGCCCTCGGGGCTCCAAACCAAACATGCACATAAGTCTAAAAATATCATATGGACCTGATCGCACGATCAAATCGCCAAAATAATACCTAGAACTACGAATTTAGCACCAAATCAAATGAAATTCTCAAGAACACTTTAAAATTCATATCTTCTCAACTGGACGTCCGAATCACGTCAAATCAACTCCGTTTCACACCAAATTGCACAGACAAGTCTTAAATATCATAATGAACCTGTACCGGGCTCCGGAACCAAAATACGGACCCGATACTAACAATGCCAAATATCAATCAATTCTTAAAAATAAATAATTTTCAGATTTTTAATTTTCATCAAAAATTCATAACTCAAGCTAGGGACCTCCGAATTCGATTTCGGGCATATGCCCAGGTCCCATAATTCGATACGGACCTACCGAGACCGTCAAAGCACGGATCCGGGCCCGTTTACCAAAAATGTAGACCGAAGTCAACAAAAATTAACTTTTAAGGCAAAAATTCTTATTTTCATTAGTTTTCAACATAAAAGCTTTCTGGAAACCTGCTCGGACTGCGCATGCAAATCGAGGAGGGTGAAAATGATATTTTTAAGGCTTAAGAGCGCATATTCGAGTTCTAAAATATAAGATGACATTTTGGGTCAGTGTAAAAATCCTACTCCGGAATGCCCTCGTCTCTTGACTCGGTCTCTAAAAGCTCTGAATCTAACCAAAATCAGCATATTATCATCAATCACTTGGAAGGCGTGTGCTATAACACACGAAAATATGGGAATCGGGCAGAATTCTAGTTTTTTGGCCGAAAAATGCAAACAATGAGGAACGATCATGGCAGAACGGTGACTATGGATCCTTAGGTCGTATTTGATGGCCCGGAAAAAGTTTAGGCGATCCGAGTCCGGGAGACCCGGCCCACTCGGAAGGCGTGGGCTATAGCACACGAAAATATGGGAATCGGGCAGAATTCTAGTTTTTTGGCCGAAAAACACAAAATATGAGTAACGATCATGGCGGGGCGGTGACTATGGTTTCTTAGGTCGTATTTGATGGTCCGGAAAAATTTTAGGCGATCGGGGTCCGGGATTCCCTACCCATTGGGAAGGCGTGGGCAATTATAGCACACGAAAATATGGGAATCGTACGAAATTCTAGTTTTATAGCCGAAAAATGCAAACAATGAGGAACGATCATGGCGGGGAGGTGAATATGGTTCCTTACTTCTTATTTGATGGCCCGAATAAAATTTAGATGATCCGAGTCCGGAGGGCCCGGCCCACTCGAAAGGTGTGGGCTATAGCACACGAAAATATGGGAATCGGGTGGAATTCTAGTTTTTTTGCCAGAAATCGCAATAAGTGAGGAATGATCATGGCGGGGCAGTTCCTATGGTTCCTTAGGTCGTATTTGATGGCCCGGAAATTTTTTAGGTGATCGGGGTCCGGGGATCCCGGGACCACTTGGAAAGCGTGGGCTATAGCACACAAAAATATGGGAACCGGGCGGAATTCTAGTTTTTTGGCCGAAAAATGCGAAAAATGAGGAACGATCATGGCGAGGTGGTGACTATGGTTCCTTACGTCCTATTTTATGGCCCGAAAAAACTTTAGGCGATCCGAGTACGGGGTGCTTGGCCCACTCGGAAGGCGTGGGCAATAGCACACAATAATATGGTAATCGGGCGGAATTATAGTGTTTTGGCCGAAAACTGCATAAAATGAGGAACGATCATGGAGGGGCGGTGACTATGGTTCCTTAGGTCGTATTTTATTGATGGAGAATTTTTAGGCGATCGGGGTCCAGGGTTCTCGGGACCACTCGGAAGGCGTGGGCTATAGCAAATGAAAATATGGAATCGCACGGAATTCTAGGTTTTTTGCCAAAAAATACAAAAACATAGGAACGATCATGGAGGGGCGGTGACTATGGTTCCTTAGGTCATATTTGATGGTCCGGAAAAACTTTAGGCGATAGGTGTCCGGGGGTCTGGGACCACTCGGAAGGCGTGGGCTATAGCACACGAAAATATGAGAATCGCGGGGAATTCTAGTTTTTTGGCCGAAAAACGCAAAAAATGAGGAACGATCATGGCAGGGCGGTGACTATGGTTCCTTAAATCATATTTTATGACCCGTAAAAATATTAGGCGATCGGGGTCTGGGGTTCCCGGGACCACTTGGAAGGCGTGGGCTATAACACACGAAAATATGGGAATCGGGCGGAATTCTAGTTATTTGGGCGAAAAATGCAAAAAATGAGGAACGATCATTGCGGGGCGGTGACTATGGTTCCTTAGGTCGTATTTGATGGCCTGAAAAAATATTTAGGCGATCCGAGTCCGGGAGACCCGGCCCACTCGGAAGGCGTGGGCTATAACACACGAAAATATGGAAATCGCGCGGAATTCTTATTTTTTGGCCGAAAAACGCAAAAAATGAGGAACGATCATGGCAGGGCGGTGACTATGGTTCATTAAATCATATTTTATGGCCCGTAAAAATATTAGGCTATCGGGGTTCGGGGGTACCGGGACCACTTGGAAGGCGTGAGCTATAGCACACGAAAATATGGGAATCGGGCAGAATTCTAGTTTTTTGGCCGAAAAAAACAAAATATGAGTAACGATCATGGCAGGGCGGTGACTATGGTTTCTTAGGTCGTATTTGATGGTCCGAAAATTTTTTAGGCAATCGGGGTCCGGGATTCCCTACCCATTGGGAAGGCGTGGGCAATTATAGCACACGAAAATATGGGAATCGTTCAGAATTCTAGTTTTTTAGCCGAAAAATGCAAACAATGAGGAACGATCATGGCGGGGAGGTGAATATGGTTCCTTAGGTATTATTTGATGGCCCGAATAAAATTTAGATGATCCGAGTCCGGGGGCCCGGCCCACTCGGAAGGTGTGGGCTATAGCACACGAAAATATGGGAATCGGGCGGAATTCTAGTTTTTTTGCCGGAAATCGCAATAAGTCAGGAACGATCATGGCGGGGTAGTTCCTATGGTTCCTTAGGTTGTATTTGATGGCCCGGAAAAATTTTAGGCGATCGGGGTCCGGGGATCCCGGGACTACTTGGAAAGCATGGGCTATAGCACACAAAAATATGGGAACCGGGCGGAATTCTAGTTTTTTGGCCGAAAAATGTGAAAAATGAAGACCCATCATGGCGAGGTGGTGACTATGGTTCCTTAGGTCTTATTTTATGGCCCGAAAAAACTTTAGGCGATCCGAGTATGGGGGGCTCGGCCCAATCGGAAGGCATGGGCAATAGCACACAATAATATCGTAATCGGGCGAAATTCTAGTGTTTTGGCCGAAAACTGCATAAAATGAGGAACGATCATGGCGGGGCGGTGACTATGGTTCCTTAGGTCGTATTTGATGGCTGGAAAACTTTTAGGCGATCGGGGTCCGGGGTTCCCGGGACCGCTCGGAAGGCGTGGGCTATAGCAAATGAAAATATGGAATCGCGCGGAATTCTAGGTTTTATGCCAAACAATACAAAAACATAGGAACGATCATGGCGGGGCGGTGACTATGGTTCCTTAGGTCGTATTTGATGGTCCGGAAAAACTTTAGGCGATAGGGGTCCGGGGGTTTGAGACCACTCGGAAGGCGTGGGCTATAGCACACGAAAATATGGGAAACGCGCGAAATTCTAGTTTTTTGGCCGAAAAACGCAAAAAATGAGGAACGATCATGGCAGGGCGGTGACTATGGTTCCTTAAATCATATTTTATGGCCTGTAAAAATATTAGGCGATCGGGGTCCGGGGTTCCCGGGACCACTTGGAAGGCGTGGGCTATAACACACGAAAATATGGGAATCGTGCGGAATTCTAGATTTTTGGCCGAAAAATGCAAAAAATGAGGAACGATCATTGCGGGGCGGTGACTATGGTTCCTTAGGTCATATTTGACAGCCCGAAAATATTTTAGGCGATCCGAGTCCGGAAGGCCCGGCCCACTCGGAAGACGTGGGCTATTTAGCACACGAAAATATGGGAATCACGCGGAATTCTAGTTTTTTCTCCGAAAAATGCAAAAATAGGAAACGATCATGGCGGGGCGGTTATTATGATTCCTTGGGTCGTATTTGATGGCCCGGAAAAATTTTAGGCGATCGGGGTCCGGGGGTACCGGGACCAGTTGGAAGGCGTGAGCTATAGCACACGAAAATATGGGAATCGGGCGGAATTCTAGTTTTTTTGCCGGAAATCGCAATAAGTGAGGAACGATCATGGCGGGGCAGTTCCTATGGTTCCTTAGGTTGTATTTGATGGCCCGAAAAAATTTTAGGCGATCGGGGTCCGGGGATCCAGGGACTACTTGGAAAGCGTGGGCTATAGCACACAAAAATATTGAAACCGGGCGGAATTCTAGTTTTTTGGCCGACAAATGTGAAAAATGAGGACCCATCATGGCGAGGTGGTGACTATGGTTCCTTAGGTCCTATTTTATGGCCCGAAAAAACTTTAGGCGATCCGAGTATGGGGGGCTCGGCCCACTCGGAAGGCATGGGCAATAACACGCAATAATATGGTAATCGGGCGGGGAGGTGAATATGGTTCCTTAGGTTTTATTTGATGGCCCGAATAAAATTTAGATGATCCGAATCCGGGGGTACCGGGACCACTTGGAAGGCGTGAGCTATAGCACACTAAAATATGGGAATCGGGCGGAATTCTAGGTTTTTGGCCGAAAAATGCAAAATATTAGCAACGATCATGGCGGGGCACTGACTATGGTTCCTTAGGTCGTATTTGATGGCCCGGAAAAATTTTAGGCGATCCGAGTCTGGTAGGCCCAGCCCACTCGGAAGGCTTGGGCAATAACACACGAAAATATGGGAATCGGGCGGAATTCTAGTTTTTTTGATATAAAATGCAAAACATGAGGACCGATCATGGTGGGGCGGTGACTATGGTTCCTTAGGTCGTATTTGATGGCCCAAAAAAATATTAGGCGATCGGGGCCCGAAGTTCCCGGGACCACTTGGAAGGAGTGGGCTGTAGCACATAAAAATATGGGAATCGAGCGGAATTCTAGGTTTTTGGCCGAAAAATGCAAAAAATGAGGAACGATCATGGCGGGGCGGTGAATATGGTTCCTTAGGTCGTATTTGAAGGCCCGGAAAAATTTTAGGCGATCCGAGTCCTGGAGGCCCGACCCACTCGGAAGGCGTGGACAATAGTAGACGAAAATATGGGAATCACGCGGAATTCTAGTATTTTGGCAGAAAAACGCAAAAAATGAGGAACGATCATGGCAGGGTGGTTACTATGGTTCCTTGGGTCTTATTTTATGGCCCGAAAAATTTTTAGGCGATCGGGGTCCGGGGGTCCCGGGACAACTTGGAAGGCGTGTGCTATAACACACGAATATATGGGAATCGGGCAGAGTTCTAGTTTTTTGGCCGAAAAATGCAAAAAATGAGGAACGATCATGGCGGAACGGTGACTATGGTTCCTTAGGTCGTATTGGATGGCCTGGAAAAAGTTTAGGCGATCCGAGTCCGGGATACCCGGCCCACTCGGAAGGCGTGGGCTATTGCACACGAAAATATGGGAATCGGGCGGAATTCTAGTTTTTTGGCCGAAAAAGACAAATTATGAGTAACGATCATGGCGGGGCAGTGACTATGGTTTCTTAGGTCGTATTTGATGGTCCGGAAAAATTTTAGGCGATTGGGGTCCGGGATTCCCTACCCATTGGGTAGGCCTGGGCAATTATAGCACACGAAAATATGGGAATCGTACGGAATTCTAATGTTTTAGCCGAAAAATGCAAACAATAAGGAACGATCATGGCGGGGAGGTGAATATGGTTCCTTAGGTCTTATTTGATGGCCTGAATAAAATTTAGATGATCCGAGTCTGGGGGGCCCGGCCCACTAGGAAGGTGTGGGCTATAGCACACGAAAATATGGGAATCGGGCGGAATTCTAGTTTTTTGCCGGAAATCGCAATAAGTGAGGAACGATCATGGCGGGGCAGTTCCTATGGTTCCTTAGGTCGTATTTGATGGCCCGCAAAAATTTTAGGCGATCGGGGTCCGGGGATCCCGGGACCACTTGGAAAGCGGGGGCTATAGCACACAAAAATATGGGAACCGGGCGGAATTCTAGTTTTTTGGCCGAAAAATGCGAAAATTGAGGAACGATCATGACGAGGTGGTGACTATGGTTCCTTAGGTCCTATTTTATGGCCCGAAAAAACTTTAGGCGATTCGAGTACGGGGGGCTCGGCCCACTCGGAAGGCGTGGGAAATAGCACACAATAATATGGTAATCGGGCGGAATTCTAGTGTTTTGGCCGAAAACTGCATAAAATGAGGAACGATCATGGCGGGGCGGTGACTATGGTTCCTTAGGTCGTATTTGATGGATGGAAAAGTTTTAGGCGATGGGGGTCCGGGGTTCCCGGGACCACTCGGAAGGCGTGGGCTATAGCAAATGAAAATATGGAATCGCGCGGAATTCTAGGTTTTTCGCCAAAAAATACAAAAACATAGGAACGATCATGGCAGGGCGGTGACTATGGTTCCTTAGGTCGTATTTGATGGTCCGGAAAAACTTTAGGCGATAGGGGTCCGGGGGTCTGGGACCACTCGGAAGGCATGGGCTATAGCACACGAAAATATGGGAATCGCGCGGAATTCTAGTTTTTTGGCCGAAAAACGCAAAAAAATGAGGAACGATCATGGCAGGGCGGTGACTATGGTTCCTTAAATCATATTTTATGGCCCGTAAAAATATTAGGCGATCGGGGTCCGGGGTTCCCGGGACCACTTGGAAGGCGTGGGCTATAACACACGAAAATATGGGAATCGGGCGGAATTCTAGTTATTTGGCCGAAAAATGCAAAAAAATAAAGAACGAACATTACGGGGCGGTGACTATGGTTCCTTAGGTCGTATTTGATGGCCCGGAAAAATTTTAGGCGATCGGGGTCCGGGGGTACCGGGACCACTTGGAAGGCGTGAGCTATAGCACACGAAAATATGGGAATCGGGCGGAATTCTAGTTTTTTTCCGGAAATCGCAATAAGTGAGAAACGATCATGGCGGGGCATTTCCTATGGTTCCTTAGGTTGTATTTGATGGCCCGGAAAAATTTTAGGCGATCGGGGTCTGGGGATCCCGGGACTACTTGGAAAGCGTGTGCTATAGCACACAAAAATATGGAAACCGGGCGGAATTCTAGTTTTTTGGCCGACAAATGTGAAAAATGAGGACCCATCATGGCGAGGTGGTGACTATGGTTCCTTAGGTCCTATTTTATGGCCCGAAAAAACTTTAGGCGATCCGAGTATGGGGGGCTCGGCCCACTCGGAAGGCATGGGCAATAACACGCAATAATATGGTAATCGGGCGGGGAGGTGAATATGGTTCCTTAGGTTTTATTTGATGGCCCGAATAAAATTTAGATAATCCGAATCCGGGGGTACCGGGACCACTTGGAAGGCGTGAGCTATAGCACACTAAAATATGGGAATCGGGCGGAATTCTAGGTTTTTGGCCGAAAAATGCAAAATATTAGCAACGATCATGGCGGGGCGGTGACTATGGTTCCTTAGGTCGTATTTGATGGCCCGGAAAAATTTTAGGCGATCCGAGTCTGGTAGGCCCAGCCCACTCGGAAGGCTTGGGCAATAACACACGAAAATATGGGAATCGGGCGAAATTCTAGTTTTTTGGACGTAAAATGCAAAACATGAGGACCGATCATGGTGGGGCGGTGACTATGGTTCCTTGGGTCGTATTTGATGGCCCAAAAAAATATTAGGCGACCGGGGTCCGAAGTTCCCGGGACCACTTGGAAGGCATGGGCTGTAGCACATAAAAATATGGGAATCGAGCGGAACTCTAGGTTTTTGGCCGAAAAATGCAAAAAATGAGGAACGATCATGGCGGGGCGGTGAATATGGTTCCTTAGGTCGTATTTGAAGGCCCGGAAAAATTTTAGGCGATCCGAGTCCTGGAGGCCCGACCCACTCGGAAGGCGTGGACAATAGTAGACGAAAATATGGGAATCACGCGGAATTCTAGTATTTTGGCAGAAAAACGCAAAAAATGAGGAACGATCATGGCGGGGTGGTTACTATGGTTCCTTGGGTCTTATTTTATGGCCCGAAAATTTTTAGGCGATCGGGGTCCGGGGGTCCCGGGACAACTTGGAAGGCGTGTGCTATAACACACGAATATATGGGAATCGGGCAGAATTCTAGTTTTTTGGCCGAAAAATGCAAAAAATGAGGAACGATCATGGCGGAACGGTGACTATGGTTCCTTAGGTCATATTGGATGGCCCGGAAAAAGTTTAGGCGATCCGAGTCCGGGATACCTGGCCCACTCGGAAGGCGTGGGCTATTGCACACGAAAATATGGGAATCGGGCGGAATTCTAGTTTTTTGGCCCAAAAAGACAAAATATGAGTAACGATCATGGCGGGGCGGTGAATATGGTTTCTTAGGTCGTATTTGATGGTCCGAAAAAATTTTAGGCGATTGGGGTCCGGGATTCCCTACCCATTGGGTAGGCGTGGGCAATTATAGCACACGAAAATATGGGAATCGTACGGAATTCTAATTTTTTAGCCGAAAAATGCAAACAATAAGGAACGATCATGGCGGGGAGGTGAATATGGTTCCTTAGGTCTTATTTGATGGCCTGAATAAAATTTAGATGATCCGAGTCTGGGGGGCCCGGCCCACTCGGAAGGTGTGGGCTATAGCACACGAAAATATGGGAATCGGGCGGAATTCTAGTTTTTTCCCGGAAATCGCAATAAGTGAGGAACGATCATGGCGGGGCAGTTCCTATGGTTCCTTAGGTCGTATTTGATGGCCCGCAAAACTTTTAGGCGATCGGGGTCCGGTGATCCCGGGACCACTTGGAAAGCGTGGGCTATAGCACACAAAAATATGGGAACCGGGCAGAATTCTAGTTTTTTGGCCGAAAAATGCGAAAATTGAGGAACGATCATGACGAGGTGGTGACTATGGTTCCTTAGGTCCTATTTTATGGCCCGAAAAAACTTTAGGCGATCCGAGTACGGGGGGCTCGGCCCACTCGGAAGGCGTGGGAAATAGCACACAATAATATGGTAATCCGGCGGAATTCTAGTGTTTTGGCCGAAAACTGCATAAAATGAGGAACGATCATGGCGGGGCGGTGACTATGGTTCCTTAGGTCGTATTTGATGGATGGAAAAGTTTTAGGCGATCGGGGTCCGGGGTTCCCGGGACCACTCGGAAGGCGTGGGCTATAGCAAATGAAAATATGGAATCGCGCGGAATTCTAGGTTTTTCGCCAAAAAATACAAAAACATAGGAACGATCATGGCAGGGCGGTGACTATGGTTCCTTAGGTCGTATTTGATGGTCCGGAAAAACTTTAGGCGATAGGGGTCCAGGGGTCTGGGACCACTCGGAAGGCGTGGGCTATAGCACACGAAAATATGGGAATCACGCGGAATTCTTGTTTTTTGGCCGAAAAACGCAAAACAATGAGGAACGATCATGGCAGGGCGGTGACTATGGTTCCTTAAATCATATTTTATGGCCCGTAAAAATATTAGGCGATCGGGGTCCAGGGTTCCCGGGACCACTTGGAAGGCGTGGGCTATAACACACGAAAATATGGGAATCGGGCGAAATTCTAGTTATTTGGCCGAAAAATGCAAAAAAATAAAGAACGATCATTACGGGGCGGTGACTATGGTTCCTTAGGTCGTATTTGACGGCCCGAAAATTTTTTAGGCGATCCGAGTCCGGAAGGCCCGTCCCACTCGGAAGACGTGGGCTATTCAGCACACGAAAATATGGGAATCACGCGGAATTCTAGTTTTTTGGCCGAAAAACGCAAATATGGGGAACGATCATGGCGGGCGGTTATTATGGTTCCTTGGGTCGTATTTTATGGCCCGGAAAAATTTTAGGCGATCGGGGTCCGGGGGTACCGGGACCACTTGGAAGGCTCAAAACCACAATAGGGGTTCGATAACACTGAAACCAACTCCCGGTCAAAACTATGAACTCTCCAATTTTTTAAATTGCCAACTTTCGAAAAATAAAGCTAAAACCTTCTACGAACATCCAAACTCAAATCCGAACATACGCCCAAGTCCAAAATCACCATACAAACCCACTAAAAACATCAAGTCCTGATTCCGATGTCGTTTACTCAAAAGTCAAACCTTGGTCAACTCTTCCAACTTAAGACATCCAAATTGAGAACTATTCTATCAAATCAATCCCAAACTTCCCGAAAATCAAAATCAACCATACACGCAAGTCATAATACATCATGTGAAGCTACTCAAAGTACCAAACCTCCGAAAGAAATGCTAAAGCTTAAAATTGTCGGTCGAATATGACAATAAAGAATAAAAAGGTTATGATTAGACTCAAACTACCAAAAGATTTAAAGCAGAAGATTGGTTGGCTGGTATGATCATCGAATAATTATGATTGTATATTCCTATGTTTTATGATCATCTTGGTAAATTTTAGATTCTAAATTTAATTCTAGGCCTACATACGTAAATGATAATATATTCAAACAAACTCACTGACTTGTATGATATATAAAAAAAGCTCATATAAGAAGCAAATTATAGGATTGATGATGGAGAGTTAGATTGAATTTGGAGAAAAATACCCATGTTTCTCAGAGTGACAAAATTGTCATTGCCATTGTAAGCAAGATAAACATGTTTTGAAAGAGAAGTGGTCGTGTTCTTCTGCTCTGATTTGATCAGCTAGAATAGTCGGGCACTAGTGTTAATATGATTTCTATTAATTGGTAATAAATCTGCTCTTGAACGCAAGCTGGTAAACAATATGACTACCCTTGGGCAGGTATTCCACTAGTGTCACGAGCCAAAATCCACCTAATTGTGATGGAACCTAACCCAACTCGCTAGGTAAGCTAAGAAACAATCAACACAACTCTAATAAAGATTAGAAATAATCAATAATTAGAAAAGCTTATGAGTTCCATACAATAACCCAAAGATTGGTAGTACAAGTCATGCGCCACTAAGATTTATATTTACAAAGTTGGTATGAAAATAAGTACAATATATGTTTTAAATATGCTTAAATAGAGTACGAATCCAAAACTACCAAGGAAATGTGTAGCTATATCTCGAAAAACAGGTACATCTTCAATGACAGCTCCCATCATCCACAACAAATTAGCTCTAAGATCTGCATGCTAGGTTAAGAAGTGTAGCATGAGTATAACCGACTCCATGTACTTAATAAGTAACATTCCTAACCTCAGGTTGAAAGCAATGATTAGCTCGAAAGAAGGACAATATCCAATACCAATAATCAATGACAACACATTATATAATGATGACAACACAAGAAAACAACTCAAGAGATATCATGTTCAACTCATTCACAAATACAGAAAATTAGATATTCTTTTCAAGTATAACAGTCAAAGCCTAAATCTTACCACCGAAATCACTAAAACATGAATTTATTAAGAAAACTGTGATTTCCAAACTTTCAACAACAGGTAAGACATTTCATTTACCATCTAGAATGAGAAAACTACATCTATATGCCTACGTGTTAAATATACATGTCAAGTCAATAACATTATAGTAAAGCCATCAAGTATACTCACACTCAGTCACGCTCACGGTGCCTGGCAGAAGTGCCCCTCACCATCACACACACAACCACACTCGGCACTTTACTGGTGCCTGGCACAAACGCCCCTCACCAAAGCACATATATAACAATGAGCCTACACTCACTGTGAATACCAGACTCCGGAGGGGCGGGTTCTTGCTCAAACGCATATCGGATATAAATTAACAATCAATATAATTGTTGTGGCGTACAACCCGAACCAAATATCAATCCGTTGCAGCGTGTAACCCGACCCAAATATCAATCCATTGCGGCGTGCAACCATATTCAAATATCAATCATAATACGGCTTTATGGCCCACATCAGTCACCATCCGCTCAAGTCACATTTTATCACGTATCATAAAACTCAGCCCAAACAGTATCACATATACGAGGCATCAACAATATGTGATATGGCATAAAAATAATGTACAGAGACTGGATATAACATGCAGATGAAAAATTATGTTTGAGAATATGACTATAATTAAGGCAAACACCTCAAAATAGCAACAATGGCCCTAGCATGTCTCAACAGGTAAATACATAGCCTAGACATGATCTCTAAGCATGATTAAGAAATCAAGTAGTCATGCAAGTAGAGAAAAATACGGAAATAACGAGGCATGATAGTAAACATGACTCATAGTAGCCTAAAGTCTTCCTGGATCATGAATAACCCATGTACGGACACACGCCTGTCACTGTGCGTCACCCCCAACACATCTCAAGTATCATAGTCCACAAGTATAATTACCCTCAAACCAAGATAAGATATGTTAAATACCTCAGAGCGCGTGAATCAATACTCCAAAAATCCCTACCACATAAATTGACCTATGAACGGCTCGAATCTATCCAAAAATAACTCAATAACATCAAATAATGCCATAGGAATTAAATTCAAGCAATAAAGGTCAAATCTTTAATCAAATACTCTAAGTCAACCAAAAGGTCAACCTGGTCCCGCACCTCGAAACCTGACAAAACACACAGATTCCGACAACCCATTCGAATATGAATTCAACCATACAAGTTTTATCCAAATCTGACTCCGAATCGATGTTCAAAACCCAATTATTCACTTTGAAATATTTTGTAAAAAAAACTCCCGAATATGCATTTTTCTTATCTTCCATGCCAAAACTCTCTTTTCTTCTTTAAGATTCCCTGATTTAGAGCCAAAATCAATGATAGATTCATGTTATAATCATAAATTCGAGTTAGGTTTACTTACCCCAATGAAGTATATGAAAACTCACTCAAAAATTGTCTCTTTCAAAGCTCCACGACCTTATGAGAAAAAGTGACTATATTTCGAAACAAGTAAAAAAAATGCAACAGCTGTCATAACTCAAATTAGATATTAGATGACCTCGAATTTCATATTTGATAAGTCCATCATAATCCTTGTGAAATTACACCCAAGATAGACTTTTGAATCACCCAATTTGACCTTAAAAGGAGAGATATATGATAATTTGAACTTTTAATGGAAATCCGAAAATTTTAGGGGCATAACTGGTATTTTCCTAATTATTGCACCAGAAAATCAGCAATCATAAAACTTTTGTTTTAGCAACCAAAACTCATTCAGAATCTCCTGGACACAAATTATATATGCATTTCAATCATAAAACATGCTACGAACCTGCTCGCACACTCAAAACACCAAAAAGAGGTCGTCTTGACCCGATTTTGACCATAGTCAAACTCCAAATCCTTAACTTAACTAGTCTCTCAACCGATGATCCAAAATACACCCGAGCCCTTCGGGACTCCATCTAATTTTACCAACAAGTACAAATACATTATACAAACTTATCCAAAGGCTCACAACACCCAAGGGAACATCACAACACAGAATCGAGGCTCAAACCGAATAAAATTTCTCTTAAGTTGTTAAATCTTCATTCTTTCAAAAGAGTGTCTGAATCATACTTACACACTTCGGATTACTTTCAAACTTTGCAAACAAGTTAAACTAAACTATATAGACCTATCCAAAATCTCAAAACACCTATTGGAGTCCAATAATATCAAAGTCAACTCTTGGTCTAACTTATGAACTCTTAAGTTCTTCAACTTTCCAACTTTCAATAAATAGTGTCAACTTTGTATGGGGTAAAATTGGTTAGTAACAACTGGGTGAATCGCAGAATGACACGTGGAACTAAAGACAGGTGGCTCGTGATTCAACAAACAGCTGGCACCGGATGTAAGCATGCAATCGATGTTGAATGAATCCCAAAGACAAAGTAGACGGCAACAGAGATTCAAAGCATTGTCATTGGATAGCATTCAATGGGAAGCCGTTACAAAGAATATCTGCATTTATAGCCAACTGTTATACATCCATCAATGACGATTTTATTCTCATTCAAGAGGAGCTTGATGTGGGGATCTTGTCTCCCTTAATAGAGCTATAAATAGGAGGATACATCCATTATAGACACGAAATACTCTATACACAAAAAAGCTATATTCTGCTCTTTGAATTATAAAGTTATTTACTTTCTTTTGCTCTCAATAGTGTTTGTACTTCTTCTATCGGAAAGATTAAGCATTTATCCAGGCTTGTATTTCCTTAAATTTCGTTTCATAACCTTTTTGTTCTCATTTTCTTAATATTTTTGGGTCAAATCGATTAAGTTGTCTATAAATGACGTTATAAATTCAACTGTACTGTTTTACAGGTAAATAGTTTGGCGCCCACCATGGGGCATAAACAATAGTGTAATTGCTTTAATCCATTCGTTTATTACAAACATGTTTTGATTCTTCCCCTAGTAAAAGAAAATTCAAGTATGGAAGCTAATGGTGTCAACAATGTCTACAATGTTGGAGCACACAATGAACAGGAAGAAGTGTTCCAATGTGATGACTCAATTGGAGGGACCCAAAATGAAGGGGATGAAACAACCCTAGTTCGCGAAGATCAGTATCCTCGGCATGTGTGGGGGCCAACTCCGGATGATGTGGAGGATGAGCACTTTGTTGAAATAGTCAAAATCCTGAGAAAAAACAAAAGGCGATTATGGATCACCTCTTAAGGCGAGATCGAGTGATGACGTAATTAAAGCAGGCTTTATCAGGTGCTTCCAATAGTTCTAATGGAAGGGCCCCGATTTCCCCCAGCGTTCACGTAAATCAAACAACTCAAAGAACCGATAATGATACTCCAAGGGAGGAGGCCGGTTTCAAAGAGGCTGGAGGTACCGGTAGCGGATCTGGGAACAATAATTTAAATGACCCTTTAAAAAATGAGCTCATGAGATTTATGGGACAAATGAATGAATGAATGAATGGATCATAATGCAAAGTAATTCCATGCTCGAATGGATCAGATCCCTGGGGCACCGCCCATGTTAAAGGGACCATATTCAAATAAGTATATGCATTTGCCATTTAAACCAACTGCGGTACCAGAGTTGATTCCTAAGAGGTATAAGATGCCAGATATACCAAAATATGATGGGACTTCGAATCCATAGCAGCACATTATGACCTACACTATGGAAGTAAAGAGAAACGACTTGGCCCAGCGTAAGATTGAATCGGATTTATTGAAGAAGTTTGGAGAAACCGTTACGAAGGGTGACTTAACTTGGTATTCCCTCCTACTTGAACATTCTATTGATTCTTTTGAAATGCTTGCAAATTCATTCATCAAAGCTCATGCTGGAGCAAGAAAGGTCCACAACAGAAAGCAGATATATTTTGAATTTCACAAGGAGAGTTCGAGTTGTTGCGAGAGTTCGTGATCCGGTTCTAGAAAGAAGGGATATTGTTAATAGCGATCCCGGACAAGTGGGCAGCAGAGACATTTACAAACGGTCTCAACCTATTGAGCTCCAATGCCTCACGAAAATTGAAGGAAGGCTTGCTTGAATTTCAAGCAACCACATGGGCAGACGTTCACAATCACTACGAGTTAAAGATCATAATAGAAGACAATCAACTTGGTTCTTCGGAGTCTTCCAAAAGATAAAATCATGACCGGAATCAAGATAAATTTAAAAATGATTTTGATGCAGATTGGAGGCCCACTAAAAGTCATTTTCATCTTAACGAAAGTGTCGATGGGTGTAGTAATAAAGGATTCCGGGTCGGAGTAGTAGATCGCTGCAGGAGAAAGAGGCATTCGGGTCCCGAGATCTCGCATATCCCAGGTTATCCGATTAAAACTTTAATACTAGCCTAGTAGAATTGGGATCGACAATGAGGAATATTAAAGAAGCTAAGTTATCGAAGCCAATCCAGTCGTACCCTAGCCAAAGAGATCCTAATCTATGATGTGAATTCTGTGGGACTAACGGCCATAGGACTGGGGACTGTCTACATCTTCGTGAACAGGTGGCGATGTTGTTAAAGAATGGTCACCTTAGAGAGTTTTTAACTGACTGCGCCAAAAATAACTATGGGAGAAATTGGGATAATGCAGAACCATTGAATTCGGAAGAAGGGTCACCTCAGATGACAATCAACATGATCACTGGAGGAGACGAAGTCAATGGGGTGAAATTTTCGGCAACAAAGAAGACAATGCTATCGGTGACTCCTAGAAAGAGGATCCGGGAAGTCTCAGAAGATGACATCACCTTCACAGAGGAAGGTGTTAATGGACTCCTTCTACCGCACAATGATGCTTTGGTAATTTCTCTTAATGTTTTAGATTTCAAAATTAAGCGTGTTTTTGTTGATCCAGGAAGTTCAGCTAACATCATATAATGGAGAGTTTTGGAGCAAGCGAAGTTAACCGGGAACAACATTCCGGCAACAAAGCTTTTGGCTGGCTTCAATTTAACAAGTGTGACAACCCTAGGGAAAATTTTGCTGCCCACACATGCCGAAGGAGTAACAAATACCACCCTGTTAGAAGTGGTAGATGGCGACATGGGCTATAATGTAATCGTCGGAAGGCCGTGGATGCATGAAATGAAGGTCGTTCCTTCAGCCTACCATCGACTGTTAAAGTTTCGAATACCATAAGGGATCAAGCAGATCAGAAGAGATCAAACGGCTACAAGGGAGATGAAAGTAGTAACTGTTTCCAGCAGCAAAGAAAAAGAAACTAGCAAATAACAATTACAGGAACTAGTGCCTTCTCCCATCCCAATTGAAGATGATAAAAATGAGGAGTCATCAGAATTATATCAGATATTAAGGTATTTTCAGGTACCGGAGGAGATGGATGCAACCAAGTCAACCGCAGAAGAGATCGAACAAGTGGCTTTGTTCGAAGAATTTTTTGAAAGAAAAGTCCATTTAGGAACGGGGTTGAGTCCCGAACTCAGGTTAAAACTTATAGGGTTTTATTAAATCTAACTTTGATTTCTTTGCATGGTCATATTCAGATATGACAGGTATTCCAGTGGAGGTGGCGATCTACAAACTGAGTCTGGATCCAAACTTCCCATTGTTAAGGCAGAACAAACAACCGATAGCAAAGGTCATGAATAGGTTTTTTAAGGAAGAGGTAACCCGATTACTTAATATCGGTTCAATTCGAGAGGTAAAGTGATGAGTTGGTATTTTACCAACTTATCTCATCTTTAATCTTAGATTTTTGCTATGTTTGATTGATAAAATAGTGTGCTTAATGTCGTTTAATTTTATTTTACGTGTTTTATGTGATTTAGAAGCGATCGGGAAGAAACCAAGCGAAAACAAGTCAAAAAGGGGCTCAAAAGCAGAAATCTGGAAATTGGCCTCAGGTGTCGCAAATGTGAGCAGAAGCTCGCAATTGCGAAGTCAACCATGCCAGTCAGTGCTCGCAAATGCGAACATGTGAATCACAATTGTGAAGTCAACTAAGTCCAATAATGTTTGCAAATGAAATAATAGGGCCACAAATGTGATGTAAAACCTGACAGTCAACTTTTGCAAATGCGAAGTCCTTCATCGCAAATGTGATAAGCAACATAAAGTCAAGGTTCGCAAATGCGAAGATCGCGCTGCAGTACTGGCACTTCTGTTATTTTACATTTTCTGGCCCCAAACCCTTTAATACATGACCTACTTATTGGAAACATATCTTTGGCTTATTTTTCAGTCTCTTGATTAGAGAAGACAAGTTTGGGAATTAGGGTTCTTGCACACACACTTGGGTATTGACGATTCGAAGCTTTTGGTTGAGAATTTCTTACTCATTTTTACTCATTTCTTCATTTCCTTACTTTATTTTGTATATCTAACTGTATAGTATTTATTTCAACACTTGAATCTTTTTTATGGGAATATTAATATTTAAAGTGTGGATTAAATATTTTGTTGTGCTTATGTATTGAACAATTTTCATTTAATATTAAAGTGAGTTATTTCATTAATTATTCTTGTTCTTTAATATTTCCAAAGAGATTATCTAACCCTAGGACTCGCCCATTAATATCGTATTAATTTTGGTAAAGATAATTTGGGGTTGGTAAAGATTAATTAACAAGAACTTGAGTCGTTAACCCTCACTTAATAGATTCTACCTAGGGATAGGATTGAATTACTTGTAGCCACCTTCGGTTATGCTTAATCTCTTAATTATTTTAGGGATAATTCAATTAGGAAGTCTTATTAGTCTTCGAAAGAAGCTAATATAGAATTATTATACGAGGCAAATTAACATAAACTCTCTCATATTTATAAAATCATGAAATACATTGGATCGTTACTTGAGTGTAATTCTGTAATGACTCGGTCGGTCATTTTGAGAAATTAAGTCTCGTTCGGCAGCATAATGCCCTGAGCAGCTTCGTATTATGTGTATTGACTTATGTGCGTGGTGGAATTCAATTTTCGGATGATTCGGAGTGATTTGGGAAACTTCGTCCCTAAAATGGAAGCTTAAGCCTTAGAATTTTGACCGTAGTCGAAATTGTGTAAAGACGACTCCGGAATAGAGTTTCGTCGGTTCCATTAGCTACGTTGGGTGAATTTGGACTTAGGAGCGTATACAGACTGTGAATTTGATGTTTGTAGCTGATTTAGGCTTGAAATGGCGAAATTTGAATTTTTGGAGATTTTGACCGGAAGTGGACTTTTTTATATCGGGGTCAGATTATGATTCTGGAAGTTGGAGTAGGTTCGTAATATTGAATATGACTTGCCTGCAAAATTTGACGTCATTCCGGGTTGATTTGATAGGTTTTGGCATCGGTTGTAGAAATTTGAAGTTGGTATGTTTGGTTGAGGTCCCGAGGGCCTCGGGTGAGTTTTGGATGCTTAACGGATTGAAATTTGGACTTGTGTAGTTGCTAAAGCTTTCAGGTTTTAATGTAATCGCACCTGCGGTGGGGTGGTCGCAGGTGCGAATATGCACGTGCGGAAGGGAGATCGCAGAAGTGGAAGGCAAGCTGAGTGAGGATTTCACAAAATCGGACAAGAATCCGCATGCGCGCACTCGCATGTGTGGCCTTATGCTCGCAGAAGTGGACAAGAGGACTTAAGTCATTTCCACACCTGCGATGGCATTTCCGCAGGTGCGGCATCGAAGGGGTGACTGGAAGCCCGCAAAAGTGGAAATTGCTAGGCAGAAAAGGGCTAAGTGCGAGGGTTGATTTCATTTTCCAATTTTGGACCTAGAGAGCTCGGATTGAGGCAAAATTTTGAGGGATTTTCAGAGGCAGATTGTGGGTAACGATTCTTAACTCTTTTATGGTTATATCTCATTAAGCTATAGTTGAATTCATCATTTAATTAAGGAATTTGATTGAGAAATTTGGGAACAAGTTGGAAAGTTCTTCAAAAACATGTTTGAGTTTTGATTTAGATTTTGATATCGTATTTGGATAATTTTGGTACGAGTGAACTCGTGGTTGATTGGGTGTACGTATTTTGTGACATTTATCCGATTCTGAGACATGGGCCCGAGTCAACCTTTTGGGCCGAATTTTTGATTCTTTGCTAAAGTCATAGATTTATTATTAAAATTAGTTTCTCGTAATTTTATTCATGATATGTAATTGTATTTGGCTAGATTTGGGCCATTCAGAATCGGATAATTGAGGAAAAGGCATTCTTACTGATTGATTGAGCTTGGTTCGAAGTAAGTATCTTGCCTAACTTCGTGTGGTGGAACTACCCCTTAGGATTTGAGTCTTTTATGCTAATTGTAGTCCGTGTACGCGAGGTGACGAGTAGGTGCTAGGACGTATTTATGAAAAGTTGGACTTTTAGGGTTCTTAGGTCCTTCTATTCACTAATTATGCAGTTGTTATGTTATGAATACATCTCTTAATTACTTGTTTCACCTCTACCTGCTTTAATTAGAATTAATTGCTTCATGATTCTCCCTTGATGCTTATTTGAGTCATCTGTTCCTTAACTGAAATTGTTATCTCTTCTATTGCCATGTTATATTTCCCTTAACTGCTTATTTTTATTTGAAGTTATAATTATCTCTTTTGTAATTGTTTATCCTTAATTGAGGCTATGATTATCTTTCTGCTGCTTATCCCAAATTGAATTTGTTGTATCTCTTTCTTAATTTGTCAACCTTAAAATGAAGTTAGATATCCTATATTTTAGTTGACTTGTCCTTATTTTGAATTATTCGCTTTGTGTTAGCTCACTCATTGTCGAACTATACATTCTGGACCGTTGTTGCATAATATTTCCTTTCTTGTTGAGCTGTTCTTATTATGACTAGCATTCTCTATTTTGGCCACTCCTTGTGAATTAATTCCTCCATTCCTTTGAGATCTGGAATTTCTGAGTTGATTTATTTGTCGTACCCTTGTATTAGTGTTATTGTTGTTGTTGTACTTGTCGTTCTTGCATATTTACTTTGGGACAACGAGGCGGTACCTCGGGAGATCCCCATGTCTTGCATATTTACTTTGGTACTATGAGGCGGTACATTGGGAGATCCCCCTGTCTTGCATATTTACTTTTGGGACTACGAGGTGGTACCTCGGGAGATCCTTTGTTGAGCATTTACTTTTGGGACTACGAGAAGGTATATCGGGAGTGCCCTTTGTTGACATCTCTTTTTTATGGGGTTACACGAGGTTTCTGTCGTGCTATTGTTATTATTTATATTTGCACATGCGGCGTGACAAGGCGGGATACATATATGTGGGTTGCGCATGTGGAAAGACAAGGTGTGAACATTATGCACGTGTGGCGAGACAAAGCGGGCATTTACTTTACTATTGTACACGTGGCGAGACATGGTGGGGTATGTCAGGGATTGATTTGTGATGACCTAGGGGCATTCTTGTTTTTGTTATTTGTGTAGTGGTACACTTATCTGTGTGAGTTTTATCTTGTGAAAATTGTGAGAAAATATTCTACATGTTGTTCGTTTTTTTCCTTATGCTCATTAGCTGGTATGAACTATGTTAGGACACTTGCACAAGCATACACGTAGTTAAGCACTCTTATCGGATAAGAGGTTTCCTTGATATTGTTGAGTATAGATGCACACCCATGCTTACTTGCCTTCTATGTGAGAATGGCTCTATTTGGCACGCGAGTCATTAGTGCGGTTATGAGGTGTAATGAGGGCACAGGATGCCAAGTGATAGGGTTCAGGTATTGAGGCCCGTGAGTTGTGATTTGTCCGAGGTTCCGTACCTCATGAAGTTTATTGACAAAAACCCGATGTGAAAACTGTCGTATTGTTGAGTTGCTATTTGTCCTTTCTTTATCTATAATTATCGGACTTAGGCTATATTTCCGTTCATTCTTCTATGTCATTATTATGGTGTTCCGCTAATAGTTGTTGTTTTCCTTCCTTATTGCAATTACCGTATTAATTTCCACTTTGTGTAGTCTTTATGTAGATATTATACTCTGTTGTTTCTATACTTGTAGTTGTTCATGTTATTTAGTCCAGTAGGAGTCTTGACTGTACCTCGTCACTATTCCACTGAGGTTAGTCTTGATACTTGCTAGGTACCGCAGTGGTGTACTCATACTACATTTCTGCACATTTTGTGCAGATCCAGGCATTTTCGAAGTCAGTTGGTCATTAGCTAGTTGTGCGGATTGTTGTTGTGGAGACTCAAGGTAAACATGTTGCTGCGTTCGCAGGCTTCGGAGTCACCTTCTAATTTGTAACTATTTCTTTATTTCAAATAGTTATATTTAGAAAATTGTAACAAACTCTGTAGAGCTTGTGAGTTGTACTACCGGTTTTGGGAATTTTAAATTTTATAGAGATTTCTATTTCAAAAGTTGTTAGATGTT
This sequence comes from Nicotiana tomentosiformis, assembly GCF_000390325.3. Classification (NCBI taxonomy): domain Eukaryota; kingdom Viridiplantae; phylum Streptophyta; class Magnoliopsida; order Solanales; family Solanaceae; genus Nicotiana; species Nicotiana tomentosiformis. The sequence continues at coordinate 62,778,526 of NC_090812.1, forward strand.
ATTTATTATTGTTGTTATTCAGTAAACGTTTGGCTTACCTGGTTCCTAAGACTAGGTGCCATCACGATACCCAACGGAGGGGAAATTGGGTCGTGATAAGTTGGTATCAGAGCTCTAGGTTCATAGGTACTACGAGTCATAAGCGAGTTTAGTAGAGTCTTGTGGATCAGTACGGAGATGTTTGTACTTATCTTCGAGAGGCTACGGAACTATTAGGACAGTTTCACTTCCTTCATTCCTATCGTGTGAGTTCATTGATCTCTAAATTGAACTTTTATCATTCCATTCTCTCACAGATAGTGAGGACACGAGCTGCAGTTACAGATGACGTTACCTCCGGAGCAGATGTCGCTAGGGGCAGAGGCCGACGAGGAGAACGTGTCGCAGCTAGGGCACCTACCAAAGCAATAGTTGAGGAACCGCCAGTAGTTCAAGTTGAGGGGCAGGTACTGGAGGAGCCTGTTGTTACCCTCAGACTTCAGGAGACCTTAGCACAGTTGTTGAGCCTATTTAGTACATTGGCTCAGGCGGGTTTGATTCCGGTTGCACTAGCTATTTCACAGACCAGGGGAGTAGCTCAGATTCCCACCGCCCACACTCTAGAGCAGCGGGTTCATATTGGTCAGGTTCCAGGTATCATGGCGATACAGCCTGTGGTCCCAGCTCAGCCAGTGGTTAGGGCAGCAGCATCTGAGGAAGAACAGCTTAGACTTGAGAGGTACAAGAAGTACCACCCTCCTACCTTAAGTGAATTAGCGACAGACGATGCCCAGGGTTTCATGGAGGAGTATCACCAGATTCTCTATACTATGGGTATTGTGGAGACAAGCGGGATTGCTTTTACTACGTTCCAGCTCAGGGGAATGGCTTATTAGTGGTGGCGGGCATATGAGTTGGGTAGCCCGGCCGAGTCAGCTTCACTTACATGGGTTCAGTTTTCAGAGATGTTCCTGAGAGAGTTTGTACCTCAATCCCTTCGAGATGAATGGCGCACAGAGTTTGAGCAGCTACGCTAGGGCACTATGTCAGTGTCAGAGTATGCCATTAGATTCAGTGATTTGGCTAGACATGCACCTTCTTTGGTCGCTACAGTTAGAGAGCGTGTCCGTAGATTTATTGAGGGGCCCGTGCATGATATTCGATTCAGTATGTCTTGGAGTTAGATTTTGATGTTTTGTTTAAGCAGGTAGTAGGGATCCCTCGCCAAGTAGAGGGCATGTGGGATTAGGAGAAAGGAGCTAGGCGAGGTCAGGAGAGAGAGGACATGGAGACGAGGAGGTCTCGTAGATCGGAGAGATCTACTGGTCCTTATTTTGGAGGTAGGGTATGACATGGTAGAGGTTTTGTGGGTCAGTCTGTTCAGTTTGCACTTCAGACTTCGCACAGTGTTTCAGGTGCTCATGGGTCTCAGAGTACCCATACCGCACAGTTCCCACAACCACATCAACAGAGAGGCTGCTTCTAGTGTGGAGATACTAGCCACATGGTGAGATATTGTCCTAGAATCCGGATAGGTGTGTCACAACGGAGTATTCAGGCGAGTAGAGGGTGCCCAAGAGGGGATGGCCCAGCCTGTTGATGTGTTTCATATAGTAGGCTTGAGGCCACTGCGCCAGATGATATCATACAGTTATGTTTTTTATTTGTTACAGAGGAGCACCATTCATATTTTGATTCGGTTCTGCTTATCGGGGCGAGTTCCCCTATTTGTTGTCCCACCTATGGGTGAGTTCATGACCTAGTATTATTTTTATGTGTTTGCCCCTGTTGGGATATTTTATGAGTTATAGCCTTGTCTATCGTTGTTCTAATTCATTATTGAAAGTTACGAGACTATAAGTGAATTGATGTTGTCTATTATGGCAGGTTTGATGTGATTCTTGAGTAATTTGGTTACGATTTGTAATTTGATACTCTACCGGGGAGAGTTTTTAGTAAGTGTTGTGATTTTATTGGAAGAATTGAGTTAGTGGAAGATTTCAATTGGTATGATGCGTATTCGGCTTGTGATTCAGAGTTAAGGGTGAGACCCTCGCGATTTCCATGTGATTTGATATGTTTGAGTCAGGCTGTGTGCCGCGGTGGAAGTTATATCAGGATGAGATCCTTGTGATTTGCTCATATACTTTATTTTTTCCTTTTAAATTAATTTGTAGGATGGCACTCATAGAGAGTTATACATGTCGGGCATTGTTTGATATTTCTCTTATGTGTTTCTCTTTACACATTCAGTCATTTTTCGTTCTGTGCTTTTTGAGTTTTAGCTTGCGGGGTGTGTGCCCGATGGTGTTAGCTGTGACTTGTTGATCCGGGTGTATAGTTATGAGGTCTTTGTGTTACTTGCATCATTGTTAGCGTTGTGGAGGTTTGAAACAGGTTGCTAACGGATATGAGGCTAATTGTCGGTGTTGGTTTTGATTACGGGCAGCTATTATGATCAGAAATGTTATTATGGGCCTATGTGTGGTGTGTCACGTTATGTGGTTGTACCTTGCGGGTGTAGGTATGAGTTGCCGAAGCTGGTTGAAACTGATACCGGGTATGGATTTAGAATCGGGTCTTTTAGAGATAAATGGAAGGTGAGAATTCTGACTCTAAGGCTTATCGGTGCTGGTAGAAAGGATAAATTACAGTCGAGATGGTGTCGTCAGGCTTATGTGGATTGGGGTGATGTGGGGTCACCCGTGGGTGTATGTTGAATATGTGCTTTCAGTGATTTGAAGACTTCGAGGCAATTCTTGGCACGTTCGAGGACGAATGTTTGTTTAAGAGGGGAAGGATGTAACGACCCGGCCGGTCATTTTGAGAATTTAAGTCTCGTTCAGCAACATAAGGCCCTGAGCAGATTCGTATAATGTGTATTGACTTGCGTGCGTGGTTGAATTCAATTTTCGGATGATTCGGAGTGATTTGGGACACTTAGTCCCTAAAACGGAAGCTTAAGCCTTAGAATTTTGACCGTAGTCAAAATAGTGTAAAGACGACTCCGGAATAGAGTTTCGTCGGTTCCGTTAGCTGCGTTGGGTGAATTTGGACTTAGGAGCGTATACGGACTGTGAATTTGATGTTTGTAGTCGATTTAGGCTTGAAATGGCTAAATTCAAATTTTTGGAGATTTTGACCGGAAGTGGACTTTTTGATATCGGGGTCGGATTCCCATTCCAGAAGTTGGAGTAGGTCCGTAATGTTGAATATGACTTGCCTGCAAAATTTGACGTTATTCTAGGTTGATTTGTTAGGTTTCGGTATCTGTTGTAGAAATTTGAAGTTTCAAGTTCATTAAGTTTGAATTGGAGGGTGATTCGTGTTTCTCGTGTTTTTCGTATTATTTGATGTGATTTGAGGGCTCGACTAAGTTCGTATAGTATTTTAGGACTTGTTGGTATGTTTGGTTGAGGTCTCGTGGGCCTTAGGTGAGTTTCGGATGCTTAACGGATTGAAACTTGGACTTGTGTAGTTGCTAAAGCTTTCAAGCTTCTAGTGTAATCGCACCTGCGGTGGGATGACCATAGGTGCGGACTCGCACGTGCGGAAGGGAGCTCGCAGATACGGACGTGGTCTGGGTAACCAGTGGTCGCAGGTGTGACAAAAGTGGCGCAGAAGCGGAGCCGATCCTGCGGAGAAGGGATCGCAGAAGCGAACAAGAATCCGTAGGTAAGCACTCGAAGGTGGGGCCTTATGCTTACAGAAGCGGACCAGAGGACTTAAGTCATTTATGCACCTGCTATGGAATTTCCGCAGGTGCGGCATCGCAAGTGCGACTCGAAGCCCGCAGAAGCGGAAATCGTTGGGAAGAAAAGGGCTGAGTGCGAGGGTTGATTTCATTCTCCAATTTTGGACCTAGAGAGCTCGGATTGAGGCGAAATTTCGAGGGATTTTTAGAGAAAGCTTGTGGTTAATGATTCTTAACTCTTTTATGGTTATATCTCATTAACCTATAGATGAATTCATCATTTAATTAAGGAATTTGGTTGAGACATTTGGGAAAAGGTTGGAACGTTCTTCCAATAAATTTTGAGTTTTGATTCGGATTTTTGATATAGGATTTGGTTAATTTTGGTACGAGTGAACTCATGGTTGATTGGGTGTTCGTATTTTGTAACTTTTACCCAATTCCGAGATGTGGGTCCGGGTCGACTTTTTGGGCCGAATTTTTTATTCTTTGCTAAAGCCGTAGATTTATTATTTAAATTAGTTTCTCGTAATTTTATTCATGATATGTAATTGTGTTTGGCTAGATTTAGGCCATTCAGAATCGGATAATCGAGGAAAGGGCATTCTTACTGATTGATTGAGCTTGGTTCGAAGTAAGTATCTTGCCTAACTTCGTATAGGGGAACTACCCCTTAGGATTTGAGTTTTCTATGCTAATTGTAGTCCGTGTACGCGAAGTGACGAGTACGTGCTCGGACTTATTTGTGGAAAGTTGTCCTTTTAGGGTTCTTAGGTCCTTGTATTCACTAATTATGTAGTTGTTATGTTATGAATACATCTCTTAATTACTAGTTTCACCTCTACCTGCTTTAATTAGAATTAATTGCTTCATGATTCGCCCTTGATGCTTATTTGAGTCATCCGTGCCTTAACTGAAATTGTTATCTCTTTTATTGCCATGTTATCTTTCCCCTAACTGCTTATCTTTATTTGAAGTTATAATTATCTCTTTTGTAATTGTTCATCCTTAATTGAGGCTATGATTATCTTTCTGCTGCTTATCCCGAATTGAATTTGTTGTATCTCTTTCTTAATTTGCCAACCTTGAAAAGAAGTTAGATATCCTATATTTTAGTTGACTTGTCCTTATTTGGAATTATTCGTCTTGGGTTAGCTCCCTCGTTGTCGAACTGTACATTGTGGACCGTTATTGCGCAATATTTCCTTTCTTGTTGAGTTGTTCTTATTATGACTAGCATTCTCTATTTTGGCCACTCCTTGTGAATTAATTCCTCAGTTCCTTTGAGTTCTGGAATTTCTGAGTTGATTTATTTGTCGTACCCTTGTATTAGTGTTATTGTTATTATTGTACTTGTTGTTCTTGCATATTTACTTTGGAACTACGAGGCGGTACCTCGGGAGATCCCCTTATCTTGCATATTTACTTTTGGTACTACGAGGCGGTACCTCGGGAGATCCCCTGTTGAGAATTTACTTTTGGGACTACAAAACAGTATCTCGGGAGTGCCCTTTGTTGATATCTCTTTGTTATGGGGTTGCACAAGGTTTCTGTCGTGCTATTTTTATTATTGATATTTTCGCATGCGGCGTGACAAGGCGGGATACATATATATAGGTTGCGCATATGTCGAGACAAGGTGGGAACATTATTATGCACGTGTGGCGAGACAAGGCGGGCATTTACTTTAATATTGCACACATGGCGAGACAAGATGAGCTATATCAGGGATTGATTTGTGATGATTTGTGATGGCCTGGGGGCATTCTTGTTGTTGATATTTGTGTAGTGGTACACTTATCTATGTGAGCTTTTTCTTGTGAAAGTTGTGAGAAAATATTCTACGTTTTGTCCGTTCTTTTCCTTATGCTCACTAGCTGGTATGAACTATGTTAGGACACTTGCATAAGCATACACGTAGTTAAGCACTCTTATCGGATAAGAGGTTTCCATGATATTGTTGAGTATAGATGCACACCATTGCTTAATTGCCTTCTAGGTGAGAATGGCTCTATTTGGCATGCGAGTCGTCAATGTGGTTAGGAGGTGTAATGAGGGCACAGGATGCCAAGTGATAGGGGTCAGGTATTGAGGCCCGTGAGTTGTGATTTGTCCGAGGTTTGGTATCTCGTGAAGTTTATTGACAAAAACCCGGTGTGAAAGTTATCGTATTGTTGATTTGCTAGTTGTCCTTTCTTTATCTGTGATTATCGGACTTAGGTTGTGTTTCTGTTCACTCTTCTATATCATTATTATGGTGTTCCGCTGATAGTTGTTGTTTTCCTTTCTTATTGCAATTACCGTATTAATTGCCACTTCGCGTAGTCTTTTTGTAGATATTATACTCTATTGTTTCTATACTTATACTTGTTCAGGTTATTTAGTCCAGTAGGTGTCTTGACTATGCCTCGTCACTACTCCACTGAGGTTAGTCTTGATACTTGTTGGGTACCTCCATGGTGTACTCATACTACACTTCTGCACATTTTGTGCAGATCCAGGCATTTTCAAAGTCAGTTGATCATTAGCTAGCTGTGCGGATTGTTGCTGTGGAGACTCAAGGTAAACCTATTGCTGCGTTCGCAGGCTTCACAGTCACCTTCTGATTTGTATTCATGCTGTTTACTTAATTTCAAACAGTTGTATTTAGAAAATTGTAACAAACTCTGTAGAGCTTAGGACTTGTACTACCGGTTTCAGAAATTGTAAATTTTATAGAGATTTCTATTTCAAAAGTTGTTAGATGTTATTTATTATTGTTGTTATTTAGTAAATATTAGGCTTACCTAGTCCCTAAGACTAGGTGCCACCACGATACCAAACAGAGGGGGAATTGGGTCGTGACAAATTCCTCGTGTATCCATGCTTGTAGCCATTGATCATTTTACTTGCTTTCTACGTTAGGTTAGATTTTTACATTTAGATATAATTATTTTCTCAAAACTCTTTTAAGTGTTTGGATTAGCATAATAAGTGATAATTCTCTTACACGCCTAATCGCCTACATATTGTTCTCTGTGGGATTCGACCCCGACTCATAGTTCGGTATATTAAATTGCATGCGGCCATATCCATTTATTTTTTAGCAGTGGATTGGATGTCATCATAAAGTACCCGGAGTGGCTAGCTAACGTAGTAGTAGTGCTAAAAAGAATAACAAATTTAGGATGTGTGTAGATTATAAGAATTTAAATAAAGCATGCCCCGAAGACTCTTTCCCATTGTCAAACATTGATCAAATAATTGATGCTATGGTCGGGCATGAATTAATGAGTTTTCTTGATGCTTATTCCATGTATAATCAAATTAGGATGAACCCAGAATATCAAGAGAAGACTTCTTTCATTGGCACATATTGCTATAATATGATGCCTTTTGGGCTTAAACATGCCAGAGCCACTTATTAGAGGCTCGTTAATAAGATGGTTGAAAACTAGATAGGTAAAATGATGGAAGTTTATATTGACTATATGTAAGTTAAGCCTCTTAATGTAGGAGATCATTTAGAACATCCACAAGAGATGTTTGACATTCTCAGAAAGTACAACATGAAGCCCAACCCAGAGAAGTGTGCCTTCGGAGTGGGTTCCAGTAAGTTCCTAGGTTTTTGGTCTCTCAAGGAGGAATCAAGGGAAGCCCCGATAAAATCAAAGCCATCGAGGATATCCCGGACTAGGTGACAGGCGTGAAATAAGTACAGAGGTTGACCGGCGGCTCTAGGCAGATTCATCTCGAGGTCTTCGGAAAAGTGTCATCACTTCTTTTTTCTTTTGAAAATGAAGAACAACTTTGTATGGACTCCAAAATGCCAACAGGTACTAGAAGACATAAAAATCTACATGTCTAGCCCTCCGTTGTTGTCAAAACCAGGAGAAGGGAGCAACTATTGATTTATCTAGCAGTCTCGGAATTAGTGGTAAGTGTCATTTTGGTTCGGGAATAAGAAGGTATGCAGTCTTCAGTTTATTACATTAGTAAAATATTATCTAGAGCAGAGACATGCTATCCGTACCTTAAAAAGTTGTCCTTAGCTCCCCTAGTTTCCTCTCGAAAGCTTAGGCCTTATTTTCAATGTTATCCAATAGTCGTTGTGACAACATTTCTCTTAAGAAATGTCCTTCATAATCCTGAGTTATCGGGCCATTTGGCTAAATGGGCAGTCGAAGTCAATGAATTCGACATTACATACAAGCCCAGGACAGCAATCAAGTCACAAGTTTTGGCCGACTTTGTGGCCAATTTCAGTCCAAGATTAATGTATTTAGCTGGTAAAGAAGCAGTGTTGGTATCGGTAACGGTATCGAGAGTTTAGACCTTGTTTATGGATGGGGCTTCCAACGTAAAAGGGTCCTATCTCAGGATAGTATTAATCACTCTTTCGGGGGAAACCTTGAGACAGGCCATTAAAACTGTGCCATTAACTAAAAATAAAGCCGAGTATGAAGCTTTGGTTGCAGGACTCAAACTAGATCGAGTACTAGGTTCTGAGGTTATCGAAATAAAATGCGACTCCCAGCTGGTGGTGAACCAAGTATACGGAATCTTCGACGCCAAGGAGGAACACATGCGCAATACTTGAACAATGTTAAGGTGCTACTCTCCCGATTCAGAGAGTGGTCAATCATCGACATTCCAAGGGAGGAAAATGTGGAGGCAGGCGCATTGGCTAATTTGGGTTCATCCATAGAGATAAAATGATCTGATTTCGGTGCGTTCGTTCAATTACTGCATTCGATGTTGGATGTGGACGACTACTATGAAATTAATTCAACCAACTTAATATGGGACTGGAGGAATGAGTTTATTGAATATCTAATACATGGTAAATTTTCCGAAGATGCAAAAGCATCCCGGGCACTACGGACCAAGGTGGCTCGTTACTGTCTTGCTGATGGACAATTATATAGGAGGTCAGTCCAAGGACCATTGGCTCGGTGTCTAGGGGCCTCGGAGGCTGACTACGTGATGAGGGAAGTTCATGATGGGGATGCAGGAACCATTTCGGTGCAGACTCATTGGTTCTCAAGTTAGTCAGAGCTGGCTACAATTAGCCCCAAATGGAGCAAGACGCGAAGACATTTATACAAAAGTACGATAAATGTCAATGACATACACAATTAGTGCATCAACCGGTGGAACTTTTGCATTCGGTGGTTTGGCCATGGCCATTCATGAAATGGATGATGGGCATAGTCGATCCTTGCCACAAGGACCTTGTAAGGTAAACTTTCTTTTGGTTTTAACTGATTATTTTACTAAATGGGTTTAAGCAGGTGCCTACCAAAAGATCGGAGAACGATAGGTGATCGATTTTATATGGGATCATATCGTCTGTCGATTTGGAATACCAAAGGATATTGCTTGTGACAACGGTCCACATTTTATAGATTCTAAAGTCACGAAGTTTCTGGAAGGATTGAAGATCAAACGAATTGCATCTTCTCCATACCACCCAACTTCAAATGGACAGGCGGAGTCGACCAACAAGGTGATTATTCAAGATCTTAAAAAGAAGTTAGAAGATGCTAAAGGCAAGTGGCCAGATGATCTACTGGGTGTGTTATGGGCATACCGGACCACGGCAAAGTTGAGAATGGGTGAAACTCCCTTTTCACTTGTGTACGGTTCAGAGGCTTTGATGCTAGTGGAAGTGGGGGAACCGACTTTAAGGTTTTCCCGAGCAAACAAAGAGAAAAATAATGAAGTGTTTCTAGTTAAGCTAGATTTGCTGGAAGAGCATTGGAAATGCAAAATATGAGGAATGATCATGGCGAGACGGTGACTACGGTTCCTTAGGTCGTAATTGATGGCCTGAAAATTTTTTAGGCGATCCGAGTCCGGCGCCCTGGCCCACTCGGAAGGCATGGGCAATAGCACACAAAAATATGGTAATCGAGCGGAATTCTAGTTTTTTGGCCGAAAAATGCAATAAATGAGGAACGATCATGGCGGGGTGGTGACTATGGTTCCTTAGGTCGTATTTGATGGCCCGGAAAATTTTAGGCGATCGGGGTCCACGGCTCCCGGGACCACTCGGAAGGCGTGAGCTATACACACGAAAATATGCAAATCGCGCGGAGTTCTAGTTTTTTGGGCGAAAAATGCAAAGCATTTGGAACGATCATGGTGGGGTGGTGACTATGGTACCTTAGGTCGTATTTGATAGACCGGAAAAATTTTAGGCGATCGGGGTCCGCGGCTCCCCAGACCACTTGGAAGGCGTGGGTATAGTACACGAAAATATGGGAATCGGGCGTAATTCTAGTTTTTTGGCCAAAAAATGCAAAAAATAAGAAACGATGATCGCGGGGAGGTTACTATCGTTCCTTAGGTCGTATTTGATGGCCCGTAAAAATTTTAGGCGATCGGGTTCCAGGGGTCCCGGAACCACCTGGAAGGGTGGGCAATAGCACACAAAAATATTGTAATCGGGGGGAATTCTAGATTTTTGGCAGAAAAACGCAACAAATGAGGAATGATCATGGCTGGGCGGTGACTATTGTTCCTTAGGTCATATTTGATAGTCCGGAAAAATTTTAGGCGATAGGTGTCCGGAGTTCCCGGGTTCACTTGGAAGGCGTGGGCTATAGGACACGAAAATATGGGAATCGCGCGGAATTCTAGTTTTTTGGCCGAAAAATGGAAAAAACTAGGAACGATCATGGCTGGGCGGTGACTATGGTTTCTTAGGTCTTATTTGATAGTCCGGAAAAATTTTAGGCGATCGGGGTCCGCGTCTCTTTGGACCACTCGGAATGCGTGGGTATAGCACACAAATATATGGGAATCGGGCAAAATTCTAGTTGTTTGGCCGAAAAATGCAAAAAATGAGGAACGATCTTGGCGGGGTGGTTACTATGGTTCCTTAGGTCGTATTTGATGGCCCGGAAAATTTTTAGGCAATCGGGGTTCGGGGTTCCCGGGACCCCTTGGAAGGCGTGGGCTAAAGCACACGAAAATATGGAAATCGCGCGGAATTCTAGTTTTTGGCTGAAAAATGCAAAAGACTAGGAACGATCATGGTGGGGCAGTGACTATGGTTCCTTAGGTCGTATTTGATAGTCCGAAAATTTTTTAGGCGATCCGGGTCCGGGGGGCCCGGTCCACTCGGAAGGCGTGGGCGATAGCACACAAAAATATGGGAATCGGGCGGAATTCTAGTTTTTTGGCCAAAAAATGCAAAAAATGAGGAACGATAATGGCGAGGTGGTGACTATGGTTCCTTAGGTCCTAATTAATGGACCGAAAATTTTTTAGGCGATCCGAGTCAGGTGGCCCGGCCCACTCGGAAGGCGTGGGGCACACAAAAATATGGTAATCGACTAGAATTCTAGGTTTTTGGCCGAAAAACGCAATAAATGAGGAACGATCATGGTAGGCAGTGACTATGGTTCCGTAGGTCGTATTTGATGGCCCGGAAAATTTTAGGCGATCGGGGTCCACGGCTCCCGGGACCACTCGGAAGGCGTAAGCTATAGCACACGAAATTATGCAAATCGCGCGGAGTTCTAGTTTTTTGGCCGAAAAATGCAAAGCATTTGGAACGATCATGGTGGGGTGTTGACTATGGTACCTTAGGTTGTATTTGATAGTCCGGAAAAATTTTAGGCGATCGGGGTCCGCGGCTCCCCGGACCACTTGGAAGGCGTGGGTATAGCACACAAAAATATGGGAATCGGGCGTAATTCTAGTTTTTTGGCCGAAAAATTCAAAACATGAGAAACGATGATCGCGGGGTGGTTACTATGGTTCCTTAGGTCGTATTTGACGGCCCGGAAAGATTTTTGGCGATCTGGGTCCGGGGGTCCCCGAACCACTTGGAAGGGTGGGCAATAGCACACAAAAATATTGTAATCGGGCGGAATTCTAGGTTTTTGGCCGAAAAACGCAACAAATGAGGAATGATCATGGTTGGGCGGTGACTAATGTTCCTTAGGTCGTATTTGATAGTCCGGAAAAATTTTAGGCGATAGGGGTCCGGAGTTCCCGGGTTCACTTGGAAGGCGTGGGCTATAGGACACGAAAATATGGAAATCGCGCGGAATTCTAGTTTTTTTGCCGAAAAACGGAAAAAACTAGGAACGATCATGGCTGGGCGGTGACTATGGTTCCTTAGGTCTTATTTGATAGTCCGGAAAAATTTTAGGCGATCGGGGTCCGCGGCTCTTGGGACCACTCGGAATGCGTGGGTATAGCACACGAAAATATGGGAATCGGGCGAAATTCTAGTTGTTTGGCCGAAAAACGCAAAAAATGAGGAACGATCATGGCGGGGTGGTTACTATGTTCCTTAGGACGTATTTGATGGCCCGGAAAAGTTTTAGACGATCGGGGTTCGGGGTTCCCGGGACCCCTTTGAAGGCGTGGGCTAAAGCACACGAAAATATGGAAATCGCGCGGAATTCTAGTTTTTTATCTGAAAAACGCAAAAGACTAGGAACGATCATGGCGGGGCGGTGACTATCGTTCCTTAGGTCATATTTGATAGTCCGGAAATTTTTTAGGCGATCCGAGTCCGGTGGTCCGGCCCACTCGGAAGGCGTGGGGCACACAAAAATATGATAATCGAGCGGAATTCTAGCTTTTTGGCCGAAAAACGCAATAAATGAGGAACGATCATGGCGGGGCGGTGACTATGGTTCCATAGGTCGTATTTGTTGGCCCGGAAAATTTTAGGCGATCGGGGTCCTCGGCTCCCGGGACCACTCGGAAGGCGTAAGCTATAGCACACGAAATTATGCAAATCGCGCGGAGTTCTAGTTTTTTGGCCGAAAAATGCAAAGCATTTGGAACGATCATGGTGGGGCGTTGACTATGGTAACTTAGGTCGTATTTGATAGTCCGGAAAAATTTTAGGCGATCGGGGTCCGCCGCTCCCCGGACCACTTGGAAGGCGTGGGTATAGCACACGAAAATATGGGAATCGGGCGTAATTCTAGTTTTTTGGCCGAAAAATTCAAAACATGAGAAACGATGATCGCGGGGTGGTTACTATGGTTCCTTAGGTCGTATTTGACGGCCCGGAAAGATTTTTGGCGATCTGGGTCCGGGGGTCCCGGAACCACTTGGAAGGGTGGGCAATAGCACACAAAAATATTGTAATCGGGCGGAATTCTAGATTTTTGGCCGAAAAACGCAACAAATGAGGAATGATCATGGCTGGGCGGTGACTATTGTTCCTTAGGTCGTATTTGATAGTCCAGAAAAATTTTTGGAGATAGGGGTCCGGAGTTCCCGGGTTCACTTGGAAGGCGTGGGCTATAGGACACGAAAATATGGGAATCGTGCGGAATTCTAGTTTTTTGGCCGAAAAACGGAAAAAACTAGGAACGATCATGGCTGGGCGGTTACTATGGTTCCTTAGGTCTTATTTGATAGTCCGGAAAAATTTTAGGCGATCGGGGTCCGCGGCTCTTGGGACCACTCGGAATGCGTGGGCGATAGCACACAAAAATATGAGAATCGGGCGGAATTCTAGTTTTTTGGGCAAAAATGCAAAAAATGAGGAACGATCAAGGCGAGGCAGTGACTATGATTCCTTAGGTCGTATTTGATGGCCCGGAAAATTTTAGGCGATCGGGGTCCACGGCTCCCGGGACCACTCGGAAGGCGTAAGCTATAGCACACGAAAATATGCAAATCGGGCGGAGTTCTAGTTTTTTAGGCGAAAAATGCAAAGCATTTGGAACGATAATTTTGGGGTGGTGACTATGGTACCTTAGGTCGTATTTGATAGTCCGGAAAAATTTTAGGCGATCGGGGTCCGCGGCTCCCCGAACCACTTGGAAGGCGTGGGTATAGCACACGAAAATATGGGAATCAGGCGTAATTCTAGTTTTTTGGCCGAAAAATGCAAAAAATGAGAAACGATGATCGCGGGGAGGTTACTATGGTTCCTTAGGTCGTATTTGATGGCCCGTAAAAATTTTAGGCGATCGGGGTCCGGGGGTCCCGGAACCACTTGGAAGGGTGGGCAATAGCACACAAAAATATTATAATCGGGCGGAATTCTAGATTTTTGGCAGAAAAACGCAACAAATGAGGAATGATCATTGCTAGGCGGTGACTATTTTTCCTTAGGTCGTATTTGATAGTCCGGAAAAATTTTAGGCGATAGGGGTCCGGAGTTCCCGGGTTCACTTGGAAGGCGTGCGCTATAGGACACGAAAATATGGGAATCACGCGGAATTCTAGTTTTTTCGCCGAAAAATGGAAAATACTAGGAACGATCATGGCTGGGCGGTGACTATGGTTCCTTAGGTCGTATTTGATAGTCCGGAAAAATTTTAGGCGATCCGGCTCCGGGGGGCCCGACCCACTCGGAAGGCGTGGGATATAGCACACAAAAATATGGGAATCGGGCGGAATTCTAGTTTTTTGTCCAAAAAATGCAAAGAATGAGGAACGATCATAGCGAGGCGGTGACTATGGTTCCTTTTGTCCTAATTTATTGCCCGAAAAATTTTTAGGCGATCCGAGTCCGGCGGCCCGGCCCACTCGGAAGGCGTGGGGCACACAAAAATATGGTAATCGAGCGAAATTCTAGCTTTTTGGCTGAAAAATGCAATAAATGAGGAAGGATCATGGCAGGGCGGTGACTATGGTTCCTTAGGTCGTATTTGATTGCCCGGAAAATTTTAGGCGATCGGGGACCACGACTCCCGGGACCACTCGAAAGGCGTAAGCTATAGCACTCGAAAATATGCAAATCGCGCGGAGTTCTAGTTTTTTGGCTGAAAAATGCAAAGCATTTGGAACGATCATGGTGGGGCGTCGACTATGGTACCTTAGGTCATATTTGATAGTCCAGAAAAATTTTAGGCGATCGGGGTCCGCTGCTCCCCGAACCACTTGGAAGGCGTGGATATAGCACACGAAAATATGGGAATCGGGCGTAATTCTAGTTTTTTGGCGAAAAAATTCAAAACATGAGAAACGATGATCACGGGGCAGTTACTATGGTTCCTTAGGTCGTATTTGATGGCCCGGAAAGATTTTAGGCGATCGGGGTCTGGGGGTCCCGGAACCACTTGGAAGGGTGGGCAATAGCACACAAAAATATTGTAATCGGGCGGAATTCTAGATTTTTGGCCGAAAAACGCAACAAATGAGGAATGATCATGGCTGGGCGGTGACTATTGTTCCTTAGGTCGTATTTGATAGTCCGGAAAAATTTTAGGCGATAGGGGTCCGGAGTTCCCGGGTTCGCTTGGAAGGCGTGGGCTATAGGGCACGAAAATATGGGAATCGCATGGAATTCTAGTTTTTTGGCCGAAAAATGGAAAAAACTAGGAACGATCGTGGCTGGGCGGTGACTATGGTTCCTTAGGTCTTATTTGATAGTCCGAAAAATTTTTAGGTGATCGGGGTCCGCGGCTCTTGGGACCACTAGGAATGCGTGGGTATACACGAAAATATGGGAATCGGGCGAAATTCTAGTTGTTTGGCCGAAAAACGCAAAAAATGAGGAACGATCATGGCGGGGTGGTTACTATGGTTCCTTAGGTCGTATTTGATGGCCCGGAAAATTTTTAGACGATCGGGGTTCGGGTTCCCGGGACCCCTTTGAAGGCGTGGGCTAAAGCACACGAAAATATGGAAATCGCGAGGAATTCTAGTTTTTTGGCTGAAAAACGCAAAAGACTAGGAACGATCATGGCGGGATGGTGACTATGGTTCCTTAGGTCGTATTTGATAGTCCGGAAAATTTTTAGGCGATCCGGCTCCGGGGGCCCGACCCACTCAGAAGGCGTGGGCGATAGCACACAAAAATATGGGAATCGGGCGAAATTCTAGTTTTTTGGCCAAAAATGCAAAAAATGAGGAACGATCATGGCGAGATGGTGACTATGGTTCCTTAGGTCCTAATTGATGGCCCGAAAACTTTTTAGGCGATCCGAGTCTGGCGGCCCGGCCCACTCGGAAGGCGTGGGGCACACAAAAATATGGTAATCGAGCGAAATTCTAGTTTTTTGGCCGAAAAACGCAATAAATGAGGAACGATCATGGCGGGGAGGTGACTATGGTTCCTTAGGTCGTATTTGATGGCCCGGAATATTTTAGGCGATCGGGGTCCACGGCTCCCGGGACCACTTGGAAGGCGTAAGCTATAGAACACGAAAATATGCAAATCGCGCGGAGTTCTAGTTTTTTGGCCGAAATATGCAAAGCATTTGGAACGATGATGGTGGGGCGGTGACTATGGTACCTTAGGTCGTATTTGATAATCCGTAAAAATTTTAGGCGATCGGGGTCCGCGGCTCCCCGGACCACTTGGAAGGCGTGGGTATAGCACACGAAAATATGGGAATCGGGCGTAATTCAAGTTTTTTGGCCGAAAAATTCAAAACATGAGAAATGATGATTGTGGGGTGGTTACTATGGTTCCTTAGGTCGTATTTGACGGCCCGGAAAAATTTTAGGCGATCGGGGTCCGGGAGTCCCGGAACCACTTGGAAGGGTGGGTAATAGCTCACAAAAATATTGTAATCGGGTGGAATTCTAGTTTTTTGGCCGAATGATCATGGCTGGGCGGTGACTATGGTTCCTTAGGTCGTATTTGATAGTCCGGAAAAATTTTAGGCGATAGGGGTCCGGAGTTCCCGGGTTCACTTGGAAGGCGTGGGCTATAGGACACGAAAATATGGGAATCGCGCAGAATTCTAGTTTTTTGGCAGAAAAACAGAAAAAACTAGGAACGATCATGGCTGGGCGGTGACTATGGTTCTTTAGGTCATATTTGATAGTCCGGAAAAATTTTAGGCGATAGGGGTCCGCGTCTCTTGGGACCACTCGGAATGCGTGGGTATAGCACACGAAAATATGGGAATCGGGTGAAATTCTAGTTGTTAGGCCGAAAAACGCAAAAAATGAGGAACGATCATGGCGGGGCGGATACTATGGTTCCTTAGGTCGTATTAGATAGTTCGGAAACTTTTTAGGTGATCGGGGTCTGGAGGTCCCGGGACCCCTCGGAAGCCGTGGGCTACACACAAAAATATGGGAATCACGCGGAATTATAGTTGTTTGGCCGAAAAACACAAAACATAAGGAACGATTATGGCAGGGCGGATAATATGGTTCCTTAGGTCGTATTTGATTATCCGGAAAAATTTTAGGCGATCGGGGTCCGCGGCTCTTGGGACCACTCGGAATGCGTGGGTGCAGCACACGAAAATATGGGAATCGGGCAAAATTCTAGGTCTTTTTCAGTAACATGCAAAAAATGTGGAAAGATCTTGGCAGGGCTGTGACTATGGTTCCTTTGGTCTTATTTGATAGTCCGGAAAAATATTAGGCGATAGGGGTCCGGAGGTCCCGGGACCACTCGGAAGGCGTGGGCTATAACACACAAAAATATGGGAATCGCGCGGAATTCTAGTTGTTTAGCCGAAAAATGCAAAAAATGAAGAACGATCATGGCGGGGCGGATACTATGGTTCCTTAGGTCGTATTTGATAGTCCAAAAAAATTTTAGGCGATAGGGGTCAGGTGGTCCCGGGACCACTCGGAAGGCGTGGGCTATAACACACAAAAATATGGGAATCGCGCGGAATTCTAGTTGTTTGGCCGAAAAACGCAAAAAATGAGGAACGATCATGGCGGGGTGGTTACTATGGTTCCTTAGATCGTATTTGATGGCCCGGAAAAGTTTTAGACGATCGGGGTTCGGGGTTCCCGGGACCCCTTTGAAGGCGTGGGCTAAAGCATACGAAAATATGGAAATCGCGCGGAATTCTAGTTTTTTGGCTGAAAAACGCAAAAGACAAGGAATGATCATGGCGGGGCAGTGACTATGGTTCCTTAGGTCGTATTTGATAGTCCGGAAAATTTTTAGGCGATCCGGCTCCGGGGGCCTCGACCCACTCGGAAGGCGTGGGCGATAGCACACAAAAATATGGGAATCGGGCGAAATTCTAGTCTTTTGGCCAAAAATGCAAAAAATGAGGCGAAGACTTGGAAGGCGTGGGCTATAGGATACGAAAATATGGGAATCGAGCGGAATTCTAGTTTTTTGGCCGAAAAACGGAAAAAACTAGGAACGATCATGGCTGGGCGGTGACTATGGTTCCTTAGGACTTATTTGATAGTCCGAAAAAATTTTAGGCGATCGGGGTCCGCGGCTCTTGGGACCACTCGGAAGGCGTGGGCGATAGCACACAAAAATATGGTAATCGAGCGGAATTCTAGTTTTTTTCAGTAACATGCAAAAAATGTGGAAAGATCTTGGCAGGGCGGTGACTATGGTTCCTTTGGTCTTATTTGATAGTCCGGAAAAATATTAGGCGATAGGGGTCCGGAGGTCCCGGGACCACTCGGAAGGCGGGGCGGTGACTATGGTTCCTTAGGTCGTATTTGATAGTCCGGAAAATTTTTAGGCGATCCGACTCCGAGGGGCCCGACCCACTCGGAAGGCGTGGGCGATAGCACACAAAAATATGGGAATCGGGCGGAATTCTAGTTTTTTGGCCTAAAATGCAAAAAATGAGGAACGATCATGGTGAGGCGGTGACTATGGTTCCTTAGGTCCTAATTGATGGCCCAAAATTTTTTTAGGCGATCTGAGTCCGGCAGCCCGGCCCACTCGGAAGGCGTGGACAATAGCACACAAAAATATGGTAATCGAGCGGAATTCTAGTTTTTTGGACGAAAAATGCAATAAATGAGGAACGATCATGGCGGGGCGGTGACTATGGTTCCTTAGGTCGTATTTCATAGTCCAGCAAAATTTTAGGCGATAGGGGTCAGGAGGTCCCGGGACTACTCAGAAGGCGTGGGCTATAACACAAAAAAATATGGGAATCGCGCGGAATTCTAGTTGTTTGGCCGAAAAACGCAAAAAATGAGGAACGATCATGGCGAGGTGGTTACTATGGTTCCTTAGGTCGTATTTGATGGCCCGAAAACCTTTTAGGCGATCGGGGTTCGGGGTTCCCGGGACCCCTTGGAAGGCGTGGGCTAAAGCAGACGAAAATATGGAAATCGCGCGGAATTCTAGTTTTTTGGCTGAAAAATGCAAAAGACTAGGAACGATCATGGCGGGGCGGTGACTATGGTTCCTTAGGTCGTATTTGATCCTCCGGAAAATTTTTAGGCGATCCAGCACCGGGGGGCCCGACCCACTCGGAAGGCATGGGCGATAGCACACAAAAATATGGGAATCGGGCGGAATTCTATTTTTTTTGCCAAAAAATGCAAAAAATGAGGAACGATCATGGCGAGGCGGTGACTATGGTTCCTTAGGTACTAATTGATGGCCCAAAATTTTTTTAGGCGATCCGAGTCCGGCGGCCCGGCCCACTCGGAAGGCGTGGGCTATAGCACACAAAAATATGGTAATCGAGCGGAATTCTAGTTTTTTGGCCGAAAAACGCAATAAATGAGGAACGATCATGGCAATGCGATGATTATGGTTCCTTAGGTCGTATTTGATGGCCCAAAAATTTTTAGGCGATCGGGGTCCACGGCTCACGGGACCACTCGGAAGGCGTAAGCTATTGCACACGGAAATATGCAAATCGCGCGGAGTTCCAGGTTTTTGGCCGAAAAATGCAAAGCATTTGGAACGATCATGGTGGGGCGGTGACTATGGTACCTTAGGTCATATTTGATAGTCCGGAAAATTTTTAGGCGATCGAGGTCCGCGGCTCCCCGGACCACTTGGAAGTCGTGGGTATAGGACACGAAAATATGGGAATCGGGCGTAATTCTAGTTTTTTTGCAGAAAAATGCAAAAAATGAGAAACGATGATCGTGGGGCGGTTACTATGGTTCCTTAAGTCGTATTTGACTACCCGGAAAAATTTTAGGCGATCGGGGTCCGGGGGTCCCGGAACCACTTGGAAGGGTGGGCACTAGCACACAAAAATATTGTAATAGGGCGGAATTCTAGTTTTTTGGCCGAACACGCAACAAATGAGGAATGATCATGGCTGGGCGGTGACTATGGTTCCTTAGGTCATATTTGATAGTCCGGAAAAATTTTAGGCGATAGGGGTCCGGAGTTCCCGGGTTCACTTGGAAGGCGTGGGCTATAGGACACGAAAATATGGGAATCTAGTGGAATTCTAGTTTTTTGGCCGAAAAACGGAAAAAACTAGGAACGATCATGGCTGGGCGGTGACTATGGTTCCTTAGGACTTATTTGATAGTCCGGAAAAATTTTAGGCGATCGGGGTCCGCGACTCTTGGGACCACTCGGAATGCGTGGGTATAGCACACGAAAATATGGGAATCGGGCGAAATTCTAGTTGTTTGGCCGAAAAATGCAAAAAATGAGGAACGATCATGGCGGGGTGGTTACTATGGTTCCTTAGGTCGTATTTGATGGCCCAGAAAATTTTTAGGTGATCGGGGTTCGGGGTTCCCGGCACCCCTTTGAAGGCGTGTGCTAAAGCACACGAAAATATGGAAATCGCGCGGAATTCTAGTTTTTTGGCTGAAAAACGCAAAAGACTAGGAATGATCATGGCGGGGCGGTGACTATGGTTCCTTAGGTCATATTTGATAGTCCAGAAAATTTTTAGGCGATTCGGCTCCGAGGGCCCTGACCCACTCGGAAGGTGTGGGTGATAGCACACAAAAATATGGGAATTAGGCGGAATTCTCATTTTTTGGCCAAAATTTGCAAAAAGTGAGGAACGAACATGGAGAGGCGGTGACTATGGTTCCTTAGGTCTTAATTGATGGCCCGAAATATTTTTAGGCAATCCGAGTCTGGCGGCCCGGCCCACTCGGAAGGCGTGGGCAATAGCACACAAAAATATGGTAATCGAGCGGAATTCTAGTTTTTTGGCCGAAAAACGCAAGAAATGAGGAACGATCATGGCGGGGAGGTGACTATAGTTCTTTAGGTCGTATTTGATGGCCCGGAAAATTTTAGGCGATCGGGGTCCATGACTCCCGGGACCACTCGGAAGGCGTAAGCCATAGCACACGAAAATATGCAAATCGCGCGGAATTCTAGTTTTTTGGCCGAAAAATGCAAAGCATTTGAATGATCATGGTGGGGAGGTGACTATGGTACCTTAGGTCGTATTTGATAGTACGAAAAAATGTTAGGCGATCGGAGTCTGCGGCTCCCCGGACCACTTGGAAGGCGTGGGTATAGCACACGAAAATATGGGAATCGGGCGTAATTCTAGTTTTTTGGCCGAAAAATGCAAAAAATGAGAAACGATGATGGCGGGGCGGTTACTATGGTTCCTTAGGTCG
This sequence comes from Nicotiana tomentosiformis, assembly GCF_000390325.3. Classification (NCBI taxonomy): domain Eukaryota; kingdom Viridiplantae; phylum Streptophyta; class Magnoliopsida; order Solanales; family Solanaceae; genus Nicotiana; species Nicotiana tomentosiformis. The sequence continues at coordinate 62,799,413 of NC_090812.1, forward strand.
TATTTGACGGCCCAGAAAAATTTTAGGCGATCGGGGTCCGGGGGTCCCGGAACCACTGGGAAGGGTGGGCAATAGAACACAAAAATATGTAATCGGGCGGAATTTTAGTTTTTTGGCCGAAAAACGCAACAAATGAGGAATGATCATGGCTGGGCGGTGACTATGGTTCCTTAGGTCGTATTTGATAGTCCGAAAAAATTTTAGGCGATAGGGGTCCTGAGGTCCCGGGACCACTCGGAAGGTGTGGGCTATAACACACGAAAATATGGGAATCGCGCGGAATTCTAGTTGTTTGGCCGAAAAACGCAAAAATTAAGGAACGATCATGGTTGGGCGGTGACTATGGTTCCTTAGGTTTTATTTTATAGTTCGTAAAAATTTTAGGCGATAGGGGTCTGGAGACCCGGGACCACTTGTAAGGAGTGGGTATAGCACACGAAAATATGGGAATCGGGCGGAATTCTAGTTGTTTTGCCAAAAAATGCAAAAAATGAGAAACGATCATGGCGGGAAGGTGAATATGGTTCCTTAGGTCTTATTTGATGGCCCAAAAACTTTTTAGGTGATCCGAGTGCGGGGGCACGGCCCACTCGGAAGGCATGGGCTATAGCACACGAAAATATGGCAATCGCTCGGAATTCTAGTTGTTTGGCCGAAAAACGCAAAAAATAAGGAACGATCATGGCGGGGCGGATACAATGATTCCTTAGGTCGTATTTTATTGCCCGGAAAAATTTTCGGCGATCGGGGTCCGCGGCTCTTGGGACCACTCGGAATGCGTGGGTATAGCACACAAAAATATGGTAATCGGGCGAAATTCTAGGTCTTTTTCAGTAACATGCAAAAAATGTGGAAAGATCTTGGTAGGGCGGTGACTATGGTTCCTTTGGTCTTATTTGATAGTCGGGAAAAATATTAGGCGATAGGGGTCCGGAGGTCCCGGGACCACTCGGAAGGTGTGGGCTATAACACACAAAAATATGGGAATCGCGCGGAATTCTAGTTGTTTGGCCGAAAAACGCAAACAATGAGGAACGATCATGGCGGGGCGGATACTATGGTTCATTAGGTCGTATTTGATAGTTCGGAAAAATTTTAGGCGATAGGGGTCAGGAGGTCCCGGGACCACTCGGAAGGCGTGGGCTATAACACACAAAAATATGGGAATCGCGCGGAATTCTAGTTGTTTGGACGAAAAATGCAAAAAATGAGGAACGATAATGGCGGGGTGGTTACTATGGTTCCTTAGGTCGTATTTGATGGCCCGGAAAAGTTTTAGGCGATCGGGGTTCGGGGGGCCCGACCTACTCGGAAGGCGTGGGCGATAGCACACAAAAATATGAGAATCGGGCGGAATTCTAGTTTTTTGGCCAAAAAATGCAAAAAATGAGGAAAGATTATGGCGAGGCGGTGACTATGGTTCCTTAGGTCCTAATTGATGGCCCAAAAAATTTTTAGGCGATCCGAGTCCGGCGGCCCGGCCCACTCGGAAGGCGTGGGCAATAGCACACAAAAATATGGTAATCGAGCGGAATTCTAGTTTTTTTGCCGAAAAACGCAATAAATGAGGAACGATCATGGCGGGGCGGTGACTATGGTTCCTTAGGTCGTATTTGATGGCACGGAAAATTTTAGGCGATCGGAGTCCATGGCTCCCGGGACCACTCGGAAGGCGTAAGCTATAGCACACGAAAATATGCAAATCGCGCGGAGTTCTAGTTTTTTGGCCGAAAAATGCAAAGCATTTGGAACGATCATGGTGGGGCGGTGACTTTGGTACCTTAGGTCGTATTTGATAATCCATAAAATTTTTAGGCGATCGGAGTCCGCGGTTCCCCGGACCACTTGGAAGGCGTGGGTATAGCACACGAAAATATGGAAATCGCGCGGAATTCTAGTTTTTTGGCTGAAAAACACAAAAGACTAGGAACGATCATGGAGGGGCGGTGACTATGGTTCCTTAGGTCATATTTGATAGTCCGGAAAATTTTTAGGCGATCCGGCTCCGGGGGGCCCGACCTACTCGGAAGGCGTGGACGATAGCACACAAAAATATGAGAATCAGGCGGAATTCTAGTTTTTTGGCCAAAAAATGCAAAAAATGAGGAAAGATTATGGCGAGGCGGTGACTATGGTTCCTTAGGTCCTAATTGATGGCCCAAAAAATTTTTAGGCGATCCGAGTCCGGCGGCCCGGCCCACTCGGAAGGCGTGGGCAATAGCACACAAAAATATGGTAATCGAGCGGAATTCTAGTTTTTTTGCCGAAAAACGCAATAAATGAGGAACGATCATGGCGGGGCGGTGACTATGGTTCCTTAGGTCGTATTTGATGGCACGGAAAATTTTAGGCGATCGGAGTCCATGGCTCCCGGGACCACTCGGAAGGCGTAAGCTATAGCACACGAAAATATGCAAATCGCGCGGAGTTCTAGTTTTTTGGCCGAAAAATGCAAAGCATTTGGAACGATCATGGTGGGGCGGTGACTTTGGTACCTTAGGTCGTATTTGATAATCCAGAAAATGTTTAGGCGATCGGGGTCCGCGGTTCCCCGGACCACTTGGAAGGCGTGGGTATAGCACACGAAAATATGGGAATCGGGCGTAATTCTAGTTTTTTGGTCGAAAAATGCTAAAAATGAGAAACGATGATGGCGGGGCAGTTACTATGGTTCCTTAGGTCGTATTTGACAGCCCAGAAAAATTTTAGGCGATCGGGGTCCGGGGGTCCAGGAACCACTGGGAAAGGTGGGCAATAGCACACAAATATATTGTAATCGGGCGGAATTCTAGTTTTTTGGCCGAAAAATGCAACAAAAGAGGAATGATCATGGCTGGGCGGTGACAATGGTTCCTTAGGTCGTATTTGATAGTCCGGAAAAATTTTAGGCGATAGGGGTCCTGAGGTCCCGGGACCAGTCGGAAGGTGTGGGCTATAACACACAAAAATAAGGGAATCGCGCGGAATTCTAGTTGTTTGGCCGAAAAACGCAAAAAAATAAGGAACGATCATGGCTGGGCGGTGACTATGGTTCCTTAGGTATTATTTGATAGTCCGGAAAAATTTTAGGCGATAGGGGTCCGGAGACCCGGGACAACTTGTAAGGCGTGGGTATAGCACACGAAAATATGGGAATCGGGCGAAATTCTAGTTGTTTGGCCGAAAAACGCAAAAAATGAGGAACGATCATGGCGGGGTGGTTACTATGGTTCCTTAGGTCGTATTTGATGGCCCGAAAATTTTTTAGGCGATCGGGGTTCGGGGTTCCCGGGACCCCTTGGAAGGCGTGGGCTAAAGCACACGAAAATATGGAAATCGCGCGGAATTCTAGTTTTTTGGCGGGGCGGTGACTATGGTTCCTTAGGTCGTATTTGATAGTCCAGAAAAAATTTAGGCGATCCGGCTCCGGGGGGCCCGACCCACTCGGAAGGCGTAGGTGATAGCACACAAAAATATGGGAATCGGGCGGAATTCTAGGTGTTTGGCCAAAAAATGCAAAAAATGAGGAACGATCATGGCGAGGTGGTGACTATGGTTCCTTAGGTCCTAATCGATGGCCCGAAAATTTTTTTAGGCGATCCGAGTCTGGCGGCCCGGCCCACTCGGAAGGTGTGGGCTATAGCACACAAAAATATGGTAATCGAGCGTTATTCTAGTTTTTTGGCCGAAAAACGCAATAAATGAGGAACGATAATGGCGGGGCGGTGACTATGGTTCCTTAGGTCGTATTTGATGGCCCGAAAAATTTTAGGCGATCGGCGTCCATGGCTCCCGGGACCACTCAGAAGGCGTAAGCTATTGCACACTAAAATATGCAAATCACGCGGAGTTCTAGTTTTTTGGCCGAAAAATGCAAAGCATTTGGAACGATCATGGTGGGGCGGTGACTTTGGTACCTTAGGTCATATTTGATAGTCCGGAAAAATTTTAGGCGATCGGGGTCCGCGGCTCCCCGGACCACTTGGAGGGCGTGGGAATAGCACACGAAAATATGGGAATCGGGCGTAATTCTAGTTTTTTGGCCGAAAAATACAAAAAATGAGAAACGATGATGGCGGGGCGGTTACTATGGTTCCTTAGCTCCTATTTGACAGCCCGGAAAAATTTTAGGCGATCGGGGTCCGGGGGTCCCGGAACCACTGGGAAGGGTGGGCAATAGCACACAAAAATATTGTAATCGGGCGGAATTCTAATTTTTTGGCCGAAAAACGCAACAAATGAGAAATGATCATGGCTGGGCGGTGACTATGGTTCCTTAGGTCGTATTTGATAGTCCGGAAAAATTTTAGGCGATAGGGGTCCTGAGGTCCCGGGACCACTCGGAAGGTGTGGGCTATAACACACAAAAATATGGGAATCGCGCGGAATTCTAGTTGTTTGGCCGAAAAACGCAAAAAATAAGGAATGATCATGGCTGGGCGGTGACTATGTTTCCTTAGTTTTTATTTGATAGTCCGGAAAAATTTTAGGCGATAGGGGTCCGGAGACCCGGGACCACTTGTAAGGCGAGGGTATAGCACACAAAAATATGGGAATCGGGCGGAATTCTAGTTGTTTCGCCGAAAAATGAAAAAAATGAGAAACGATCATGGCGGGAAGGTGACTATGGTTCCTTAGGTCTTATTTGATATTCCGGAAATTTTTTTAGGTGATCCGAGTGCGGGGGGCACGGCCCACTCGGAAGGCGTGGGCTATAGCACACGAAAATATGGGAATCGCGGGGAATCCTAGTTGTTTGGCCGAAAAACGCAAAATATAAGGAACGATCATGGCGGGGCGGATACTATGGTTCCTTGGGTCATATTTAATTGCCCGGAAAATTTTTAGGCGATTGGGGTCCGCGGCTCTTGGGACCACTCGGAATGCGTGGGTATAGCACACGAAAATATGGTAATCGGGTGAAATTCTAGGTCTTTTTCAGTAACATGCAAAAAATATGGAAAGATCTTAGCAGGGTGGTGACTATGGTTCCTTTGGTCTTATTTGATAGTCCGGAAAATTTTTAGGTGATAGGGGTCAGGAGATCCCGGGACCACTCGGAAGGCGTGGGCTATAACACACAAAAATATGGGAATCGCGCGGAATTCTAGTTGTTTGGACGAAAAATGCAAAAAATGAGGAACGATAATGGCGAGGTGGTTACTATGGTTCCTTAGGTCGTATTTGACGGCCCGGAAAAGTTTTAGGCGATCGGGGTTCGGGGTTCCCGGGACCCCTTGGAATGCGTGGGCTAAAGCACACGAAAAAATGGAAATCGCGCGGAATGCTAGTTTTTTGGCTGAAAAATACAAAAGACTAGGAACGATCATGGCGTGGTGGTGACTATGGTTCCTTAGGTCGTATTTGATAGTCCAGAAAATTTTTAGGCGATCCGGCTCCGGGGGGCCCGACCCTCTCGGAAGGCGTGGGCGATAGCACACAAAAATATGAGAATCGGGCGGAATTCTAGTTTTTTGGCCAAAAATGCAAAAAATGAGGAACGATCATGGCGAGGCGGTGACTATGGTTCCTTAGGTACTAATTGATGGCCCGAAAATTTTTTAGGCGATCGGAGTCCGGTGGCCCGGCCCACTCGGAAGGCGTGGGCAATAGCACACAAAAATATGGTAATCGAGCGGAATTCTAGTTTTTGGCCGAAAAACGCAATAAAAGAGGAACGATCATGGCAGGGCGGTGATTATGGTTCCTTAGGTCGTATTTGATTTCCCGAAAAATTTTAGGCGATCGGGGTCCACGGCTCTCGGGACCACTCGGAAGGCGTAAACTATAGCACACGAAAATATGCAAATAGCGCGGAGTTCTTGTTTTTTGGCCGAAAAATGCAAAGCATTTGGAACGATCATGGTGGGGTGGTGACTATGGTACCTTAGGTCGTATTTGATAGTCCGGAAAAAGTTTAGGCGATCGGGGTCCGCGGCTCCCCGGACCACTTGGAAGGCGTGGGTATAGCACACAAAAATATGGGAATTGGGCGTAATTCTAGTTTTTTGGCAGAAAAATGCAAAAAATGAGAAACGATGATGGCGGGACGGTTACTATGGTTCCTTAGGTCGTATTTGATGGCCCGGAAAACTTTTAGGCGATCGGGGTCCACGGCTCCCGGGACCACTTGCAAGGCGTAAGCTATAGCACACGAAAATATGCAAATCGCGCGGAGTTCTAGTTTTTTGGCCGAAAAATGCAGAGCATTTGGAACGATCATGGTGGGGCGTGGACTATGGTACCTTAGGTCGTATTTTACAGTCCGGAAAAAATTTAGGCGATCGGGGTCCGCGGCTCCCCGGACCACTTGGAAGGCGTGGGTATAGCACACGAAAATATGGGAATCGGGCATAATTCTAGTTTTTTGGCCTAAAAACGCAACAAATGAGGAATGATCATGGCTGGGCGGTGACTATGGTTTCTTAGGTCGTATTTGATAGTCCGGAAAAATTTTAGGCGATAGGGGTCCGGAGTTCCCGGGTTCACTAGGAAAGCGTGGGTTATAGGACACGAAAATATGGGAGTCGCGCGGAATTCTAGTTGTTTGGCCGAAAAATGCAAAATATAAGGAACGATCATGGCTGGGCGGTGACTATGGTTCCTTAGGTCTTATTTGATAGTCCGGAAAAATTTTAGGCGATAGGGGTCCGGAGTTCCCGGGTTCACTAGGAAAGCGTGGGTTATAGGACACGAAAATATGGGAGTCGCGCGGAATTCTAGTTGTTTGGCCGAAAAACGCAAAATATAAGGAACGATCATGGCTGGGCGGTGACTATGGTTCCTTAGGTCTTATTTGATAGTCCGGAAAAATTTTAGGCGATAGGGGTCCGGAGACCCGGGACCACTTGTAAGGCATGGGTATAGCACACGAAAATATGTGAATCGGGCGGAATTCTAGTTGTTTGGCTGAAAAATGCAAAAAATGAGAAACGATCATGGTGGGAAGGTGAATATGGTTCTTTAGGTCTTATTTGATCGCTCAAAAACTTTTTAGGTGATCCGAGTGCGGGGGGCACGGCCCACTCGAAAGGCGTGGGCTATAGCACACGAAAATATGGGAATCACGCGGAATTCTAGTTGTTTGGCCGAAAAATGCAAAAAATAAGGAACGATCATGGCGGGGCAGATACTATGGTTCCTTAGGTCATATTTGATTGCCCGGAAAAATTTTAGGCGATCGGGGTCTGCGGCTCTTGGGACCACTCGGAATGCGTGGGTATAGCACACAAAAAATATGGGAATCGGGCGAAATTCTAGGTCTTTTTCAGTAACATGCAAAAAATGTGGAAAGATCTTGGCAGGGCGGTGAATATGGTTCCTTTGGTCTTATTTGATAGTCCGGCAGCCCGGCCCACTCAGAAGGCGTGGGCAATAGCACACAAAAATATGGTAATCGAGCGGAATTCTAGTTTTTTGGCCGAAAAACGCAATAAATGAGGAACGATCATGGCGGGGCGGTGACTATGGTTCCTTAGGTTGTATTTGATAGTCCGGAAAAATTTTAGGCGATAGGGGTCTGGAGTTCCCGGGTTCACTTGGAAGGCGTGGGTTATAGGACACGAAAATATGGGAATCGCGCGGAATTCTAGTTGTTTGGCCGAAAAATGCAAAATATAAGGAACGATCATGGCTGGGCGGTGACTATGGTTCCTTAGGTCTTATTTGATAGTCCGGAAAAATTTTAGGCGATAGGGGTCCGGAGACGCGGGACCACTTGTAAGGGGTGGGTATAGCACACGAAAATATGGGAATCGGGCGGAATTCTAGTTGTTTTGCCGAAAAATGCAAAAAATGAGAAACGATCATGGTGGGAAGGTGAATATGGTTCCTTAGGTCTTATTTGATGGCCCAATAACTTTTTAGGTGATCCGAGTGCGGGGGGCACAGCCCACTCGGAAGGCGTGGGCTATAGCACACGAAAATATGGGAATCGCGCGGAATTCTAGTTGTTTGGCCGAAAAACGTAAAAAATAAGGAACGATCATGGCGGGGCAGATACTATGGTTCCTTAGGTCGTATTTGATTGCCCGAAAAAATTTTAGGCGATCGGGGTCCGCGGCTCTTGGGACCACTCGGAATGCGTGGGTATAGCACACAAAAATATGGGAATCTGGCGAAATTCTAGGTCTTTTTCTGTAACATGAAAAAAATGTGGAAAGATATTGGTAGGGCGGTGACTATGGTTCCTTTGGTCTTATTTGATAGTCCGGAAAAATATTAGGCGATCGGGGTCCGGAGGTCCCGGGACCACTCGGAAGGCGTGGGCTATAACACACAAAAATATGGGAATCGCGCGGAATTCTAGTTGTTTGACCGAAAAACGCAAAAAATGAGGACCGATCATGGCGGGGCGGATACTATTGTTCCTTAGGTCGTATTTGATTGTCCGGAAAAATTTTAGGCGATAGGGGTCAGGAGGTCCCGGGACCACTCGGAAGGCGTGGGCTATATCACACAAAAATATGGGAATCGCGCGGAATTCTGGTTGTTTGGCCAAAAAATGCAAAAAATGAGGAACGATCATGGAGGGGTAGTTACTATGGTTCCTTAGGTCGTATTTGATGGCCCGGAAAATTTTTAGGCGATCGGGGTTCGGGGTTCCCGGGACCCCTTGGAAGGCGTAGGCTAAAAAACACGAAAATATGGAAATCGAGCAGAATTCTAGTTTTTTGGCTGAAAAACGCAAAAGAATAGGAACGATCATGGCGTGGTGGTGTCTATGGTTCCTTAGGTTATATTTGATAGTCCAGAAAATTTTTAGGCGATCCGGCTCCGGGGGGCCCGACCCACTCGGAAGGCGTGGGCGATTGCACACAAAAATATGGGAATCGGGCGGAATTCTATTTTTTTGGCCAAAAAATGCAAAAAATGAGGAATGATCATGGCGAGGCAGTGACTATGGTTCCTTAGGTCCTAATTGATGGCCTGAAAATTTTTTAGGCGATCCGAGTCCGGCGGCCCGGCCCACTCGGAAGGCGTGGGCAATAGCAGACACAAATATGGTAATTGAGCGGAATTCTAGTTTTTTGGCCGAAAAACGCAATAAATGAGGAACGATCATGGCGGGGCGGTGACTATGGTTCCTTAGGTCGTATTTGATGGCTCGGAAAATTTTAGGCGATCGGGGTCTACGGCTCCCGGGAACACTCGGAAGGCGTAAGCTATAGCACACTAAAATATGCAAATCGCGCGGAGTTCTAGTTTTTTGGCCAAAAAATGCAAAGCATTTGGAACGATCATGGTGGGGCGGTGACTATGGTACCTTAGGTCGTATTTGATAGTCCGGAAAAATTTTAGGCGATCGGGGTCCGCGGCTCACCGGACCACTTGGAAGGCGTGGGTATAGCACACGAAAATATGGGAATCGGGCGTAATTCTAGTTTTTTGGCCGAAAAATGTAAAAATGAGAAACGATGATGGCAGGCGGTTACTATGGTTCCTTAGGTCGTATTTGACGGCCCGGAAAAATTTTAGGCGATCGGGGTCCGGGAGTCTCGGAACCACTGGGAAGGGTGGGCAATAGCACACAAAAATATTGTAATCGGGCGGAATTCTCATTTTTTGGCCGAAAAATGCAACAAATGAGGAATGATCATGGCTGGGCGGTAACTATGGTTCCTTAGGTTGTATTTGATAGTCCGGAAAAATTTTAGGCGATAGGGGTCCGGAGTTCCCGGGTTCACTAGGAAGGCGTGGGTTATAGGACACGAAAATATGGGAATCGCGCAGAATTCTAGTTGTTTGGCCGAAAAACGCAAAATATAAGGAACGATCATGGCTGGGCGGTGACTATGGTTCCTTAGGTTTTATTTGATAGTCCGGAAAAATTTTAGGCGATAGGGGTCCGGAGACGCGAGACCACTTGTAAGGCGTGGGTATAGCACACGAAAATATGGGAATCGGGCGAAATTCTAGTTGTTTTGCCGAAATATGCAAAAAATGAGAAACGATCATGGCGGGATGGTGAATATGGTTCCTTAGGTCTTATTTGACGGCCCAAAAACTTTTTAGGTGATCCGAGTGCGGGGGGAACGGCCCACTCGGAAGGCGTGGGCTATAGCACACGAAAATATGGGAATCGCGTGGAATTCTAGTTGTTTGGCCGAAAAATGCAAAAAATAAGGAACGATCATGGCGGGGCAGATACTATGGTTCCTTAGGTCATATTTGATTGCTCGGAAAAATTTTAGGCGATCGGGGTCCGCGGCTCTTGGGACCACTCGGAATGCGTGGGTATAGCACACAAAAATATGGGAATCGGGCGAAATTCTAGGTCTTTTTCAGTAACATGCAAAAAATGTGGAAAGATCTTGGCAGGGCGGTGACTATGGTTCCTTTGGTCTTATTTGATAGTCCGGAAAAATATTAGGTGATAGGGGTCCGGAGGTCCCGGGACCACTCGGAAGGCGTGGGCTATAACACACAAAAATATTGGAATCGCGCGGAATTCTAGTTGTTTGGCCGAAAAACGCAAAAAATGAGGAATGATCATGGCGGGGCGGATACTTTTGTTCCTTAGGTCGTATTTGATTGTCCGAAATTTTTTTTGGCGATAGGGGTCAGGAGGTCCCGGGACCACTCGGAAGGCGTGGGCTATAACGCACAAAAATATGGGAATCGCGCGGAATTCTAGTTGTTTGGCCGAAAATTGCAAAAAATGAGGAACGATGATGGAGGGGTGGTTACTATGGTTCCTTAGGTCGTATATGATGGCCCGGAAAACTTTTAGGTGATCGGGGTTCCCGGGACCCCTTGGAAGGCGTGGGCTAAAGCACACAAAAATATGGAAATCGCGCGGAATTCTAGTTTTTTGGCTAAAAAATGCAAAAGACTAGGAACGATCATGGCGGGGCGGTGACTATGGTTCCTTAGGTCGTATTTGATAGTCCGGAAAATTTTTAGGCGATCCGGCTCCGGGGGCCCGACCCACTCAGAAGGCGTGGGCGATAGCACACAAAAATATGGGAATTGGGCGGAATTCTATTTTTTTTGCCAAAAAATGAAAAAAATGAGGAACGATCATGGCGAGGCGGTGACTATGGTTCCTTAGGTCGTATTTGATGGCCCAGAAAATTTTAGGCGATCGGGGTCCACGGCTCCCTGGACCACTCGGAAGGCGTAAGCTATAGCACACGAAAATATGGGAATCGTGCGGAATTCTAGTTGTTTGGCCGAAAAACGCAAAAATTGAGGAACGATCATGGCGGGGCGGATACTATGGTTCCTTAGGTCATATTTGATTGTCCGAAAAAATTTTAGGCGATAGGGGTCAGGAGGTCCCGGGACCACTCGGAAGGCGTGGGCTATACCACACAAAAATATGGGAATTGCGTGGAATTCTAGTTGTTTGGCCGAAAAATGCAAAAAATGAGGAACGATCATGGCTGGGTGGTTATTATGGTTCCTTAGGTCATATTTGATGGCCAGAAAATTTTTAGGCGATCGGGGTTCGGGGTTCCCGGGATCCCTTGGAAGACGAGTGCTAAAGCACACGAAAATATGGAAATCACGCGGAATTCTAGTTTTTTGGCTGAAAAATGCAAAAGACTAGGAACGATCATGGCGGGGCGGTGACTATGGTTCCTTAGGTCGTATTTGATAGTTCGGAAAATTTTTAGGCGATCCGGCTCCGGGGGCCCGACCCACTCGGAAGGCGTGGGCGATAGCACACAAAAATATGGTAATCGAGCGAAATTCTAGTTTTTTTGCCGAAAAATGCAATAAATGAGGAACGATCATGGCAGGGCGGTGACTATGGTTCCTTAGGTCGTATTTAATGGCCCGGAAAAATTTAGGCGATCGGGGTCCACGGCTCCCGGGACCACTCGGAAGGCGTAAGCTATAGCACACGAAAATATGCAAATCGGGCGGAGTTCTAGTTTTTTGGCCAAAAAATGCAAAGCATTTGGAACGATCATGCTGGGGCGGTGACTATGGTACCTTGGGTCGTATCTGATAGTCTGGAAAAATTTTAGGCGATCGGGGTCCGCGTCTCCCCGGACCACTTGGAAGGCGTGGGTATAGCACACGAAAATATGGGAATCGGGCGTAATTCTAGTTTTTTGGCCGAAAAATGCAAAAAATGAGAAACGATGATGGCGGGGCGGTTACTATGGTTCCTTAGGTCGTATTTGACGGCCCAAAAACGTTTTAGGTGATCGGGGTCCGGGGGTCCCAGAACCACTGGGAAGGGTGGGCAATAGCACACAAAAATATTGTAATCGGGCAGAATTCTAGTTTTTTGGCCGAAAAACGCAACAAATGAGGAATGATCATGGCTGGGCAGTGACTATGGTTCCTTAGGTCGTATTTGATAGTCCGGAAAAATTTTAGGCGATAGGGGACCTGAGGTCCCGGGACCACTCGGAAGGTGTGGGCTATAACACACAAAAATATGGGAATCGCGCGGAATTCTAGTTGTTTGGCCGAAAAACGCAAAAAATAAGAAACGATCATGGCGGGGCGGATACTATGGTTCCTTAGGTCGTATTTGATTGCTCGAAAAACTTTTACGCGATCGGGGTCCGCATCTCTTGGGACCACTCGGAATGCGTGGGTATAGCACATGAAAATATGGGAATCAGGCGAAATTCTAGGTCTTTTTCAGTAACATGCAAAAAATGTGGAAAGATCTTGGCAGGGTGGTGACTATGGTTCCTTTGGTCTTATTTGATAGTCTGGAAAACTATTAGGCGATAGGGGTCCGGAGGTCCCAGGACCACTCGGAAGGCATGGGCTATAACACACAAAAATATGAGAATCGCGCGGAATTCTAGTTGTTTGGCCGAAAAACGCAAAAAAAAAGGAACGATCATGGCGGGGCGGATACTATGGTTCCTTAGGTCGTATTTGATGGCCCGGAAAATTTTTAGGCGATCAGGGTTCGGGGTTCCCGGGACCCCTTGGAAGGCGAGTGCTAAAGCACACGAAAATATGGAAATCGCGCGGAATTCTAGTTTTTTGGCTGAAAAATGCAAAAGAGTAGGAACGATCATGGCGGGGCAGTGACTATGGTTCCTTAGGTCGTATTTGATAGTCCGGAAAATTTTTAGGCGATCCGGCTCCGGGGGGCCCGACCCACTCGGAAGGCGTGGGCGATAGCACACAAAAATATGGGAATCGGGCGGAATTCTATTTTTTTGGCCAAAAAATGCAAAAAATAAGGAACGATCATGGCGAGGCGGTGACTATGGTTCCTTAGGTCGAATTTAATGGCCCGGAAAATTTTAGGCGATCGGGGTCCACGGATCCCGAGACCACTCGGAAGGCGTAAGCTATAGCACACGAAAATATGCAAATCGCGCGGAGTTCTAGTTTTTTGGCAAAAAAATGCAAAGCATTTGGAACGATCATGGTGGGGCGGTGACTATGGTACCTTAGGTCATATTTGATAGTCCAAAAAAATTTTAGGCGATCGGGGTCCGCGGCTCCCCGGACCATTTGGAAGGCGTGATACGAAAATATGGGAATCGGGCGTAATTCTAGTTTTTTGGCCGAAAAATGAAAAAAATGAGAAACGATGATGGCGGGGCGGTTACTATGGTTCCTTAGGTCGTATTTGACGGACCGGAAAAATTTTAGGCGATCGGGGTCTGGGGGTCCCGGAACCACTGGGAAGGGTGGGCAATAGTAGACAAAAATATTGTAATCGGGCGGAATTCTAGTTTTTTAGCCGAAAAATGGAACAAATGAGGAATGATCATGGCTGGGCGGTGACTATGGTTCCTTAGGTCGTATTTGATAGTCCAGAAAAATTTTAGGCGATAGGGGTCCTGAGGTCCCGTGACCACTCGGAAGGTGTGGGCTATAACACAAAAAAATATGGGAATGGCGCGGAATTCTAGTTGTTTGGCCGAAAAACGCAAAAAATAAGAAACGATCATGGCGGGGTGGATACTATGGTTCCTTAGGTCGTATTTGATTGCTCGGAAAAATTTTAGGCGATCGGGGTCCACGGCTCTTGGGACCACTCAGAATGCGTGGGTATAGCACACAAAAATATGGGAATCGGGCGAAATTCTAGGTCTTTTTCAATAACATGCAAAAAATGTGGAAAGATCTTGGCAGGGTGGTGACTATGGTTCCTTTGGTCTTATTTGATAGTCCGAAAAAATATTAGGCGATAGGGGTCCGGAGGTCCCAGGACCACTCGGAAGGCGTGGGCTATAACACACAAAAATATGGGAATCGCGCGGAATTCTAGTTGTTTGGCCGAAAAATGCAAAAAAAAGGAACGGTCATGGCGGGGTGGATACTATGGTTCTTTAGGTCGTATTTGATGGCCCGGAAAATTTTTAGGCGATCGGGGTTCGGGGTTCCCGGGACCCTTTGGAAGGCGAGTGCTAAAGCACACGAAAATATGGAAATCGCGCGGAATTCTAGTTTTTTGGCTGAAAAATGCAAAAGAGTAGGAACGATCATGGCAAGGCGGTGACTATGGTTCCTTGGGTCGTATTTGATAGTCCGAAAAATTTTTAGGCGATCCGGCTCCGGGGGGCCCGACCCACTCGGAAGGCGTGGGCGATAGCACTCAAAAATATGGGAATCGAGCGGAATTCTATTTTTTTGGCCAAAAAATGCAAAAAATGAGGAAAGATCATGGCGAGGCGGTGACTATGGTTCCTTATGTCCTAATTGATGGCCCGAAAAATTTTTAGGCGATCCGAGTCCGTCGGCCCGGCCCACTCGGAAGGCGTGGGCAATAGCACACAAAAATATGGTAATCGAGCAAAATTCTAGTTTTTTGGCCGAAAAACGCAATAAATGAGGAACGTTCATGGCAGGGCAGTGACTATGGTTCCTTAGGTCGTATTTAATGGCCCGGAAAATTTTAGGCGATCGGGGTCCACGGCTCCCGGGACCACTCGGAAAGCGTAAGCTATAGCACACGAAAATATGCAAATCGGGCGGAGTTCTAGTTTTTTGGCCAAAAAATGCAAAGCATTTGGAACGATCATTTTGGGGCGGTGACTATGGTACCTTAGGTCGTATTTGATAGTCTGGAAAAATTTTAGGCGATCGGGGTCCGCGTCTCCCCGGACCACTTGGAAGGCGTGGGTATAGCACACGAAAATATGGGAATCGGGCGTAGTTCTAGTTTTTTAGCCGAAAAATGCAAAAAATGAGAAACGAAGATGGCGGGGCGGTTACTATGGTTCCTTAGGTCGTATTTGACGGCCCGGAAAAATTTTAGGCGATCGGGGTCCGGGGGTCCCGGAACCACTTGGAAGGGTGGGCAATAGCACACAAAAATATTGTAATCGGGCGGAATTCTAGTTTTTTGGCCGAAAAACGCAACAAATGAGGAATGATCATGGCTGGGCGGTGACTATGGTTCCTTTGGTCTTATTTGATAGTCCGGAAAAATATTAGGCGATAGGGGTCCGGAGGTCCCGTTTCTCATTGTTTGCATTTTTCGGCCAAAAAACTAGAATTACGCCCGATTCCCATATTTTCGTGTGCTATACCCACGCCTTCCAAGTGGTTCGGGGAGCCGCGGACCCCCGATCGCCTAAAATTTTTTCGGACTATCAAATACGACCTAAGGTACCATAGTCACCTCCCCACCATGATCATTCCAAATGCTTTGCATTTTTTGGCCAAAAAACTAGAACTCCGCACGATTTGCATATTTTAGTGTGCTATAGCTTATGCCTTCCGAGTGGTCCCGGGAGCCGTGGACCCGATCGCCTAAAATTTTCCGGGCCATCAAATACGACCTAAGGAACCATAGTCACCTCCCAGCCATGATCGTTCCTCATTTATTGCGTTTTTCGGCCAAAAAACTAGAATTCTGCTCGATTACCATATTTTTGTGTGCTATTGCCCACGCCTTCCGAGTGGGCCGGGCCGTCGGACTCGGATCGCCTAAAATTTTTTTGGGCCATCAATTAGGACCTAAGGAACCATAGTCACCGACTCGCTATGATCGTTCCTTATTTTTTCCATTTTTTGGCCAAAAAACTAGAATTCCGCCCGATTCCCATATTTTCGTGTGCTTTAGCCCACGCCTTCCAAGGGGTCCCGGGAACCCCGAACCCCGATCGTCTAAAAATTTTCCGGGCCGTCAAATACGACCTAAGGACCATAGTAACCACCCCGCCATGATCGTTCCCAGCGCACGCCTTCCGAAAATACGACCTAAGGAACCACAGTCACCGCCCCGCCATGATCGTTCCTCATTTTTTGCGTTTTTCGTCCAAAAAATTGAATTCCTCCCGATTCCCATATTTTCGTGTGTTATAGCCCACGCCTTCCAAGTGGGTCGGGCACCTCGGACTCGGATCGCCTAAAAATTTTCCGTGCCATTAAATATGACCTAAGGAACCATAGTCACCGCCCCACCATGATCGTTCCTCACTTTTTGCATGTTTCGGCCAAAAAACTAGAATTCTGCCCGATTCCCATATTTGCGTGTGCTATAGCCCATGCCTTCCCAATGGGTAGGGCCCCACGGAGCAAGATCGTCTAAATTTTTTCCGGGCCATCAAATATGACCTAAGGAACTATAGTCACCACCCCGCCATGACCTTTCAAAAAACTAGAATTCCGCCTGATTCCCATATTTTAGTGTGCTATAGCCCACGCCTTCCAAGTGATCCAGGGACCCCCGGACAACGATCGCCTAAAAATTTTCCTGGTCATCAAATACGACCTAACAAACCATAGTAACTGCCCCGCCATAATCATTCCTCATTTTTTTTGCGTTTTTTGGCCAAAATACTAGAATTCCGCGCGATTCCCATATTTTCGTGTGCTATAGCCCACGCCTTCCCAATGGGTAGGGCACCACAGAGCCGGATCGCCTAAAATTTTTCCGGGCCATGAAATACGTCCTAAGGAACCATAGTCACCGCCCCGCCATGACCTTTCCTCATTTTTTGCATTTTACGGACAAAAAACTAGAATTTCACAAGATTCCCATATTTTCGTGTGCTATAGCCCACGCCTTCCCAATGGGTAGTGCCCCACGGAGCCGGATCGCCTAAAATTTTTCCGGGCCATCAAATACGACCTAAGGAACCATAGTTATCGCCCCGCCATGACCTTTCCTCATTTTTTGCATTTTACAGACAAAAAACTAGAATTCCGTCCGATTCCCATATTTTCGTGTGATATAGCCCACGCCTTCCGAGTGGTCCCGGGCCCTCCAAACCCCGATCACCTAAAAAGTTTTCAGGCCATCAAATACGACCTACGAAACCATAGTCACCGCCCCGCCATGATCGTTCCTCATTTTTTGCATTTTTCGGCCAAAACAATTGAATTCCTCCCGATTCCCATATTTTCGTGTGCTAAAACCCACGCCTTCCAAGTGGGCCGGGCACCCCAGATTAGGATCATTTAAAATTTTTCTGGGCCATTAAATACGACCTAGGGAACCATAGACTCTGCTCCACCATGATCCTTCCTCATTTTTTTCATTTTTAGCCCTAAAAACTAGAATTCCGCCCGATTCCCATATTTGCGTGTGCTATAAGCCCACGCCTTCCAATAGGTCCCGGGACACCCTGACCCCAATCGCCTAAAAACATTTCGGGCCATCAAATACGACCTAAGGAACCATAGTCACCGCCCCTCCATGACCTTTCCTCATTTTTTGCTTTTTACGGACAAAAAACTATAAGTCCGCCTGATTCCCATATATTCATGTGCTATAGCCCATGCCTTCCGAGTGGTCCCGAGCCCCCAGACCCCGATCGCCTAAAAGTTTTTTAGGCCATTAAATACGACCTAAGGAACCATAGTCACCGCCTCGCCATGATCGTTCCTCATGTTTTTCCTTTTTCGGCCAAAAAATTAGAATTCCGCCCGATTCCCATATTTTTGTGTGCCATAGCCCACGCCTTCCGAGGGAGCCAGTCCCCCCGGACTCGGATCGCCTAAAACATTTTCTGGGCATGAAATACGACCTAAGGAACCTTAGTCATCGCCCCACCATGATCGTTCCTCATTTTTTGCATTTTTTGGCGAAAAAACTAGAATTTCGCCCGATTCCCATATTTTCGTGTGCTATAGCCCACGCCTTCCAAGTGGTCCAGGAACCCCCGAACCCCGGATCACCTAAAAATTTTCCGGGCCATCAAATACGACCTAAGGAACCATAGTCACTGCCCCGTCATGACTATTCCTTATTTTTTGCATTTTACGGCGAAAAAACTAGAATTTTGCCCGATTCCCATATTTTCGTGTGCTATAGCTCACGCCTTCCGAGTGGTCCTGGGACCCCAGATCCACGATCTCCTAAAATATTTCTGGGACATCAAATAAGACCTAAGGAACAATAGTCACTGCCCCTCCATGATCGTTCCTCATTTTTGTGTTTTTCATCCAAAACATTAGAATTCCGCGTGATTCCCAAATTTTCGTGTGATATACCACGCCTTCCGAGTGGTCCCGGGCCCCCTGACCCTGATCACCTAAAAAGTTTTCGGGCCATCAAATACGACCTAAGGAACCACAGTCACCGCCCCGCCATGATCGTTCCTCATTGTTTGCGTTTTTCGTCCAAAAAGATTAAATTCCTCCCGATTCCCATATTTTCGTGTGTTATAGCCCATGCCTTCCAAGTGGGCCGGGCACCCCGGAATCGAATCGCCTAAAATTTTTCCGGGCCATTAAATACGACCTAAGGAACCATAGTCACCGCCCCGCCATGATCGTTCCTCACTTTTTGCATGTTTCGGCCAAAAAACTAGAATTTCGCCTGATTCCCATATTTGCGTGTGCTATAGCCCATGCCTTCCCAATGGGTAGGGCCCCACGGAGCAAGATCGTCTAAAATTTTTCCGGGCCATCAAATATGACCTAAGGAACCATAGTCACCGCCCCGCCATGACCTTTCAAAAAACTAGAATTCCGCCCGATTCCCATATTTTAGTGTGCTATAGCCCACGCCTTCCAAGTGATCCAGGGACCCCCGGACAACGATCGCCTAAAATTTTTCCGGGTCATCAAATACGATCTAACAAACCATAGTAACTGCCCCGCCATAATCATTCCTCATTTTTTGCGTTTTTTGGCCAAAAACCTAGAATTCCGCGCGATTCTCATATTTTCGTGTGCTATAGCCCTCGCCTTCCCAATGGGTAGGGCCCCACGGAGCCGGATTGTCACGCCCCGAACCTAGGAGCGAGACAAGCACCCCGTGCCTCACCTAACCTGGCGTACCAAATTGCGACTAAGGGACTCTGAACACATAATGTCAGACTTTGGCCATGGGGCCACCTTGCAAGACAATTTGTGAAGCAAAATATAAAACTGAATGGAAACTAGCGCTAACTAAATATCAATATAAAGCTAGGCCGACAAGGCCGTCATAGCTACTACAGCTGACAAACCACCAATTTATACAAACCCAACATACTGCACTAACCAACAGGATATGCCTACAAGCCTCTACTGATAGATGTACTGTGATCGGAACAGGGCCCCGACCTACCCATAACATATATACAGATATACATAAGATGTACACAAAACTCTAGACCTGGCAACTCCGAAAGACGTGGAGCTTACCGATCAGGCGGAACTCGGGAAACACCTACTGAGGAGGTCTACCCGTCTGTCTGTCTGAACCTGCACGCATGAAATGCAGCGCCCCCAAAAAAGGGACGTCAGTACGAAATAATGTACCGAGTATGTAAGGCAATAAAATAACTGAAATCTGAAACTGAACTGATAA
Source organism: Nicotiana tomentosiformis (assembly GCF_000390325.3). Taxonomy (NCBI): domain Eukaryota; kingdom Viridiplantae; phylum Streptophyta; class Magnoliopsida; order Solanales; family Solanaceae; genus Nicotiana; species Nicotiana tomentosiformis. Next base: position 62,819,079 of record NC_090812.1, read on the forward strand.
TATGATAACTGAAATTAACTGGGAGTCAAAGATGATCTGGAGATATACTTACCTGCTGATACTGACTCAACTCCTTCAATATAGTAAGTAAAATAATTGTACGGCCTTATAAGGCTCGGTATATATAACTGCTCTGCCATAGTAGGCTCGCTCATAGGCGCTCGGCCATACTAGGCTATGTATCTCGACCATGCTGGGCTCGCTCATAGGCGCTCGGCCACAGTAGGCTCGGTATATAACTTTCCATCTGATCAGAGGTTGCCCAATAGGGGCCTGCCCATCGATTATAGCTCGATGGTAATGAAAATACTGTAATACTGTATATATAGGCTTGCTGCTCTCTTGACTGGAAGAAGACAATACTATATTGAATATAGAATCTCGATAAGGAATAATATTGTAACTTATGAGACTAGAATAGTGTGAATAAATTCATGAATATGAACTTCTCTTTTTGTCTCATTACTAACACATGTAGCTACGAGATCATGCCAAAATGAAGGAAGGCTTAGCCTTAACATACCTTATCACAATCTTTCCAATCACCAAGTTGAACTCACCTCTTCGCACCTTAATCTACAAGAATGATAATAATACTATCGTTAAGTTACGAAAGGTACAACTATCGCACAACGAACGACAAACCTATTTTGTATTAAAACGGGCAGCATCTCCCCTATAATATGCCCTTCCTCCAACTTCAAGATAACACCAACAATACAAGAACAGAACAATAACAACATATATACATCATTTTCCAGCCCTATATACACCATCAAATACTACAAAACAGCCCAACACACCCCAATCTCTTCGTACACAAAACGACCACCGTAGTAGTGTCAAACGACCCGAAAATGTTATGACGAACGACCAGCCAACCACCCTACATTTATATGGTGTTTATAAACCCCCTTCCTCCTCCAAAACTCCACAAAATAGTAGTAAAACACGCAGCCAAACAGCAACACAAAACAGTCCACAAAACAGTCCGCTACAAGAGAATAACTCGAACTCACGGCTTCCGATCACCGTCCCGTGAGTTCTTACAAGTATAGAACGACTTACCATGAATTTACAGAAAAAAAAAAATGGATGAAAGAGAGCAGTAAACTCACCTTATTTGTTGGATAACTCAGCTCCTATCTTGGTTCTTCAAACTCTAAGTTTTACCTCCAATTGGAACTTGAAAGGGAGAGAAAATCAATTAGGGTTTGTGAGAAATTTTTGGGAGGATTCTTTGCAGAGCTTATGTCTGGTTATTATGCTCTATTTTAAGTCTAATATATGAAGAAAATAGGCCCTTAAAAGTCCTCTTTGGACGACCCGAAATGGCCCATTTTTGGGCTTTCATTTAAGCAAGTAGGTGACACACCTACTTGTCACCTAGCAGCTTGCGCAGTATCTCAAAAATGCACATATCTCTCTACTCCGATGTCGTATTGACAAATGGTTTAATGCGTTGGAAAATAGACTCATATATCTTTAATTTGATGAGTGGAACACACCATAACTCTAAGTATATTGGGAGAAAATCGCAGTTACATTTGACCCAAAGTTTCAGTAAAACTTATGAATGTAACTTGTGATGACTTTCATCGACTTTTGTTCCACAACTCGCTTGACATCAAAACATAACACACGGATGTCATACAAATAATATAAATCATAACATAATCTCCTTATCATGTTAATCACCCTAGTCTCACCCCAAAGGTACATGTTATAACATTTCCAACTTGTCGACTATCGATGAAACATTGTTTTATTTAATTGCTTTAGCTTCTGAACTGTCCAACCCTCTTTGTACTTGTTGTTCATGATCTTCAATATTTGTAACCTCAGAGGTAACATGATTAACTTACTTTATATACTTTTAAATATTATCTCATTTTTTTGTCCTACATTAGTTTGCTTACGACACATTTTACGTACGAAAATATAGGGTGTAACATCACTCCCCCCTTGGGAACATTCGTCCTCGAATGTTTACTCTTGGAGACTTTGGAAACTTTTTCCAGAGTATCCTTCGTACACTAGGTTAAAACCAACCTGTACGTAGCCAGAAACATACTATGCATGCCACACATGGCCAATCTTTATAAATAGCAGCAATTTGCCTCACCGACCGTAAATCATAAATATTGAAAGTGAAAAATAAAAGCTTACCTGATGACCTGCTAGCCTACATAGAGCTATGTTGTAGCGTCCCATCTCGAACCATATCTTCATTTTGAAATAGGTGGGGGTATTTAGACTTCATTTCTTCCTCCGATTCCCACGTCATCTCTTCTACATTCTTGCTCCTCCATAAAACCTTTACGGAAGCTACCTCCTTATTTCGTAGATTGCGGATTTGTCGGTCTAGGATGGCAACTGGAATTTCCTCGTATGACAAGTCCTCTGTAATCTGTACATCATCCGTGGGCACCACTCGGGTAGGATCGCCAATGCACTTCCGTAGCATAGATACGTGAAAAACCGGATGGACAGACTCCAATTCTGAGGGCAACTCTAACTCATAAGCTACTTGGCCCACTCTCCGAATGATCCTATAAGGCCCAATATACCGTGGGCTAAGTTTTCCTTTCTTGCCAAACCTCATCACGCCCTTCATAGGTGATACCTTTAAGAATACCCAGTCATTAATCCTGAACTCTAAGTCTCGTCGCCGCATGTCAGAATATGACTTCTGACGACTCTGAGCTGTCAACAGTCGCTCCCGGATAACCTTTACTTTCTCTATGGCCTGCTGAACCAGGTCTGGCCCATGTAACCCAGATTCTCCAACATCAAACCACCCTATAGGAGATCTGCACTTACGCCCATACAAAGCCTCGTACGGAGCCATCTGGATACTGGAGTGGTAACTGTTATTATATGCAAACTCGATAAGAGGTAGATGTTCATCCCAACTTCTTTTAAAATCCAACACACATACTTGTAACATATCCTCGAGCGTCTGAATTGTGCGCTCGGCTTGTCCATCAGTCTGTGGATGAAAAGCTGTGCTGAGATTCACCTGAGTCCCTAGACCTCTCTGAAATGACCTCCAAAAATGTGCTGTAAACTGAGCCCCACGGTCAGATATAATAGAAACTGGTACTCCGTGTAGCCGCACTATCTCCTTAATATATAACTTTGCATAATCTTCTGCTGTATATGTAGATCTGACCGGTAGGAAGTGAGCTGATTTCGTGAGCCTATCGACTATCACCCATATGGAATCGAACTTACGATTAGAACGAGGTAAACCCGTGATAAAGTCCATGTTTATCGCCTTCCATTTCCATGTCGGGATCTCTATAGTCTTCATTAGCCCTCCAGGCTTCTGGTGTTCTATCTTCACTTGCTGGCAACTAGTACATTGGGCGACAAACTCAGCAATGTTCTTCTTCATATCATTCCACCAGTACACATCCTTAATGTCATGATACATCTTCGTTGATCCAGGATGGATGGAATACCATGAATAATGTGCCTCTGACATAATCTTGTCTCGTAGCCCTGCTACATCTGGAACACACAAACGACCCCTGTATCTGAGAACCCCATCTCCCTTGAGCTCTAACAATGGCTTCTTCTGCTGCAGAACTCGCTCTCTCAACTCGACCAACTCTGGGTCCTCGTACTGCCTTTCCTTGACTTCAGCTATGAGGGATGATTTTGCAGTGTTTTGGATTACAACTCCACCATCCTCAGAATCTACTAACCGAACCCCCAACGAAGCCAATTGATGAATCTCTCTAGCTAATTGTCTTTTCTCGGGCTCTACATGTGCTAAGCTACCCATAGATCGGCGACTTAAGGCATCTGCTACAACATTAGCTTTCCCTGGATGGTAGAGAATGTTAACATCGTAATCTTTCAATAACTCAAGCCATCGCCTCTGTCGCAAATTCAACTCTTTCTGCTTGAAAATATATTGTAGGCTTTTATGATCAGTAAATATATCAACATGAACACCATATAAATAATGCCGCCATATCTTAAGTGCATGGACAACCGCAGCTAACTCGAGGTCGTGGGTCGGATAATTCCTCTCGTGCTTCCTCAGCTGCCTTGAAGCATACGCAATTACCTTCCCATGTTGCATCAGGACACATCCTAACCCGACACCTGATGCATCACAATACACGGCATAACCCTCTAGACCCTCTGGAAGTGTTAGAACTGGAGCTGAGGTCAACCTGTTCTTAAGCTCTTGGAAACTCCGCTCATAAGCCTCTGTCCATTGAAACTTAGTTTCTTTCTGTGTCAACTTCGTCACTGGTGCCGAAAGGGAAGAAAAACCCTCTACGAACCTCCGATAGTATCCTGCTAAGCCTAGAAAGCTACGAACCTCTGTCGGAGTGGTAGGTCTAGGCCAAGATTTCACGGCCTCAATCTTCTGAGTGTCCACCTTTATCCCTTCATCTGATACAATATGCCCCAAGAATGCTACAGACTTCAACCAGAACTCACATTTAGAAAACTTAGCATACAACTTACGATCACGGAGGGTTTGGAGTACCGCTCGCAGGTGGTCCGCATGCTCATCCTCTGAACGGGAATAAACCAGAATATCATCAATAAATACTATCACGAACAAATCTAAAAATGGTCGGAATAGGCTATTCATCAAGTCCATAAATACAGCGGGTGCATTAGTCAACCCGAAGGACATGACAAGGAACTCGAAGTGGCCATATCGGGTCCTGAAGGCTGTCTTCGGAATATCTTTTTCCCGAACTCTGACTTGGTGGTACCCCGACCTCAAATCTATCTTTGAAAAGCATCTAGCCCCCTGCAACTGATCAAATAAGTCATCGATCCTTGGAAGTGGATACTTATTCTTAATAGTTACCTTGTTCAGCTGCCTATAATCGATACACATCCTCAGCGAGCCGTCTTTCTTCCGCACAAATAGTACTGGTGCACCCCAAGGTGAGGTACTGGGCCTAATGTAACCTTTCTCCAGCAAATCTTTTAACTGCTCCTTCAACTCCTTCAATTGGGCAGGTGCCATTCTATACGGAGGGACGGATATTGGTTGAGTTCCTGGAAGCAAATCGATGCTAAAATCAATCTCTCGCTCTGGAGGTATACCTGGAAAGCTCATCTGGAAACACATCTGCATACTCTTTGACTATGGGAATAGACTGAAGTGTAGGTATCTCAGCATCTGCATCTCTAACTCGCACAATATGATAAATGCACCCTTTTGCGATCATTTTCCTCGCCTTCAGATAGGAAATAAACCTACCTCTGGGTGTTGGTGTATTACCTACCCATTCAAGGACTGGCTCACCCGGAAAATGAAATTTGGCTGCCTTTGCTCGGCAATCAACTGTGGCATAGCAAGCTGCCAACCAGTCCATGCCCATGATAGCATCAAAATCCATCATCTCTAGCTCAACTAGGTCAGCTGAGGTCTGACGACTACAAATTGTCACCGTACAACCTCGGTAAACCCGTCTAGCAATAATCGATTCTCCGACCGGTGTAGATACCGCAAAAGGATCACTTAGTATTTCAGGCACTATACCAAACTTCCTCGCGACAAATGGGGTAATATACGATAAAGTAGATCTTGGGTCTATCAAAGCATAAGCATCGTGAGAGCAAATGGTTAATATACCTGTCACAACGTCTGGTGAAGACTCCTGGTCCTGTCGACCCGCTAAAGCATAGATACGGTTCTGATTACCACCTGAACTGGAACCTCTACCTCTACCTCGACCTCTACCAGCTGAAGACTGAGACTCGCGCCTTGAAGGATGCACGGACATAGATGATCCTGTTGCTGAACTCGCTGGTTGTGCCATTCCCCCCGAATCTCTATTTGGGCAATCTCGCATCATATGCCCCGGACGCCCACATATATAACAAGCATCAGAACCTGCTCGGCATTGGCCCAAGTGTCCTCTACCACAGATGTCACACCGTGGAGGAAATGACCATGTCTGCGCAGATCCTCGCTGTCGCTGCAAACCCGATACCCGTGAGCTCTCACTTGGTCCTGACTGAGTATAGCGATCATACCTGTAACCCTGTAACCGAGGTGGCGGAGGCCTAGGTGGCCGTCCAAAGTACTGGCTCCTATAACTACCCTGAGATTGCTCCTGAGACCTGGGAAATCTCATCCTCTTACGTTGCCCTTGCTCAGCCCTCTCTGTACCCTGCTGCCGACGCCTACCCCTTTCTATATTCTGGGCAAATGCCTGAATCCGGGAGATATCCATACTATCCTGCAATGCAGCGGTGGCACATGCCTCGGTTAACTCTGGGGCTAACCCTGCTATAAACCTGTGAATCATGTCCCGCATAGTAGAAACTATGGATGGTGCATATCTGGCCAATGAGTCAAAACGGAGACTATACTCTCGAACACTCATATTACCCTGCTTGAGGGCTAGAAACTGATCGACTCGAGCCTGTCGGATCTCCCGCGGTAAGTACTGGTCAAGGAAAGCATCTGAAAGATTCTCCCAAATAGCTGGAGGTGTATCACGTCCCCTGGACCTCTCCCATCCCTCATACCAAAGGATGGCTATATCTCGGAGTCGAAAAGCTGCTAGCTCAACTGCCTCTTTCTCCGTGGCATGCATAACACGAAAGATCCTGTGAAGCTGATCTATGAAATCCTGCGGGTCCTCCCTCTGATCTGTCCCCGTGAACTCTGGGGGACTCAAAGCAATAAACTCTCGGACCCTTGAACTCCCAGACCCCTCAGAAGTTCCTGCACTAGCTGATGCCCTAGCATGTTGCTGGGTAGCTACCAACTGTGTCAACAAATGCACCGCACTCCTTAAGTCCTGATCTGATGGAAGTGGAGGGGGAACTGGATGTGCGATTTCCCTAGGAATCTCCGTAGTTGGTGGAGGAGCCGGTAATGGCTGAGTAGGGGTCTCCCCTTGAGCCTCAGACTGGGCCCCATCTACTGGGGGTACCCTGTTGGTCCCCTCACCTACTACTGTATCTCTCCTCTGGCTAGCCGTAGTCTTCCTAGTCACCGTCATCTGTGCATGCAAACACCAACACATAAGTTTAATTCAAATTTCCTATAACTCAGTTCTATAGCACGATTTAGATTTCAAAGAAGTGTAACCAACTCCTAAATGCCCTGTAGTTCCTTGCTTATATAATGTGGTGCACAACACATCTATAAACAAGACCCTACTAGACACGGCTTGTAGACTCCCTAGGACAGAACTGCTCTGATACCAAGTTTGTCACGCCCCGAACCTAGGAGCGAGACAAGCACCCCGTGCCTCACCTAACCTGGCGTACCAAATTGCGACTAAGGGACTCTGAACACATAATGTCATACTTTGGCCATGGGGCAACCTTGCAAGACAATTTGTGAAGCAAAATATAAAACTGAATGGAAACTAGCGCTAACTAAATATCAATATAAAGCTAGGCCGACAAGGCCGTCATAGCTACTACAGCTGACAAACCACCAATTTATACAAACCCAACATACTGCACTAACCAACAGGATATGCCTACAAGCCTCTACTGATAGATGTACTGTGATCGGAACAGGGCCCCGACCTACCCATAACATATATACAGATATACATAAGATGTACACAAAACTCTAGACCTGGCAACTCCGAAAGACGTGGAGCTTACCGATCAGGCGGAACTCGGGAAACACCTACTGAGGAGGTCTACCCGTCTGTCTGTCTGAACCTGCACGCATGAAATGCAGCGCCCCCAAAAAAGGGACGTCAGTACGAAATAATGTACCGAGTATGTAAGGCAATAAAATAACTGAAATCTGAAACTGAACTGATAATATGATAACTGAAATTAACTGGGAGTCAAAGATGATCTGGAGATATACTTACCTGCTGATAATGACTCAACTCCTTCAATATAGTAAGTAAAATAATTGTACGGCCTTATAAGGCTCGGTATATATAACTGCTCTGCCATAGTAGGCTCGCTCATAGGCGCTCGGCCATACTAGGCTATGTATCTCGACCATGCTGGGCTCGCTCATAGGCGCTCGGCCACAGTAGGCTCGGTATATAACTTTCCATCTGATCAGAGGTTGCCCAATAGGGGCCTGCCCATCGATTATAGCTCGATGGTAATGAAAATACTGTAATACTGTATATATAGGCTTGCTGCTCTCTTGACTGGAAGAAGACAATACTATATTGAATATAGAATCTCGATAAGGAATAATATTATAACTTATGAGACTAGAATAGTGTGAATAAATTCATGAATATGAACTTCTCTTTTTGTCTCATTACTAACACATGTAGCTACGAGATCATGCCAAAATGAAGGAAGGCTTAGCCTTAACATACCTTATCACAATCTTTCCAATCACCAAGTTGAACTCACCTCTTCGCACCTTAATCTACAAGAATGATAATAATACTATCGTTAAGTTACGAAAGGTACAACTATCGCACAACGAACGACAAACCTATTTTGTATTAAAACGGGCAGCATCTCCCCTATAATATGCCCTTCCTCCAACTTCAAGATAACACCAACAATACAAGAACAGAACAATAACAACATATATACATCATTTTCCAGCCCTATATACACCATCAAATACTACAAAACAGCCCAACACACCCCAATCTCTTCGTACACAAAACGACCACCGTAGTAGTGTCAAACGACCCAAAAATATTATGACGAATGACAAGCCAACCACCCTACATTTATATGGTGTTTATAAACCCCCTTCCTCCTCCAAAACTCCACAAAATAGTAGTAAAACACGCAGCCCAACAGCAACACAAAACAGTCCGCTACAAGTGAATAACTCGAACTCACGGCTTCCGATCACCGTCCCGTGAGTTCTTACAAGTATAGAACGACTTACCATGAATTTACAGCAAAAAAAAATGGATGAAAGAGAGAAGTAAACTCACCTTATTTGTTGGATAACTCAGCTCCTATCTTGGTTCTTCAAACTCTAAGTTTTACCTCCAATTGGAACTTGAAAGGGAGAGAAAATCAATTAGGGTTTGTGGGAAATTTTTGGGAGGATTCTTTGCAGAGCTTATGTCTGGTTATTATGCTCTATTTTAAGTCTAATATATGAAGAAAATAGGCCCTTAAAAGGCCTCTTTGGACGACCCGAAATGGCCCATTTTTGGGCTTTCATTTAAGCAAGTAGGTGACACACCTACTTGTCACCTAGCAGCTTGCGCAGTATCGCAAAAATGCACATATCTCTCTACTCCGATGTCGTATTGACAAATGGTTTAATGCTTTGGAAAATAGACTCATATATCTTTAATTTGATGGGTGGAACACACCATAACTCTAAGTATATTGGGAGAAAATCGCAGTTACATTTGACCCAAAGTTTCAGTAAAACTTATGAATGTAACTTGTGATGACTTTCATCGACTTTTGTTCCACAACTCGCTTGACATCAAAACATAACACACGGATGTCATACAAATAATATAAATCATAACATAATCTCCTTATCATGTTAATCACCCTAGTCTCACCCCAAAGGTACATGTTATAACATTTCCAACTTGTCGACTTTCGATGAAACATTATTTTATTTAATTGCTTTAGCTTCTGAACTGTCCAACCCTCTTTGTACTTTTTGTTCATGATCTTCAATATTTGTAACCTTAGAGGTAACATGATTAACTTACTTTATATACTTTAAAATATTATCTCATTTTTTTGTCCTACATTAGTTTGCTTACGACGCATTTTTACGTACGAAAATATAGGGTGTAACACGGATCGCCTAAAATTTTTGTGGGCCATCAAATACGACCTAAGGAACCATAGTTACCGCCCCGCCATGACCTTTCCTCTTTTTTTGCATTTTACAGACAAAAAACTAGAATTCCGTCTAATTCTCATATTTTCGTGTGATATAGCCCACGCCTTCCGAGTGGTCCCGGGCCCCCCAAACCCCGATCACCTAAAAGGTTTTCGGGCCATCAAATACGATCTAAGGAACCATAGTCACTGCCCCGCCTTGATCGTTCCTCATTTTTTGCGTTTTTCGGCCAAAAAACTAGAATTCCGCCCGATCTCATATTTTCGTGTGCTATAGCTCACGCCTTCCAAGTGGTCCCGGGCACCTCAGACCCCGATCGCCTAAAAAATTTTTGGGCCATCAAATAAGACCTACGAAACCATAGTGACCGTCCCACCATGATCGTTCCTCATTTTTTGCATTTTTCGGCCAAAAAAATTGAATTCCTCCCAATTACCATATTTTCGTGTGCTAAAGCCCACGCCTTCCAAGTGGGCCGGGCACCCCAGATTCGGATCGTTTAAAATTTTTCTGGGCCATTAAATATGACCTAGGGAACCATAGACTCTGCTCCACCATGATCGTTCCTCAATTTTTTTATTTTTCGGCCTAAAAACTAGAATTCCGCCCGATTCCCATATTTTCGTGTGCTATAAGCCCACGCCTTCCAATAGGTCCCGGGACTCCCTGACCCCAATCGCCTAAAAACTTTTTGGGCCATCAAATACGACCTAAGGAACCATAGTCACCGCCCCGCCATGACCTTTCCTCATTTTTTGCTTTTTACGGACAAAAAACTATAAGTCCGTCTGATTCCAATATTTTCGCGTGCTATAGCCCGTGCCTTCCGAATGGTCCCGGGGCCCACAGACCCCTATCGCCTAAAATTTTTTTGGGTCGTTAAATACGACCTAAGGAATCATAGTCACCGCCTCGCCATGATCGTTCCTCATGTTTTGCCTTTTTCGGCCAAAAAATTAGAATTCCGCCCGATTCCCATATTTTTGTGTGCCATAGCCCACGCCTTCCGAGGGAGTTGGTCCCCCCGGACTCGGATCGCCCAAAAATTTTCTGGCCATGAAATACGACCTAAGGAACCTTAGTCACCGCCCCACCATGATCGTTCCTCATTTTTTGCATTTTTCGGCTAAAAAACTAGAATTTCACCCGATTTCCATATTTTCGTGTGCTATATAGCCCACGCCTTCCAAGTGGTCCGGGAACCCCCGGACCCCGGATCACCTAAAAATTTTCCGGGCCATCAAATATGACCTAAGGAACCATGGTCACTGCCCCGTCGTGATAGTTCCTCATTTATTGCCTTTTTCGGCCAAAAAAAACTAGAATTCCGCGCAATTTCCATATTTTCGTGTGCTATAGCCCACACCTTCCGAGTGGGCCGGGTCCCCCAGACTCGGATCGCCTAATATTTTTCCGGGCCATTAAATACGACCTAAGGAACCATAGTCACCGCCCCGCCATGACCTTTCCTCATTTTTTGCTTTTTACGGACAAAAAATTATAAGTCCGTCTGATCCCCATATTTTCGCGTGCTATAGCCCGTGCCTTCCGAGTGGTCCCGGGCCCCCCAAACCCCGATCGCCTAAAAATTTTTTGGGCCATTAAATACAACCTAAGGAACCATAGTCACCGTCTCGCCATGATCGTTACTCATGTTTTGCCTTTTTCGGCCAAAAAATTGGAATTCCGCCCGATTCCCATATTTTTGTGTTCCATAGCCCACGCCTTCCGAGGGAGCCGGTCCCCCCAGACTCGGATCACCTAAAAATATTTATGGCCATGAAATACGACCTAAGGAACCTTAGTCACCTCCCCACCATGATCATTCCTCATATTTTGCATTTTTCGGCCAAAAAACTAGAATTTCGCCCGATTCCCATATTTTCGTGTGCTATAGCCCACGCCTTCCAAGTGGTCCCGAAACCCCCGGACTCCGGATCACCTAAAAATTTTCTGGGCCATCAAATATGACCTAAGGAACCATAGTCGAAAAAACTAGAATTTCGCCTGATTCTCATATTTTCGTGTGCTATATCCCACGCCTTCCAAGTGGTCCTGGGACCCCAGAACCACGATCTCCTAAAATATTTCCGAGACATCAAATAAGACCTAAGGAACAATAGTCACTGCCCCGCCATGATCGTTCCTCATTTTTAGTGTTTTTCGGCCAAAACATTAGAATTCCGCGTGATTCCCAAATTTTTGTGTGCGCCCACACCTTCCGAGTGGTCCCGGGCCCCCTGACCCCGATCACCTAAAAAATTTTCGGGCCATAAAATACGACCTAAGGAACCATAGTCACCGCCCCGCCATGATCGTTCCTCATTTTTTGCGTTTTTCGTCCAAAAAAATTGAATTCCTCCCGATTCCCATATTTTCGTGTGTTATAGCCCACGCTTTCTAAGTGGGCCGGGCACCCAAGACTCGGATCCCCTAAAATTTTTCCGGGCCATTAAATACGACCTAAGGAACCATAGTCACCACCCCGCCATGATCGTTCCTCACTTTTTGCATGTTTCGGCCAAAAAACTAGAATTCCGCCTGATTCCCATATTTTAGCGTGCTATAGCCCACGCCTTCCAAGTGATCCAGGGACCCCCGGACAACGATCGCCTAAAATTTTTCCGGGTCATCAAATAGGACCTAACAAACCATAGTAACTGCCCCGCCATAATCATTCCTCATTTTTTGCATTTTTTGGCCAAAAAACTAGAATTTCGCGCGATTCCCATATTTTTGTGTGCATAGCCAACGCCTTCCCAATGGGTAGGGCCCCACGGAGCCGGATCGCCTAAATTTTTCCGGGCCATGAAATACGACCTAAGGAATCATAGTCACCGCCCCGCCATGACCTTTCCTCATTTTTTGCATATTACGGACAAAAAACTAGAATTTCACAAGATTCCTATATTTTCGTGTGCTATAGCCCACGCCTTCCCAATGCGTAGGGGCCCACGGAGCCGTATCGCCTAAAATTTTTCCGGCCCATCAAATACGACATAAGGAACTATAGTTACCGCCCCGCCATGACCTTTCCTCATTTTTTGTATTTTACAGACAAAAAACTAGAATTCCGTCTGATTCCTATATTTTCGTGTGATATAGCCCACGCCTTCCGAGTGGTCCCGGGCCCCCCAAACCCCGATCACCTAAAAAGTTTTCGGGCCATCAAATACGACCTAAGGAACCATAGTCACCGCCCCGCCATGATCGTTCCTCATTTTTTGCGTTTTTCGGCCGAAAAACTAGAATTCCGCCCGATCTCATATTTTCGTGTGCTATAGCTCACGCCTTCCAAGTGGTCCCGGGCACCTCGGACCCCGATCGCCTAAAAAATTTTCGGGCCATCAAATAAGGCCTACAAAACCATAGTCACCGCCCCGCCATGATCGTTCCTCATTTTTTGTATTTTTCGGCCAAAAAAATTGAATTCCTCCTAATTCCCATATTTTCGTGTGCTAAAGCCCACGCCTTCCAAGTGGGCCGGGCACCCCAGATTCGGATCGTTTATGTCACACCCCGAACCTGGGGGCGAGACCGGCACTCGGTGTCTCATCTATCCTCGTGTACCAACTTGCGACTAAGGGACTCTGAACATATGATGTCATACTTTGGCCATGGCCACATTGCAAGACAATTGCGAATGCTGAATAAATATCAATATAAAACTGGTCCGACAAGGTCATCATAATTACTACAGCTGACAAACCAACCAAATATACATACAAGGCCTACAAGCCCAACATGCTGCACCAACTGACAGGATATGTCTACAAGCCTCTACTGGTGGATATACTGTGATCAGAACAGCTTCCCAACCTACTCATAACATATATACATTTATACACAATATGTACATAAAGCTCTAGACCCGGCAACTCCGGAAGGCAAGGAGCTTACCGATCAAGCTGAAGTCGGGCAACACTTAATGAGGAGGTATACCCGTCTATCTGTCTGAACCTGCACGCATGAAATGCAGCGCCCCCAGAAAAGGGACGTCAGTACGAAATAATGTACCGAGTATGTAAGGCACTATACTAAAAGCTGAAACTGAACTGATAATATAATAACTGAAAGCAACTGGAAGTCAATGATAATCTGAAGATATGCTTACCTGCTGATACTGACTCAACTCTCTCAATATAGTAAGTAAAATAGTTGTCCGGCCTTATAAGACTCGGTATATATATAACTGCTCTGCCGTAGTAGGCTCGCTCATAGGCACTCGGCCATACTAGGCTCTGTATCTCGGCTAACTGGGCTCGCTCATAGGCGCTCGGCCACAGTAGGCTCGGTATATAACTTACCATCTGATCAGAGGTTGCCCAATAGGGGCCTGCCCATCGATTATCGCTCGATGGTATTGAAAATACTATAATACTTTATATATATAAACTCTCTGCTCTCTTGACTTGAAAAAGGAAATATTCAAAGTAAATATTCAAATGAATATGAAGTCCCGATAAAGCGAATATTGTAACTTACAAAACTAGAAAAATATACGTAAATTTTGGGATATGAATATTTTTTTTATGCTTCGTTATCAAACTCGTGTAATTACGAGATCATGCCAAAATGAAGGAAGAGCTTAGCCTTAACATACCTGGAGTAGGAGAAAAAATCCGTATGATATTCTTGGAAAAGGTTGCACCGTACTCTTTTAGAGCCGCAAAATTTTACGTTGCTAATGTGCTAAAAAATCTTGTTGGTCGAAGAAATCATGTTGTATCTTTGTAGGAACTTCTGAGAAATTATATGGCTAATTCGCTAAAGCTCACGTTTTTGATTGTGCAAGAAGCAATAATATTGGTGGTAATGTAGACGGGATTCTTGGGCTTGGATGGAGTTATATTTCAATTGTTCATCAAATTGGTAAATCATTTTCATGTTATATTGGTATCACTACTGACCAAACATTGATTGTAGGAATTTGACTGTAAGAAGTTTTTTTTTGTTGAAAACTTGAAGAATGGCTTAACGTTTCTGATTGTATTGCATGTATACAAAATATAGGGAATGAAGTGAATGTGTAACTAACACATTATGCCACCTAATAATAAATGACTAAGAGTCATTTCTTTAGGATGTGGCTTGCTGCCACGTAATCCCCTTGTTGGGGAATTTTAAACTTTATCCAATAATCAATTAGGTAGTATCTCGTTATCCGATAATTAATTAATTAACCGCATAATTAAGAATTATCTCAAATTAATTTAAAATACTACTCACTTTTAACACACCTTATACACCTTACTATCATGGCCATGTGGTACCTTGTATGGTACTAGTCCATAAATACCGGGTATTTTGGCTCGGGACATATTTTATCCCCAAATGCCAAACTTTGACAAAATTCATTTTCTTCGATTCATTTACATTTTATCCTCCACGGCACTTACTTAATGTTCGTTATAAATAGCATAAATGCATGTAACATCAAGATAATCTCATTCCTCAGCTTCCATTAATTTATTTATGGCGTACTCTCACGTACGAAAATATGGGGTGTAACATCATTCCCCCCTTTTGGAACATTCGTCCTCGAATATTGACTAATGCACTTATCATTCTCATAACCCATAGCTCTTGCGAATACCTTTTTATTCTCCTTTCCATTTAGAAAACTGTTCTTTGAATAAATCTGAAGGCCAGGGCATTCCCCCCTTTTAATTCTCTTTCTCACACCATGACTTGTAGTTGGAATCCTTCTAATCTCGTAATTATTGCTACCTTCTATCATGCAGTCTGTACGACTCTGACCTTGTAAATTCACCTATGTGATTCTTTCCTTCGGCTTTTAGCCAATCTCTAGGCCTCACTTTATGAACATATACGGAACTAAAGATGTCCCTATGTTTATTTATAGGTATACCGAAGTCCTTCTCTCGGTACTTTGTCGAACTTACGACTATTGCTATATCTTGTTTCATAGCCCCGGTTATCCGTCCGTGTGACTTTACTGCATCTAGGTAGGTCATAATATCCCATAACACTTACTTCGATTTATCGTTACTGAGGCCTGCTACCAAACTCCATGTTATTCTCGTTGCTTATCTCATATGTATAAATCTAAGTCCTTTAATGCTTCCTCATTACTGTTCATCTCGTACTTTATGACTTTTGTCCATCCATTGTTGATTCACCTCAATATTGATCTATAATATACCACTGATAACTTGAAACTTCTTACGTAAAACCTTGCCACTAGGGCTTACATTGCATCGAGGAGTATTTGAAGTGATTTTCGTAATCGTATTTCATAGTATCTCGATGTGATTCGCCTTATAGGGGTATTCTGATCTCGTGTCGTTTGCGAAATATTTTCTCCTCCTCCCCTTTATTTTTCTTTCTTTAAATCATTATTCAGTTAAAAGCCCAATCGTTATCTTTCATCTGTCACAATTACACCTTTATTTCACTACTAGGGCAGCATTCCATCTCTTCTAAATGCTACTAGCCTTAGACTCCTTTGAGTTCATTCAGGCTATACTGAGCCTTCTATAACTTAGAGAACCCATCGGCTCTCATGTTTGCATGGGCTTAATCCCGAGAACTGACCCATTCTCGTCACTTTCTTACTCGCCCTTTCTCATGCTTACTCCTGTCATAAAACCTCGTCGCTTTACTATACTTTAGCTTGTGACCTCTACGTATCTATTTATACTATTCACAACCTTCCTTCAACTTGCTTGCACCATTGATTCCCTTATGTTATTCTGGAACATTAAGCGAGACATCACATCGTCTCTAACTCTTCTTTACTCTCTTGACTAGATCTCTCAGTAGTTAGAAACCAGAGGCTGGAAGGTACGCCACTGACGACACTACTATCATTCTTGGATATTGAATCCCAGTGCTTCTAGCCTTCTATCCGAAGCATGGACTATTCACGATCTTCTACCTTTGAGTATCTTGTACGTTGTTCACCTTTACCTTACTTTTCTTAAAATCTCACATCGTATCTTCTATTTATTTCATGACCTCCCTTTCATATAGGTATAATTCACGTCCATAACTTGAAGCTCTATTATAATACTTGCACCTCTAGTGCATACACAATCCGGTGGAAGTTTCGTACTTACTTCTTATGAGGCTGGTACTTTTCTAACCGGCTTTATCATAGGGCCATTTATAGAATATGGTTGTTGTACTATCCCTCTGGTACCTCTGGTATTAAAACTAATTCTGCGATGTTCTCAATAACGAGGTCTATGATTGTTTTAGGTCCAATAATCAGATTCCTGATTTACTTTGTTGATGTAACTCTATAGTTTCCTCCTCCTTCTAACCAGCCTTTATGTAGGCTTAAGCTATCTCTTGATTTGCGGCTCATGGTATTAGTTATTACTTTAGCCTTTCATGGACGCTCTGGAATATCCATGATACAATCTTCTAACAATTCAATCCTTTGTCTATAACCTGAGCTCAATTCTTTCTTTTAACCTATACCGGAGTCTTCTACGGCTGTATGAATGTCTATATATATGTTGCATGGATAATGCTCTAAAATCTTAAGTGCGTTCATAACGTAACTAACTCTAGATCATTGATCGAATAATTCCTTTTGTTCATTCTCAGCTTTCTTTAAGCGTAAGCTATTACCTTTCCTGGCCTTTATGTCCCCTTGTTGCGTGCATACTTAGCGTATCTTCATGCCCATGCATGTTGAATTTACATAAAACTCATATGATCTTGAATATCACTTCTAATTTTACTTCCCGTTCATTAGCCACAGTAGGTGCTATTTTCTTTTGGAGTGCATACAATATTGTTGTGAGACTGTTGTTATAAGACCATTTCCTCCTTAGGTCACCCAGCTTAGGTTAAATCGTCCTTCCTTACTTTCTCAGCCAGTCTTACATTGTAGTATTTAGGAAGGATTCTCTGACTCTTGTAAAGCTGTGAGCTAATTACACCGAATACTTAATGTCCTTTCTCTCCTATAATTATCCGTAGTTTACGCTCGTGTGCTTGTAGGGTTGCTTTTGAACTTAAATTTTGACTGTTTCTGGTGGCATCCTCTTTTATTTCCGTAACACTTATACGTCACCTACCCCAACTTCTATCTGAATATTTCTCAAGGGTTCCGAGGTCATATCTGCGAGACTGAATTCCCCATATTGGGTTTTACTATGTTTATCTTGCACGCTACCCCGTCTGTAACCCCATGTTTAGCAATAACTAGGCTCTTACTGAATCAACTACTGACTACTCATTGGCTCATTCTTATGTCAATATTCTGCGTAATCTTTCATGGGTCATTTCCTATATCTTAACTTACGTCCCGCACTGGCTCCTTATCTATCAATAACATCTCAGGCAGGAACCCTTACCTCCTCTCCTTGACGTCGTGTTTGCATAATATTCTGGAATCGTAGCGAATCTGCAGGACTTGAATAAGTGCAATCTTATCCCTTTCTCATTCTTATCATATTTGTTTCCTTTACCATTTCCATAGTTACTAGAACCACTTTATTCTAACCTAATCACATAACACCATATTCCCTCCTTTAGGGGAGCACTAAGATTTAGTGCTACGATGATCTACGTATAGATGTTTTACCCTCTCATCTTTGGCATCTTTTCATATCATCGATGATATTTACTCGCCTCGCGGTAATCCTTCAGTACCAAGGATAACGAAATTCTTCACTCGCGAGGGTGACACTTAGTGTAACTGGCACATATAACCCCTTAAGCTTAACTTTACTCAACTTGCTTGCTTTAGGGAAGCGTCTTTCTGAATGAATCTTCTTCGGTGGTCCATTCTATTATTGCCAGAATGTAATCTGAAATTCCCATGATGCTGACTATTATTAAATCACTTAGCCCCTAATTCATTTTTAGTTTATCTTGTTCACCAGCCCATACTGATTTCTATTACTCTGGGATTAACTCTCACTTATGGTAGTCGCGTTGGAGTCACGAACTTATTTCTCGAAATGAGGATGTGACTTTATGGCTTATACTCTTTTGTTGTCTCAAGACCTGGCTCCTCTCGTCTTTTCCTTAACTTGACTATATATCCTATAATACCATCATTTACCGTTGTCATCCATGCATCACATCTTACTCATAACGCTTCACTAACTCTCTTCTCATTTCCTGCTAACATTTCTGTCTATCACTTTATTTTGAAAAATTTCAACATTACATTCTTTTGCTTTTAGCTCCCCTTGCTCCATCTATTAGCTTTTCGGGTTGCCTAATATTCTTCCAGTGCCGATCTTTATAGTACTCATATCTAGCTGTACTATTTTTGAGTGTACCATCTGGGTGTCTCACAAGGAGATTTTGTTAGCACATTTGCAATATCCTTCAGAAATAACAACTAACGCAAACAATCCATCAAATATTTTGGGTTACTTTAACCCTAACTGGGTCCTGATATCACGTCCTTCTCTTGACTATATCTGTTGGCTCCCATGGAGCATAACTGAGACGGGTGTGGCCAATTCTATATACCTTTGTTACAATTGAAGGTAACTCAAAATGCTTATATTTCTCTGCTTGCATCGCAAATACTGACAAACTTCATTAACTGGGCACCTCGTACCCTTCTTCATCTAGTTTCTTTTATTTGTTGAAACTTGTATCTATCTTTTGAATCTCTCACTGCCTTCCACCATAGGAGTGGATAGATATTCTTGCCTTAAGGCTCCTTATAAAGAGGCTTTTACATCTTAGTACACACACGATCTACTGAAGACCTTACATTTCTCATCATAAGCATTATGAAAAATTGAATTCCTCTGACTCAACACTTCCACAGCTATATCTCTTACCGGCCGTCTTTTCTGAATGTAGGTATCATCGTATTATGAATAAGATAGAGTTAGGATATTGAGTTCTTACAATTGAGCTCTATCACACGATCTAGAGTAATAAGAAAGAGTGACAGTCCTAAATGCCCCGTAGCCTCCTGCTTATAAGTGTGGTGCACGACACACCCATAAACAAGACTCTACTAGACACGACTTGTAGACTCCCTAGGATAGAACTGCTCTGATACCACTTTTGTCACACCCCGAACCTGGGGGCGAGACCGGCACTCGGTGTCTCATCTATCCTCGTGTACCAACTTGCGACTAAGGGACTCTGAACATATGATGTCATACTTTGGCCATGGCCATATTGCAAGACAATTGCGAATGCTGAATAAATATCAATATAAAACTGGGCCGACAAGGTCATCATAATTACTATAGCTGACAAACCAACCAAATATACATACAAGGCCTACAAGCCCAACATGCTGCAATAACTAACAGGATATGTCTACAAGCCTCTACTGGTGGATATACTGTGAGCAGAACAGCTTCCCGACCTACTCATAACATATATACATTTATACACAATATGTACATAAAGCTCTAGACCCGGCAACTCCGGAAGGCATGGAGCTTACCGATCAAGCTGAACTCAGGCAACACTTAATGAGGAGGTATACCCGTCTGTCTGTCTGAACCTGCACGCATGAAATGCAGCGCCCCCAGAAAAGAGACGTCAGTACGAAATAATGTACCGAGTATGTAAGGCACTATACTAAAAGTTGAAACTGAACTGATAATATAATAACTGAAAGCAACTGGAAGTCAATGATAATCTGAAGATATGCTTACCTGCTGATACTGACTCAACTCTCTCAATATAGTAAGTAAAATAGGTGTCCGGCCTTATAAGACTCGGTATATATATAACTGCTCTGCCGTAGTAGGCTCGCTCATAGGCGCTCGGCCATACTAGGCTCTGTATCCCGGCTAACTGGGCTCGCTCATAGGCGCTCGGCCACAGTAGGCTCGGTATATAACTTACCATCTGATCACAGGTTGCCCAATAGGGGCCTGCCCATCGATTATAGCTCGATGGTAATGAAAATACTATAATACTTTATATATATAAACTCTCTGCTCTCTTGACTTGAAAAAGGAAATATTCAAAGTAAATATTCAAATGAATATGAAGTCCCGATAAAGCGAATATTGTAACTTACAAAACTAGAAAAATATACATAAATTTTGGGATATGAATATTTTCTTTATGCTTCGTTATCAAACTCGTGTAATTACGAGATCATGCCAAAATGAAGGAAGAGCTTAGCCTTAACATACCTGGAGTAGGGGAAAAAATCCGTATGATATTCTTGGAAAAGGTTGCACCGTACTCCTTTAGAGCCGCAAATTTTTACGTTGCTAATGTGCTAAAAAATCTTGTTGGTCGAAGAAATCATGTTGTATCTTTGTAGGAACTTGTAAGAAATTATATGGCTAATTCGCTAAAGCTCACGTTTTTGATTGTGCAAGAAGCAATAATATTGGTGGTAATGTAGACGGGATTCTTGGGCTTGGATGGAGTTATATTTCAATTGTTCATCAAATTGGTAAATCATTTTCATGTTATATTTGTATCACTACTGACCAAACATTGATTGTAGGAATTTGACTGTAAGAAGTTTTTTTTTGTTGAAAACTTGAAGAATGGCTTAACGTTTCTGATTGTATTGCATGTATACAAAATATAGGGAATGAAGTGAATGTGTAACTAACACATTATGCCACCTAATAATAAATGACTAAGAGTCATTTCTTTAGGATGTGGCTTGCTGCCACGTAATCCCCTTGTTGGGCAATTTTAAACTTTATCCAATAATCAATTAGGTAGTATCTCGTTACCCGATAATTAATTAATTAACCGCATAATTAAGAATTATCTCAAATTAATTTAAAATACTACTCACTTTTAACACACCTTATACACCTTACTATCATGGCCATGTGGTACCTTGTATGGTACTAGTCCATAAATACCGGGTATTTTGGCTCGGGACATATTTTATCCCCAAATGCCAAACTTTGACAAAATTCATTTTCTTCGATTCATTTACATTTTATCCTCCACGGCACTTACTTAATGTTCGTTATAAATAGCATAAATGCATGTAACATCAAGATAATCTCATTCCTCAGCTTCCATTAATTTATTTATGGCGTACTCTCACGTACGAAAATATGGGGTGTAACAGTTTAAAATTTTTCTGGTCCATTAAATACGACCTAGGGAACCATAGACTCTGCTCCACCATGATCGTTCCTCATTTTTTTTATTTTTCGGCCTAAAAACTCGAATTCCGCCCGATTCTCATATTTTCGTGTGCTATTATCCCACGCCTTCCAATAGGTCCCGGGACACCCTGACCCCAATCGCCTAAAAACTTTTCGGGCCATCAAATACGACCTAAGGAACCATAGTCACCGCCCCGCCATGACCTTTCCTCATTTTTTGCTTTTTACGGACAAAAAACTATAAGTCCGCCTGATTCCCATATTTTCGTGTGCTATAGCCCATTCCTTCCGAGTGGTCCCGGGCCCCCCAGACCTCGATCGCCTAAAATTTTTTTGGGCTATTAAATACGACCTAAGGAACCATAGTCACCGCCCCGCCATGATCGTTCCTCCTGTTTTGCCTTTTTCGGCCAAAAAATTAGAATTCTACCCGATTCCCATATTTTTGTGTGCCATAGCCCACGCCTTCCGAGGGAGCAAGTCCCCCCGGGCTCGGATCGCCTAAAAAAATTTCTGGCCATGAAATACGACCTAAGGAACCTTAGTCACCGCCCCACCATGATCGTTCCTCATTTTTTGCATTTTTCGGCCAAAAAACTAGAATTTCGCCCGATTACCATATTTTCGTGTGCTATAGCCCACGCCTTCCAAGTGGTCCCGGAACCCCCGGACCCCGGATCACCTAAAAATTTTCTGGGCCATCAAGTACGACCTATGGAACTATAGTCAACGCCCCTCCATGATTGTTCCTCATTTTTTGCATTTTTTGGCCAAAAAACTAGAATATCGCGCAATTGCCACATTTCCGTGAGCTAGCCCACGCCTTCCTAGTGGGCCGGATCCCCAGGACTCGGATCGCCTAAAATTTTTCCGGGCCATCAAATATTACCTAAGGAACCATAGTCACTGCCCCGTCATGATAGTTCCTCATTTTTTGCCTTTTTCGGCAAAAAAAACCTAGAATTCCGCGCAATTCCCATATTTTCGTGTGCTACAGCCCACACCTTCCGAGTGGGCCGGGTCCCCCAGACTCGGATCGCCTAAAATTTTTCCGGGCCATTAAATACGACCTAAGGAACCATAGTCACCGCCCCGCCATGATCGTTCCTCATTTTTTGTATTTTTCGGCCTAAAAACTAGAATTCCGCCTGATTCCCATATTTTCGTGTGATATAGCCCACGCCTTCCAAGTGGTCCCGGGACCCCCGGACCTCGGATCACCTAAAAATTTTCTGGGCCATCAAGTACGACCTATGGAACTATAGTCAACGCCCCTCCATGATTGTTCCTCATTTTTTGCGTTTTTCGGCCAAAAAACTAGAATATCGCGCAATTGCCTTATTTTCGTGAGCTAGCCCACGCCTTCCTAGTGGGCCGGGTCCCCGGGACTCGGATCGCCTAAAAATTTTTCGGGCCATTAAATACGACCTAAGGAAGCATAGTTACCACTCCGATATGATTGTTCCTCACTTTTCGCATGTTTCGGCCAAAAAACTAGAATTCCGCCCGATTCCCATATTTTCGTGTGCTAAAGCCCACGCCTACCAAGTGGTCCCGGGACCCCCGGACCCCAATCGCCTAAAATTCTTTAGGGTCATCAAATATTTCCAAAGGAACCATAGTCACCGCCCCGCCATTATAGTTCCTCATTTTTTGTTTTTTCCGGCCAAAAAACTAGAATTCCGCTCGATTCCCATATTTTCGTGTGCTATAGCCCATGCCTTCCCAATGGGTAGGGCCCCGCGGAGCCGGATCGTCTAAAATTTATCCGGTCCATCAAATACGACCTAATAAACCATAGTCACCGTCCCGCCATTATGGTTCCTCACTTATTGCATTTTTTCGTGTGATATAGCTCACGCCTTCCAAGTGGTCCCGGGACCTCCGAACCCCGATCTCCTAAAATTTTTATGGGATATCAACTATGACCTAAGGAAGCATAGTCACCGCTCCGCCATGATCGTTCCTCATTTTTTGTGTTTTTCGGCCAAAACCTAGAATTCCGTGCGATTCCCAAATTTGCGTGTGCTATAGCCCACGCATTCCCAATAGGTAGGGCCCCACGGAGCCGGATCGCCTAAAATTTTTCTGGGCCATCAAATACGACCTAAGGAATAATAGTCACCGCCCCGTCATGACTATTCCTTATTTTTTGCATTTTTCGGCGAAAAAACTAGAATTTCACCCGATTCCCATATTTTCGTGTGCTATAGCTCACGCCTTCCAATTGGTCCTGGGAACCTAGAACCTCGATCTCCTAGAATATTTACGGGACATCAAATAAGACCTAAGGAACAATAGTCACTGCCCCGCCATGATCGTTCCTCATTTTTTGTGTTTTTCGGCCAAAATATTAGAATTCCGCGTGATTCCCAAATTTTCGTGTGCGCCCACGCCTTCCGAGTCATCCCGGGCCCCCCTGACCCCGATCGCCTAAAAAAATTTTGGGCCATAAAATACGAGCTAAGGAACCACAGTCACCGCCCCGCCATGATCGTTCCTTATTTTTTGCGTTTTTCGTCCAAAAAAATTGAATTCCTCCCGATTCCCATATTTTCGTGTGTTATAGCCCACGCCTTCCAAGTGGGCCGGGCACCCCAGACTCGGGTCGCCTAAAATTTTTTCGGGCCATTAAATACGACCTAAGGAACCATAGTCACCGCGCCGCCATGATCGTTCCTCACCTTTTGCATGTTTCCGCCAAAAAACTAGAATTCCGCCCGATTCCCATATTTGCGTGTGCTATAGCCCATGCCTTCCCAATGGGTAGGGCCCCATGGAGCAAGATCGTCAAAAATTTTTCCGGGCCATCACATATGACCTAAGGAACCATAGTCACCGCCCCTCCATGACCTTTCCTCATTTTTTGCATTTTACGGACAAAAAACTGGAATTCCGCCTGATTCCCATATTTTAATGTGCTATAGCCCACGCCTTCCAAGTGATCCAGGGACCCCGGACAACGATCGCCTACAATTTTTCCGGGTCATCAAATACGACCTAACAAACCATAGTAACTGCCCCGACATAATCATTCCTCATGTTTTGCGTTTTTTGGCCAAAAAACTAGAATTCCGCGCGATTCCCATGTTTTCGTGTGCGATTGCCTACGCCTTCCCAATGGGTAGGGCCCCACGGAGCCGGATCGCCTAAAATTTTTCCGGGCAATGAAATACGACCTAAGGAACCATAGTCACCGCCCGCCATGACCTTTCCTCATTTTTTGCATTTTACGGACAAAAAACTAGAATTTCACTAGATTCCCATATTTTCGTGTGCTATAGCCCACGCCTTCCCAATGTGTAGGGCCCCACGGAGCTGGATCGCCTAAAATTTTTTTGGCCCATGAAATACGACCTAAGGAACCATAGTTATCGCCCCGCCATGACCTTTCCTCATTTTTTGCATTTTACAGACAAAAAACTAGAATTCCGTCCGATTCCCATATTTTCATGTGATATAGCCCACGCCTTCCGAGTGGTCCCGGGCCCCCCAAACCCCGATCACCTAAAAGGCTTTCGGGCCATCAAATACGACCTAAGGAACCATAGTCACCGCCCCGCCATGATCGTTCCTCATTTTTTTGCGTTTTTCAGCCGAAAATCTAGAATTCCGCCCGATTCCCATATTATCGTGTGCTAAAGACCACGCCTACCAAGTGGTCCCGGGACCTCCGGACACCAATCGCCTAAAATTCTTTAGGGTCATCAAATATGTCCTAAGGAACCATAGTCACCGCCCCGCCATGATAGTTCCTCATTTTTGTTTTTTCCGGCCAAAAAACTAGACTTCCGCTCGATTCCCATATTTTCGTATGCTATAGCCCACGCCTTCCCAATGGGTAGGGCCCCGCGGAGCCGCATTGTCTAAAATTTATCCGGTCCTACAAATACGACCTAAGGAACCATAGTCACCGTCCCACCATTATCGTTCCTCATTTATTGCATTTTTTGGCCTTAAAACTAGAATTCCGCCCGATTCCCATATTTTCTTGTGCTAGAGCTCACGCCTTCCAAGGAGTCCCGAGGCCACCAATGCCCGATCTACTAAAATTTTTACGGGATATCAAATACGAACTAAGGAACCATAGTCACCGCTCTGCCATGATCGTTCCTCATTTTTTGTGTTTTTCGGCCAAAACCTAGAATTCCGCGCGATTCCCAAATTTGCGTGTGCTATAGCCCACGCCTTCCCAATAGGTAGAGCCCCACGGAGCCGGATCGCCTAAAATTTTTCTG
Source organism: Nicotiana tomentosiformis (assembly GCF_000390325.3). Taxonomy (NCBI): domain Eukaryota; kingdom Viridiplantae; phylum Streptophyta; class Magnoliopsida; order Solanales; family Solanaceae; genus Nicotiana; species Nicotiana tomentosiformis. Next base: position 62,845,154 of record NC_090812.1, read on the forward strand.
GGCCATCAAACACGACCTAAGGAACCATAGTCACCGCCCTGTCATGACTATTCCTTATTTTTTGCATTTTACGGCGAAAAAACTAGAATTTCGCCCGATTCCTATATTTTCGTGTGCAATAGCTCACGCCTTCCAAGTGGTCCAGGGACCCCAGAACCACGATCTCCTAAAATATTTCCGGGACATCAAATAAGACCTAAGGAACATAGTCACTGCCCCGCCATGATCGTTCCTCATTTTTTGTGTTTTTCGGCCAAAACATTAGAATTCCGCGTGATTCCCAAATTTTTGTGTGCGCCCACGCCTTCCGAGTGGTCCCGGGACCCCCGGACCTCGGATCACCTAAAAAATTTTCGGGCCATAAAATACGACCTAAGGAACCACAGTCACCGCCCCGCCATGATCGTTCCTCATTTTTTGCGTTTTTCGTCCAAAAAAATTGAATTCCTCCCGATTCCCATATTTTCGTGTGTTATAGCCCACGCCTTCCAAGTGGGCCGGGCACCCCGGACTCGAATCGCCTAAATTTTTCCGGGCTATTAAATACGACCTAAGGAACCATAGTCACCTCCCCGCCATGATCGTTCCTCACTTTTTGCATGTTTCGGCCAAAAAACTAGAATTCCACCCGATTCCCATATTTGCGTGTGCTATAGCCAATGCCTTCTCAATGGGTAGGGCCCCACGGAGCAAGATCGTCTAAAATTTTTCCGGGCCATCAAATATGACCTAAGGAACCATAGTCACTGCCCCGCCATGACCTTTCCTCATTTTTTGCATTTTACGGACAAAAAACTAGAATTCCGCCCGATTCCCATATTTTAGTGTGCTATAGCCCACGCCTTCCAAGTGATCCAGGGACCCCCGCACAACGATCGCCTAAAATTTTTCCGGGTCATCAAATATGACCTAACAAACCATATTAACTGCCCCACCATAATCATTCCTCATTGTTTGCGTTTTTTGGCCAAAAAACTAGAATTTTGCACGATTTCCATATTTTCGTGTGCTATAGCCCACGCCTTCCCAATGGGTAGGGCCCCACGGAGCCGGATCGCCTAAGGAACCACAGTCACCGCCCCGCCATGATCGTTCCTCATTTTTTGCGTTTTTCGTCCAAAAAAATTGAATTCCTCCCGATTCCCATATTTTCGTGTGTTATAGCCCACGCCTTCCAAGTGGGCCGGACACCCCGGACTCGGATCGCCTAAAAATTTTCCGGGCCATTAAATACGACCTAAGGAACCATAGTCACCTCCCCGCCATGATCGTTCCTCACTTTTTGCATGTTTCGGCCAAAAAACTAGAATTCCGCCCGATTCCCATATTTGCGTGTGCTATAGCCCATTCCTTCCCAATGGGTAGGGCCCCACGGAGCAAGATGGTCTAAAATTTTTTCGGGCCATCAAATATGACCTAAGGAACCACAGTCACCGCCCTGCCATGACCTTTCCTCATTTTTTGCATTTTACGGACAAAAAACTAGAATTCCGCCCGATTCCCATATTTTAGTGTGCTATAGCCCACGCCTTCCAAGTGATCCAGGGACCCCCGGACAACGATCGCCTAAAATATTTTCGAGTCATCAAATACGACCTAACAAACCATAGTAACTGCCCCGCCATGATCATTACTCATTTTATGCGTTTTTTGGCCAAAAAACTAGAATTCTGCGCGATTCCCATATTTTCGTGTGCTATAATAGCCCACGCCTTCCCAATGGGTAGGGCCCTGCGGAGCCGGATCGTCTAAAATTTTTCCGGTCCATCAAATACGACCTAAGGAACCATAGTCACCGTCCCGCCATTATCGTTCCTCACTTATTGCGTTTTTTGGCCTTAAAACTAAAATTTCGCCCGATTCCCATATTTTCTTGTGCTAGAGCTCACGCCTTCCAAGAGGTCCCAGGACCTCCGAACCCCGATCTCCTAAAATTTTTACGGGATATCAAATATGATCTAAGGAACCATAGTCACCGCTCCGCCATGATCGTTCCTCATTTTTTGTGTTTTTCGGCCAAAACCTAGAATTTCGCGCGATTCCCAAATTTGCGTGTGCTATAGCCCACGCCTTCCCAATAGGTAGGGCTCCACGGAGCCGGATTGCCTAAAATTTTTCTAGGCCATCAAATACGACCTAAGGAACCATAGACACCGCCCCGTCATGACTATTCCTTATTTTTTGCATTTTACGGCGAAAAAGCTAGAATTTCGCCCGATTCCCATATTTTCGTGTACTATAGCTCAAGCCTTCAAAGTGGTCCTGGGACCCCAGAACCACGATCTCCAAAAATATTTTCGGGACATCAAATAAGACCTAAGGAACAATAGTCACTGCCCCGCCATGATCGTTCCTCTTTTTTTGTGTTTTTCGGCCAAAATATTAGAATTCCGCGTGATTCCCAAATTTTCGTGTGCGCCCACGCCTTCCGAGTGGTCCCGGGACCCCCGGACCTCGGATCACCTAAAAAATTTTCGGGTCATAAAATACGACCTAAGGAACCACAGTCACCACCCCTCCATGATCGTTCCACATTTTTTGCGTTTTTCATCCAAAAAAATTGAATTCCTCCCGATTCCCATATTTTCGTGTGTTATAGCCCACGCCTTCCAAGTGGGCCGGGCACCCTGGACTCGAATCGCCTAAATTTTTCCGGGCCATTAAATACGACCTAAGGAATCATAGTCACCTCCCCGCCATGATCGTTCCTCACTTTTTGCATGTTTCGGCCAAAATACTAGAATTCTACCCGATTCCCATATTTGCGTGTGCTATAGCCAATGCCTTCTCAATGGGTAGGGCCCCACGGAGCAAGATCGTCTAAAATTTTTCCGGGCCATCAAATATGACCTAAGGAACCATAGTCACCGCCCCGCCATGACCTTTCCTCATTTTTTGCATTTTACGGACAAAAAACTAGAATTCCGCCCGATTCCCATATTTTAGTGTGCTATAGCCCACGCCTTCCAAGTGATCCAGGGACCCCCGCACAACGATCGCCTAAAATTTTTCCGGGTCATCAAATACGACCTAACAAACCATATTAACTGCTCCACCATAATCATTCCTCATTGTTTGCGTTTTTTGGCCAAAAAACTAGAATTTTGCGCGATTCCCATATTTTCGTGTGCTATAGCCCACGCCTTCCCAATGGGTAGGGCCCTACGGAGCCGGATCGCCTAAAATTTTTCCGGGCCATGAAATACGACCTAAGGAACCATAGTCACCAACCCGCCATGACCTTTCCTCATTTTTTGCATTTTACGGACAAAAAACTAGAATTTCACAAGATTCCCATATTTTCGTGTGCTATAGCCCACGCCTTCCCAATGGGTAGGGCCCCACGGAGCCGGATCGCCTAAAATTTTTCCGGGCCATCAAATACGACCTAAGGAACCATAGTTACCGCCCCGCCATGACCTTTCCTCATTTTTTGCATTTTACAGACAAAAAACTAGAATTTCGCCTAATTTAAATAATTTCATGTGATATAGCCCACGCCTTCCGAGTGGTCCCGGGCCCCCCAAACCCCGATCATCTAAAAGGTTTTCGGGCCATCAAATACGACCTAAGGAACCATAGTCACCGCCCCGCCATGATCGTTCCTCATTTTTTGCGTTTTTCGGCAGAAAAACTAGAATTTCGCCCTCTCTCAAATTTTCGTGTGCTATAGCCCACGCCTTCCAAGTGGTCCCGGTCACCTCAGGCCCCGATCGCCTAAAAAATTTTCGGGCCATCAAATAAGACCTACGAAATGATAGTCACCGCCCCTCCATGATCGTTCGTCATTTTTTGCATTTTTCGGTTAAAAAAATTGAATTCCTCCCAATTCCCATATTTTCGTGTGCTAAAGCCCACGCCTTCCAAGTGGGCCGGGCACCCCAGATTCGGATCGTTTAAATTTTTTTTGGGCCATTAAATACGACCTAGGGAACCATAGACTCTGCTCCACCATGATCGTTCCTCATTCTTTTCATTTTTCGGCCTAAAAACTAGAATTCCGCCTGATTCCCATATTTTCGTGTGCTATAAGCCCACGCCTTCCAATAGGTCCCGGGACACCCTGACCCCAATGGCCTAAAAAGTTTTCCGGGCCATTAAATACGACCTAAGGAACCATAGTCACCGCCTCGCCATGATCGTTCCTCATGTTTTGCCTTTTTCGGCCAAAAAATTAGAATTCCGCCCGATTCCCATATTTTTGTGTGCCATAGCCCACGCCTTCCGAGGGAGCCGGTCCCCCCGGACTCGGATCGCCTAAAAAATTTTCTGGCAATGAAATACGACCTAAGGAACCTTAGTCACTGCCCCACCATGATCGTTCCTCATTTTTTGCATTTTTCGGCCAAAAAACTAGAATTTCGCCCGATTCCCATATTTTCGTGTGTTATAGCCCACGCCTTCCAAGTGGTCCCGGAACCCCCGGACCCCGGATCACCTAAAATTTTTCGGGCCATCAAATATGACCTAAGGAACCATAGTCACTGCCCCGTCATGATAGTTCCTCATTTTTTGCCTTTTTCGGCCAAAGAAAACTAGAATTACGTGCAATTCCCATATTTTCGTGTGCTACAGCCCACACCTTCCGAGTGGGCCGGGTCCCCTAGACTCGGATCACCTAAAATTTTTCCGGGCCATTAAATACGACCTAAGGAACCATAGTCACCGCCCCGCCATGATCGTTCCTCATTTTTTGCATTTTTCGGCCTAAAAACTAGAATTCCGCCTGATTCCCATATTTTCGTGTGATATAGCCCACGCCTTCCAAGTGGTCCCGGGACCCCCGGACCTCGGATCACCTAAAATGTTTCTGGGCCATCAAGTATGAACTATGGAACCATAGTCAACGCCCCTCCATGATTGTTCCTCATTTTTTGCGTTTATCGGCTAAAAAACTAGAATATCGCGCAATTGCCATATTTTCGTGAGCTACAGCCCACGCCTTCCGAGTGGGCCGGGTCCCCCGGACTCGGATCGCCTAAAATTTTTCCGGGCCATTAAATACGACCTAAGGAAGCATTGTCACCGCCCCGACATGATAGTTCCTCACTTTCCGCAAGTTTCGGCCAAAAAGCTAGAATTCCGCCCGATTCCCATATTTTTGTGTGCTAAAGCCCACGCCTACCAAGTGGTCTCGGGACCCCCGGACCCCAATCGCCTAAAATTCTTTAGGGTCATCAAATATGTCCTAAGGAACCATAGTCACCTCCCCGCCATGATAGTTCCTCATTTATTGTTTTTTCCGGCCAAAAAACTAGAATTTCGCTCGATTCCCATATTTTCGTGTGCTATAGCCCACGCCTTCCCAATGGGTAGGGCCCCGCGGAGCCGGATCGTCTAAAATTTATCCGGTCCATCAAATACGACCTAAGGAACCATAGTCACCGTCCCGCCATTATCGTTCCTCACTTATTGCATTTTTTGGCCTCAAAACTAGAATTCCGCCCGATTTTCATATTTTCTTGTGCTAGAGCTCACGCCTTCCAAGTGGTCCCGGGACCTCCGAACCCCGATCTCCTAAAATTTTTACGGGATATCAAATACGATCTAAGGAACCATAGTCACCGCTCCGCCATGATCGTTCCTCATTTTTTGAGTTTTTCGGCCAAAACCTAGAATTCCGCGCGATTCCCAAATTTGCGTGTGCTATAGCCCACGCCTTCCCAATAGGTAGGGCCCCACGGAGCCGGATCGCCTAAAATATTTCTGGGCCATCAAATACGACCTAAGGAACCATAGTCACCGCCCCGTCATGACTATTCCTTATTTTTTGCATTTTACGGCAAAAAAACTAGAATTTCGCCCGATTCCCATATTTTCGTGTGCTATAGCTCACGCCTTCCAAGTGGTCCTGGGACCCCAGAACCACGATCTCCTAAAATATTTCCGGGACATCAAATAAGACCTAAGGAACAATAGTCACTGCCCCCCCATGATCGTTCCTCATTTTTTGTGTTTTTCGGCCAAAACATTAGAATTCCGCGTGATTCCCAAATTTTCGTGTGCGCCCACTCCTTCCGAGTGGTCCCGGGCCCCCCTGACCCCGATCGCCTAAAATTTTTTCGGGCCATAAAATACAACCTAAGGAACCACAGTCACCGCCCCGCCATGATCGTTCCTCACTTTTTGCATGTTTCGTCCAAAAAATTGAATTCCTCCCGATTCCCATATTTTCGTGTGTTATAGCCTACGCCTTCCAAGTGGGCCGGGCATCCCGGACTCGGATCGCCTAAAATTAATCCGGGCCATTAAATACGACCTAAGGAACCATAGTCACCACCCCGCCATGATCGTTCCTCACTTTTTGCATGTTTCGGCAAAAAAACTAGAATTCCGCCCGATTCCCATATTTGCATGTGCTATAGCCCACGCCTTCCCAATGGGTAGGGCCCCACGGAGCCGGATCGCCTAAAATTTTTCCAGGCCATGAAATACAACCTAAGGAACCATACTCACCGCCCCGCCATGACCTTTCCTCATTTTTTGCATTTTACGGACAAAAAACTAGAATTTCACAAGATTCCCATATTTTCGTGTGCTATAGCCCACGCCTTCCCAATGGGTAAGGCCCCACGGAGCCGGATCGCCTAAATTTTTTTCGGGCCAACAAATACGACCTAAGGAACCATAGTTACCGCCCCACCATGACCTTTCCTCATTTTTTTCATTTTACAGACAAAAAACTAGAATTCCGCCTAATTCAAATATTTTCGTGTGATATAACCCACGCCTTCCGAATGGTCCCGGGCCCCCCAAACCCCGATCACCTAAAAGTTTTTCGGGCCATCAAATACGACCTAAGGAACCATAGTCACCGCCCCGCCATGATCGTTCCTCATTTTTTGCATTTTTCGGCCGAAAAACTAGAATTTCGCCCAGTCTCATATTTTCGTGTGCTATAGCCCACGCCTTCCAAGTGGTCCCGGTCACCTCAGGCCCTGATCGCCTAAAAAGTTTTTGGGCCAGCAAATAAGACCTACGAAACGATAGTCACCGCCCCGCCATGATCGTTCCTCATGTTTTGCATTTTTCGGCCAAAAAAATTGAATTCCTCCCAATTCCTATATTTTTGTGTGCTAAAGCCCACGCCTTCCAAGTGGGCCGGGCACCCCAGATTCGGATAGTTTAAAATTTTTTTGTGCCATTAAATACGACCTAGGGAACCATAGACTCTGCTCCACCATGATCGTTCCTCATTTTTTTCATTTTTCGGCCTAAAAACTAGAATTCCGCCTGATTCCCATATTTTCGTGTGCTATAAGCCCACGCCTTCCAATAGGTCCCGGGACACCCTGACCCCAATCGCCTAAAACATTTTCGGGCCATCAAATACGACCTAAGGAACCATAGTCACCGCCCCGCCATGACCTTTCCTCATTTTTTGCTTTTTACGGACAAAAAACTATAAGTCCGCCTGATTCCCATATTTTCGTGTGCTATAGCCCATGCCTTCCGAGTGGTCCCGGGCCCCCCCAGACCCGATCGTCTAAAATTTTTTTGGGCCATTAAATACGACCTAAGGAACCATAGTCACGCCTCGCCATGATCGTTCCTCATGTTTTTCCTTTTTCGGCCAAAAAATTAGAATTCCGCCCGATTCCCATATTTTTGTGTGCCATAGCCCACGCCTTCCGAGGGAGCCGGTCCCCCCGGACTCGGATCGCCTAAAAAATTTTCTGGCCATGAAATACGACCTAAGGAGCCATAGTCACCGCCCTGCCATGATTGTTCCTCATTTTTTGCATTTTTCGGCCTAAAAACTAGAATTCCGCCTGATTCCCATATTTTCGTGTGATATAGCCCACGCCTTCCAAGTGGTCCCGGGACACCCGGAGCTCGGATCACCTAAAAATTTTCTGGGCCATCAAGTATGACCTATAGAACCATAGTCAACGCCCCTCCATGATTGTTCCTCATGTTTTGCGTTTTTCGGCCAAAAAACTAGAATATCGCGCAATTGCCATATTTTCGTGAGCTACAGCCCACGCCTTCCGAGTGGGCCGGGTCCCCCGGACTCGGATCGCCTAAAATTTTTCCTGGCCATTAAATATGATCTAAGGAAGCATAGTCATCGCCCCGACATGATTGTTCCTCACTTTTCGCATGTTTCGGCCAAAAAGCTAGAATCTCGCCCGATTCCCATATTTTCGTGTGCTAAAGCCCACGCCTACCAAGTGGTCCCGGGACCCCCGGACCCCAATCGCCTAAAACTCTTTAGGGTCATCAAATATGTCCTAAGGAACCATAGTCACCACCCCGCCATGATAGTTCCTCATTTTTTGTTTTTTCCGGCCAAAAAACTAGACTTCCGCTCGATTCCCATATTTTCGTGAGCTATAGCCCACGCCTTCCTAATGGGTAGGGCCCCACGGAGCCGGATCGTCTAAAATTTATCCGGTCCATCAAATACGACCTAAGGAACCATAGTCACCGCCCCGCCATTATCGTTCCTCATTTATTGCATTTTTTGGCCTTAAAACTAGAATTCCGCCCGATTCCCATATTTTCTTGTGCTAGAGCTCACGCCTTCCAAGTGGTCCCGGGACCTCCGAACCCCGATCTCCTAAAATTTTTACGGGATATCAAATACGACCTAAGGAACCATAGTCACCGCTCCGCCATGATCGTTCCTCATTTTTTGTGTTTTTCGGCCAAAACCTAGAATTCCGCGCGATTCCCAAATTTGCGTGTGCTATAGGCCACGCCTTCCAAATAGGTAGGGCCCCACGGAGCCGGATCGCCTAAAATTTTTCTGGGCCATCAAATACGACCTAAGGAACCATAGTCACCGCCCCGTCATGACTATTCCTTATTTTTTGCATTTTACGGCAAAAAAACTAGAATTTTGCCCGATTCCCATATTTTCGTGTGCTATAGCTCACGCCTTCCAAGTGGTCCTGGGACCCCAGAACCACGATCTCCTAAAATATTTCCGGGACATCAAATAAGACCTAAGGAACAATAGTCACTGCCCCGCCATGATCGTTCCTCATTTTTTGTGTTTTTCGGCCAAAACAATAGAATTCCGCGTGATTCCCAAATTTTCGTGTGCGCCCACGCCTTCCGAGTGGTCCCGGGCCCCCCTAACCCCGATCGCCTAAAAATTTTTCGGGCCATAAAATACGACCTAAGGAACCACAGTCACCGCCCCGCCATGATCGTTCCTCATTTTTTGCGTTTTTTGTCCAAAAAAATTGAATTCCTCCCGATTCCCATATTTTCGTGTGTTATAGCCCACGCCTTCCAAGTGGGCCGGGCACCCCGGACTCGGATCGCCTAAAATTTTTCCGGGCTATTAAATACGACCTAAGGAACCATAGTCACCGCCCCACCATGATCGTTCCTCACTTTTTGCATGTTTCGGCAAAAAAACTAGAATTCCGCCCGATTCCCATATTTGCGTGTGCTATAGCCCATGCCTTCCCAATGGGTAGGGCCCCACGGAGCAATATCGTCTAAAATTTTTCCGGGTCATCAAATATGACCTAAGGAACCATAGTCACCGCCCCGCCATGACCTTTCCTCATTTTTTGCATTTTACGGACAAAAAACTAGAATTCCGCCCGATTCCCATATTTTAGTGTGCTATAGCCCACGCCTTCCAAGTGATCCAGGGACCCCCGGACAACGATCACCTAAAATTTTTCCGGGTCATCAAATACGACCTAACAAACCATAGTAACAGCCCCGCCATAATCATTCCTCATTTTTTGCATTTTTTGGCCAAACAACTAGAATTCCGCACGATTCCCATATTTTTATGTGCTATAGCCCACGCCTTCCCTATGGGTAGGGCCCTACGGAGCCGGATCGCATAAAATTTTTCCGGGCCATGAAATACGACCTAAGGAACCATAGTCACCGCCCCGCCATGACCTTTCCTCATTTTTTGCATTATACGGACAAAAAACTAGAATTTCACAAGATTCCCATATTTTCGTGTGCTATAGCCCACGCCTTCCCAATGGGTAGGGGCCCACGGAGCCGGATCTCCTAAAAATTTTTCGGGCCGTCAAATACGAACTAATGAACCATAGTTACTGCCCCGCCATGACCTTTCCTCATTTTTTGCATTTTACAGACAAAAAACTAGAATTCCGTCCGATTCCCATATTTTCGTGTGATATAGCCCACGCCTTCCGAGTGGTTCCGAGCCCCCCAAACCCCGATCACCTAAAAGGTTTTCGGGCCATCAAATACGACCTAAGGAACCATAGTCACCGCCCCGCCATGATCGTTCCTCATTTTTTGCGTTTTTCAGCCCAAAAACTAGAATTCCGCGCGATTTCCATATTTTCGTGTGCTTTAGCCCACGCCTTCAAAGGGTCCCGGGAACCCCGAACCCCGATCGTCTAAAAATTTTCCGGGCCATCAAATACGACCTAAGGAACCATAGTAACCACCCCGCCATGATCGTTCCTCATTTTTTGCATTTTTCGGCCAAACAACTAGAATTTCGCCCGATTCCCATATTTTCGTGTGCTATACCCACGCATTCCTAGTGGTCCCAAGAGCCGCGGACCCCGATCGCCTAAAATATTTCCGGACTATCAAATAAGACCTAAGGAACCATAGTCACCGCCCAGCCATGATCGTTCCTAGTTTTTTCCGTTTTTCGGCCAAAAAACTAGAATTCCGCGCGATTCCCATATTTTCGTGTCCTATAGCCCACGCCTTCCAAGTGAACCCGAGAACTCCAGACCCCTCTCGCCTAAAAATTTTTCGGACTATCAAATACGACCTAAGGACCCATAGTCACCGCCCAGCCATGATCATTCCTCATTTGTTGCGTTTTTGGTCCAAAACACTAGAATTCCGCCCGATTACAATATTTTTGTGTGCTATTGCCCACCCTTCCAAGTGGTTCTGGGACCCCCGGACCCCGATCGCCTAAATTTTTTCCGGGCCATCAAATACGACCCAAGGAACCATAGTAACCGCCCCGCGATCATCGTTTCTCATTTTTTGCATTTTTCGGCCAAAAAACTAGAATTACGCCCGATTCCCATATTTTCGTGTGCTATACCCACGCCTTCCAAGTGGTCCGGGGAGCCGCGGACCCCGATCGCCTAAAATTTTTCAGGACTATCAAATACGACCTAAGGTACCATAGTCACCGCCCCACCATGATCGTTCCAAATGCTTTGCATATTTCAGCCAAAAAACTAGAACTCCGCGCGATTTGCATATTTTCGTGTGATATAGCTTACGCCTTCCGAGTGGTCCCAAGAGCCGCGGACCTCGATTGCCTAAAATTTTTCCGGACAATCAAATATGACCTAAGGAACCATAGTATCCGCCCCGCCATGATCGTTCCTTATTTTTTGTGTTATCGGCCAAAAAACTAGAATTCCGCTCGATTACCATATTTTTATGTGCTATTGCCCACGCCTTCCGAGTGGGCCGGGCCGCCGGACTCGGATCGCCTAAAAAAATTTCGGACCATCAATTAAGACCTAAGGAACCATAGTCACCGCCTCGCCATGATCGTTCCTCATTTTTTGCATTTTTTGGCCAAAACACTAGAATTCCGCCCGATTCCCATATTTTTGTGTGCTATTGCCCACGCCTTCCGAGTGGGTTGGGCCCCCCGGAGCCGGATCGCCTAAAAATTTTCCGGACTATCAAATACGATCTAAGGAACCATAGTCACCGCCCCGCCATAATCGTTCCTAGTCTTTTGCATTTTTCAGCCAAAAAACTAGAATTCCGCGCGATTTCCATATTTTCGTGTGCTTTAGCCCACGACTTCCAAGGGGTCCCGGGAACCCCGAACCCCGATCGCCTAAAACTTTTCCGGGCCATCAAATACGACCTAAGGAACCATAGTAACCACCCCTCCATGAACGTTCCTCATATTTTGCGTTTTTCGGCCAAACATCTAGAATTCCGCGCGATTCCCATATTTTTATGTGTTATCGCCCACGCCTTCTGAGTGGTCCCGGGACCTCCTGACCCCTATCGCCTAAAATTTTTCCGGACTATCAAATACGACCTAAGGAACCATAGTATCCGCCCCGCCATGATCGTTCCTCATTTTTTGCGTTTTTCGGCCAAACAACTAGAATTCCGCGCGATTCCCATATTTTTGTGTGTTATAGCCCACGCCTTCCGAGTGGTCCCGGGACCTCCGGACCCCTATCGCCTAATATTTTTCTGGACTATCAAATAAGACCAAAGGAACCATAGTCACCGCCCTGCCAAGATCTTTCCACATTTTTTTCATGTTAATGAAAAAGACCTAGAATTTCGCCCGATTCCCATATTTTCATGTGCTATACCCATGCATTCCGAGTGGTCCCAAGAGCCGCGGACCCCGATCGCCTAAAATTTTTCCGGGCAATCAAATACGACCTAAGGAACCATATTATCTGCCCAGCCATGATCGTTCCTTATTTTTTGCGTTTTTCGGCCAAACAACTAGAATTCCGCGCGATTCCCATATTTTTGTGTGTTATAGCCCACGCCTTCCGAGGGGTCCCGGGACCTCCTGACCCCGATCGCCTAAAAATTTTCCGGACTATCAAATACGACCTAAGGAACCATAGTATCCGCCCCGCCATGATCGTTCCTCATTTTTTGTGTCTTTCGGCCAAAAAACTAGAATTTCGCCCGATTCCCATATTTTCGTGTGCTATACCCACGCATTCCGAGTGGTCCCAAGAGATGCGGACCCCGATAGCCAAACTAAAATTTTGCTTGATTCCCTTATTTTCGTGTGCTATAGCCCACGCCTTCCCAGTGGGTAGGGCCCCCCGGAACCGGATCGCCTAAAATTTTTCTGGACCATCCAATACGACCTAAGGAACAATAGTCAACGCCCCGCCACGACCTTTACACATTGTTTGCATTTTAAGGCCAAAAAACAAGAATACCGCGTGATTCTCATATTTTCGTGTGCTATAGCACACGCCTTCCAAGTGGTCCTGGGACCCTCGGACCCTGATCGCCTAAAATTTTTCCGGGACATCAAATACGACCTAAGGAGCCATAGTCCCCACCCCGCTTTGATCGTTACTCAATATTTGCGTTTTTCGGCCAAAACAATAGAATTTCGCTTGATTCCCATATTTTCGTGTGCTATAGCCCACGCCTTCCAAGTGGTCCCGGGACCCCCAAACCCTTATCGCCTAAAAATATTTTGGGCCATCAAATACGACCTAAGGAACCATAGTCACCGCCATGATCATTCGTCATTTTTTTGCGTTTTTCGGCCAAAAAACTAGAATTCCGCCCGATTCTCATATTTTCGTGTGCTATAGCCAACGCCTTCCCAATGGATAGGGCCCCCCGGAGACGGATCGCCTAAAAATTTTCCAGGCCATCAAATACGACCTAAGGAACCATAGTCACCACCTCGCCATGACCTTTCCTCCTATTTTGCATTTTACGACCAAAAAAATTGAATTCTGCCCGATTCCCATATTTTCGTGTGCTATAGCCCACGCCTTCCCAGTGGGTAGGACCCCCAGGAACCGGATCGCCTAAAAATTTTCCGGGCCATCAAATATGACCTAAGGAACCATAGTCACCACCCCGCCATGATCGTTCCTCATTGTTTGCATTTTACAGCCAAAAAACTAGAATTCTGCCAGATTCTCATATTTTCGTGTACTATAGCCCACGCCTTCCAAGTGGTCCCGGGACCCCCGGACCCCGATCGCCTAAAGTTTTTTTGGGCTATCAAATACGATATAAGGAACCATAATCACCGTCCTATGATCGTTCCTCATTTTTTGCGCTTTTCGGCCAAAAACTAGAATTTCGCCTGACTCCCATATTTTCGTATGCTATAGCCCACGGCTTCCAATTGGTCCCGGGACCCCCGAACCCCAATCTCTTAAAGTTTTTCTGGGCCATTAAATACGGCCTAAGTAACATAGTTACCGCCCCACCATGATCGTTCCTCATTTTTGAGTTTTTCAACCAAAAAACTAGAATTTCGCTTGATTCCCATAATTTCGTGTGCTATAGCCCACGCCTTCCCAGTGGGTAGGGCCCCCCGAAACCGGATCGCCTAAAATTTTTCTGGACAATCCACTATGACCTAATGAACCATAATCAATGCCCGACCATGAACTTTCATCATGTTTTACGGCCAAAAAATAAGAATACCGCGTGATTCCCATATTTTCGTGTGGTATAGCCCACGCCTTCCGAGTGGGCCGGGCCCCCCGGACTCGGATCGCCTAAAATATTTTTGGGCCATCAAATATGACCTAAGGAACCATAGTCACCGCCCCGCCATGACCTTTCATCATGATTTGCATTTTACGGCCAAAAAACTAGAATTCCGCCAGATTACAATATTTTTGTGAGCTATAGCCCACGCCTTCCGAGTAGGCCGGGACCCCGGAGCTGGATCGCCTAAATATTTCCGGACCATCATATACGACATAAGGAACCATAGTCACCACCCCGGCATGACCTTTCCTCATTTTTTGCATTTTACGGGCAAAAAACTAAAATTACGCCTTATTCCCATATTTTCTTGTGCTATAGCTCGCGCCTTCCAAATGGTCCCACGACCCCCGGTCCCCGATCGCTTAAAATTTTTCTAGGCCAACAAATAAGACATAAGGAACCATAGTCACCGCCCCGCTATGATAGTTCCTCTTGTTTTGCATTTTACGGCCAAAAAACTAGAATTCCGCCCGATTCTCATAATTTCTTGTGCTATAGCCCACGCCTTCCAAGTGGTCCAGGGACCCCTGGACGCCGGTCGCCTAAAATGTTTTCCAGGCCATCAAATACGACCTAAGGAACCATATTCACCGCACCTCCATAACATTTCTTCATTTTTTGCATTTTACGGCAGAAAAACTAGAATTCCGCCCGATTCCCATATTTTCGTGTGCCCACGCCTTCCAAGTGGTCTCGGGATCCTCGGACCCCGATCGCCTAAAATTTTTCCGGGCCATAAAATACGACCTAAAGAACCATAGTCACCACCCCGCCATGATCGTTCCTCATTTTTTTTGTTTTTCAGCCAAAAAACTAGAATTCCGCCTAATTCTCATATTTTCGTGTGCTATAGCCCACGCCTTCCAAGTGGTCCCGGGTCCCCCGGACCCCGATCACCTAAAGTTTTTCCTGGCAATCAAATATGACCTAAGGAACCATAGTCACCACCTAGCCATAATCGTTCCTCGCGATTCCTATATTTTCGTGTGCGCCCACGCCTTCCGAATGGGACGGGACCCCCGGACTCGGATCGCCCAAAGTTTTTCCGGGCCATTAAATACGACCTAAGGAACCATATTCACCGTCCCGCCGTGATCATTCCTCATGTTTTGCGGTTTTTGGCCAAAACACTAGAATTCCACCCGATTCTCATATTTTCGTGAGTTATAGCCCACGTCTTCCAAGCGGTACCGGGACCCTCAGACCCCGATCTCTTAAAAATTTTCCGGGCTATCAAATACGACCTAAGAAACCATAGTCACCGACCCGCCTTGATCGTTCCTCATATTTTGCGTTTTTCGGCCAAAAGACTAGGCTATCGATTGATTCCCATATTTTTGTGTGCTATAGCACACGCCTTCCTAGTGGGTAGGGGCCTCGGGGTCGGATCGCCTAAAACTTTTCCGGAAAATAAAATACGACTTAAGGAACCATAGTCACTGCCCTGCCATGACCTTTCCTCATTTTTTGTATTTTACGGCCAAAAAACTAAAATTCTGCCCAATTCCCATATTTTCGTGTGCTATAGCCCACGCCTTCCAAGTGGGCCGGGCCTCCCGGACTCAGATCGCCTAAAAGTTTTCCAGGCCATCAAATACGACCTAAGGAACCATAGTCACCGCCTTGCCATGATCGTTCCTTGTTTTTTGCATTTTACGACCAAAAAACTAGAATTTCGCGTGATTCCCATATTTTCGCGTGCTATAGCCCACGCATTCCAAGTGCTCCCCGATCCCCGATCGCCTAAAAATTTTCGGGGCCAACAAATACGAACTAAGGAACCATAGTCACCGCCCCGCCAAGATCGTTCCTCATTTTTTGCATTTTACGGCCAAAACACTAAAATTCCGCTCGATTCCCATATTTTCGTGTGCTAGCCCACGCCTTCCAAGTGGTCCCGGGACCCCCGGACCCTTATCTCCTAAAATTTTTCCGGGTCATTAAATACGACCTAAGGAACCATAGTCACCGCCCCGCCATGATTGTTCTTCATTTTTTGCATTTTACGGCCAAAAAACTAGAATTCCGCCTCACTCCCATATTTTCGTGTGCAATAGCCCACGCCTTCCAATTGGGCCAGGCCCCTCAGACTCGGATCATCTAAAAGTTTTCCAAGCCATCAAATACGACCTAAGGAACCATAGTCACCGCCCCGCCATGACCTTTCCTCATGTTTTGTATTTTACGGCCAAAAAACTAGAATTCCGCCAGATTCCAATATTTTCGTGTGCTATATCCCACGCCTTCCGAGTAGGCCGGCCCCCCCGGAGCCATTAAATATGACCTAAGGAACCATATTCACCGTCCCGCCGTGATCGTTACTCATGCTTTGCGTTTTTCGACCAAAAAACTAGAATTCTGCCCGATTCCCATATTTTCTTGTGCTATAGCCCACGCCTTCCAAGTGGTCCAGGGACACCCGGACGCCGATCGCCTAAAACTTTTTCTAGGCCATCAAATACGACCTAAGGAACCATATTCACCGAACCTCCATGACATTTCTTTATTTTTTGCATTTTACGGCAGAAAAACTAGAATTCCGCCTGATTCCCATATTTTCGTGTGCTATTCCCACGCCTTCCAAGTGCTCCCCGGACCCCGATCGCCTAAAATATTTTCGGGCCATCAAATACGACCTAAGGAACCATATTCACTGCCCCGCCAAAATCGTTCCTCATTTTTTGCATTTTACGGCCAAAACACTAAAATTCCGCTCGATTCCCATATTTTAGTGTGCTATAGCCCACGCCTTCCAAGTGGTCCCGGGACCCCCGCACCCCGATCTCCTAAAAATTTTCCGGGCCATTAAATATGACCTAAGGAACCATAGTCACTGGCCCGCCATGATTGTTCCTCATATTTTGCATTTTACGGCCAAAAAACTAGAATTCCGCTCGATTCCCATATTTTCATGTGCAATAGCCCACGCCTTCCCAGTGGATTGGCCCCCCGAAACCGGATCGCCTAAAAAATTTTCGTTCCATCAAATACGGCCTAAGGAACCATAGTCAACGCCCCGCCATGACCTTTCCTGATATTTTGCATTTTACAGCCAAAAAACTAGAATTCTGCTAGATTCCAATATTTTTGTGGGCTATAGCCCACCCCTACCGAGTAGGTCGGGCCCCCCGGATCCGGATCGCCTAAATTTTTCCGGACCATCATATACGACCTAAGGAACCATAGTCACCACCCCGCCATGACCTTTCCTCATTTTTTTCATTTTACGGCCAAAAAACTAAAATTCCGCCCGATTCCCATATTTTCGTGTGCTATAGCGGTGATTAAATACGACCTAAGGAACCATATTCACCGTCCTGCCCTGATCGTTCCTCATGTTTTGCGTTCTTTGGGCCCAAACACTAGAATTCCACCTCGATTCCCATATTTTCGTACGCTATATAGCCCACGCCTTCCAAGCGGTACCAGGACCCCTGGACCCCGATCTCTTAAAAATTTGTCCGGCCATCAAATACGACCTAAGGAACCATAGTCACCGACCCGCCATGATCGTTCCTCATATTTTGACTTTTTTGGCCAAAAAATAGATTATCGCCTCATTCCTATATTTTCGTGTGCAATAGCCCACGCCTTCCAAGTAGGTAGGGGCCCCCGGGGTCGGATCGCCTAAAATTTTTCCGACCCATCAAATACGACCTAAGGAACCATAGTCACCGCCCCGCCATGACCTTTCCTCATTTTTTGCATTTTACGGCCAAAAAACTAGAATTCCGCCCGATCCCCATATTTTCGTGTGCAATAGCCCACGCCTTCCCAGTGGATTGGCCCCCCGGACCCCGATCGCCTAAAATTTTTCCGGGCCATCAAATACAACCTAAGGAACCATAGTCACAGCCCCGCAAGGAGCGTTCCTCATTTTTTTCATTATACAGCCAAAACACTAAAACTCCGCTCGATTCCCATATTTTCGTGTGCTAGTGGTCCCGGGATCCCCGGACCCCGATCTCCTAAAAAAATTTCGGGCCATGAAATATGACCTAAGGAACCATAGTCACCGACCCGCCATGATTGTTCCTCATTTTTTGCATTTTACGGCCAAAAAACTAGAATTCCGCCCGATTCCCATATTTTCGAGTGCAATAGCCCACGCCTTCCCAGTGGATTGGCCCCCAGGAACCGGATCGCCTAAATTTTTCTCGTTCCATCAAATACGGCCTAAGGAACCATAGTCACCGCCCCGCCATGCCCTTTCCTGATGTTTTGCATTTTACGGCTAAAAAACTAGAATTCCGCTAGATTCCAATATTTTTGTGGGCTATAGCCCACCCCTTCCGAGTGGGTCGGGCCCTCCGGAGCCGGATCGCCTAAATTTTTCTGGACCATCATATACGACCTAAGAATCCATATTCACCATCCCGCCATGACCTTTCCTCATTTTTCTCATTTTACGGCCAGAAAACTAAAATTCTGCCTGATTCCCATATTTTCGTGTGCAATAGCCCGTGCCTTCCAAGTGGTCCCAGGACCCCCGGTCCCCGATCGCTTAAAATTTTTCTAGGGCATCAAATAGGACATAAGGAAGCATAGTCACTGCCCCTCCATGATTGTTCCTCATGTTTTTGCATTTTAAGGCCAAAAACCTAGAATTCCGCCTGATTCCCATATTTTCATGTGCAATAGCCCACGCCTTCCCACGGGATTGGCCCCCTGGAACCGGATCGCCTAAAATTTTTTTGTTCCATCAAATTCGACCTAAGGAACCATAGTCACCGCCCCGCCATGACATTTTGTCATTTTTTCATTTTACGGCCAAAAAACTAAAATTCCGCCCGATTCCCATATTTTCATGTGCTATAGCCTTCGCCTTCCAACTGGTCCCAGGACCCCCGGACCCCGATCGCTTAAAATATTTCTAGGCCATCAAATAATACCTAAGGAACCATAGTAACCGCCTCGCCATCATCGTTCCTCGCGATTCCTATATTTTTGTGTGCGCCCACGCCTTCCGAGTGGGCCGGGACCCCCGGACTGGGATCGCCTAAAAATTTTCCGAGACTTTAAATACTACCTAAGGAATCATATTCACCGCACCTCCATGACATTTCTTTATTTTTTGCATTTTACGGCCAAAAAACTAGAATTCCGCCCGATTCCCATATTTTCGTGTTCAATAGCCCACGCCTTCCCAGTGGATTTGGCCCCCGGACCCCGATCGCCTAAAATTTTTCCGGGCCATCAAATACAACCTAAGGAACCATAGTCACAGCCCCGCCAATAACGTTCCTCATTTTTTTCATTTTACGGCCAAAACACTAAAATTCCGCTCGATTCCCATAATTTCGTGTGCTATAGCCCACACCTTCCAAGTGGTCCCGGGACCCCCGAACCCCGATCTCCTAAAAACATTTCGGGCCATGAAATATGACCTAAGGAACCATATTCACCGACCCACCATGATTGTTCCTCATTTTTTGCATTTTACGGCCAAAAAACTAGAATTCCGCCCGATTCCCATATTTTTGTGTGCAGCCCACGCCTTCCCATTGGATTGGCCCCCCGGAACCGGATCGCCTAAATTTTTTTCGATCCATCAAATACGGCCTAAGGAACCATAGTCACCGCCCCGCCATGACCTATCCTGATGTTTTTCATTTTACAGCAAAAAAACTAGAATTCCTCTAGATTCCAATATGTTCGTGGGCTATAGCCCAACCCTTCCGAGTGGGTCGGGCCCCCCGGAGCCGGATCGCCTAAATTTTTCCGGACCATCATATACGACCTAAGGAACCATAGTCACCACCCCGCCATGACCTTTCCTCATTTTTTTTCATTTTACGGCCAAAAAACTAAAATTTCGCCCGATTCCCATATTTTCGTGTGCAATCCTTCCAAGTGGTCCCAGGACCCCCGGTCCCCGATCGCTTAAAATTTTTCTAAAGCATCAAATAAGACATAAGGAACCATAGTCACCGCCCGCCATGATTGTTCCTCATTTTTTGCATTTTAAGGCCAAAAACCTAGAATTCCGCCTGATTCCCATATTTTTGTGTGCAATAGCCCACGCCTTCCCAGGGGATTGGCCCCCTGGAACCGGATCGCCTAAAATTTTTCTGTTCCATCAAATTCGACCTAAGGAACCATAGTCACCGCCCCGCCATGACATTTCCTCATTTTTTCATTTTACGGCCAAAAAACTAAAATTCCGCCCGATTCCCATATTTTCATGTGCTATAGCCTTCGCTTTCCAACTGGTCCCAGGACCCCCGGACCCCGATCGCTTAAAATTTTTCTAGGACATCAAATAATACCTAAGGAACCATAGTCACTACCTCGCCATAATCGTTCCTCGCGATTCCTATATTTTCGTGTGCGCCCACGCCTTCCGAGTGGGCTGGGACCCCCGGACTCGGATCGCCTAAAAATTTTCTGAGACTTTAAATACAACCTAAGGAATCATATTCACCGCACCTCCATGAAATTTCTTTTTTTTTATTGCATTTTACGGCAGAAAAACTAGAATTCCGCCCGATTCCCATATTTTCGTGTGTTATAGCCCACGCCTTCCAAGTGGTCCCGGGATCCTCGGATCCCGATAGCCTAAAATTTTTTCGGGCCATAAAATACGACCTAAGGAACCATAGTCACCATCACGCCATGATCATTCCTCATTTGTTTCATTTTTCAGCCAAAAAACTAGAATACCGCCTGATTCTCATATTTTCGTGTGATATATAGCCCACGCCTTCCGAGTGGTCCCGGGACCGCCGGACCCTGATTGCCTAAAGTTTTTCTGGGAAATACAATATGACCTAAGTAACCATAGTCACCGCCTTGCCATAATCGTTCCTCGCAATTCCTATATTTTCGTGAGCGCCCACGCCTTCCGAGTGGGCCGGGACCCCCGGACTCGGATCGCCTAAAGTTTTTCCGGGTGATTAAATACGACCTAAGGAACCATAGTCACTGACCCGCCATGATCGTTCCTCATATTTTGCATTTTTTGGCCAAAAAGTAGACTATCGCCTCATTCCCATATTTTCGTGTGCAATAGCCCACACCTTCCAAGTGGGTAGGGGGCCCCGGGGTCGGATCGCCTAAAATTTTTCTTGCCCATCAAATACAACCTAAGGAACCATAGTCACCGCCCCGCCATGACCTTTCCTCATTTTTGCATTTTGCGGCCAAAAAACTAGAATTCCGCCCGATTCCCATATTTTCGTGTGTAATAGCCCACACCTTGCCATTGGATTGGCCCCCCGGACCCCGATCGCCTAAAATGTTTCCGACCTAAGGAACCATAGTCACAGCCCCGCCAAGAGCGTTCCTCATTTTTTTCATATTACGGCCAAAACACTAAAATTCCGCTCGATTCCCATATTTTCGTGTGTTATAGCCCACGCCTTCCAAGTGGTCCCCGGACCCCCGGACCCCGATCTCCTAAAATATTTTCGGGCCATGAAATATGACCTAAGGAACCATAGTCACCGACCCGCCATGATTGTTCCTCATTTTTTGCATTTTACGGCCAAAAAACTAGAATTCCGCCCGATTCCCATATTTTCGTGTGCAATAGCCCACGCCTTCCCAGTGGATTGACCCCCGGAACCGTATC